>NC_061087.1:29107975-29327975 GCF_015104395.2 Macrobrachium nipponense | reverse complement strand
CAAAATCCACAAGATGTCATTGTGGTCATCTATAATGTATGCTTAAGAGGTCACAGTGAAACCAATAGAGAGAGAGAGGAGAGAGAGAAGGAGAAAGTGAGAGAGAGAGAGAGAGAGGAGAAGAGACCAAGGTCTCCGTTTTCTTACTAGTTTCTTAACTTTCAGGCCTAAGTTAAAGACAGATGCTAACTTCTAATTCCAACGGTCGAATGAAAAAAAATAACTAAACAAAAACAACGAAACAACAAATTATACTAAACGTCTCACATGTGGTTGTTCAATTAGTCAGCTTGGAGATCGGGCGCACTATTTGTGTAAACAATATCACACGCAGCCTGCATTCTTTATTCTCAGCATCTAAAGATGTGTAAATTTATACAGTATATATATGTATAAGTGTGTATACATATATGTATGTGCATATATATGTATATATAATAATATATATATATATATATCTATAATATATATATGAATAATTATCACATCACCGTGATTCACATAAATTATTCGAGCACAAAATCTTTAATATCTACAGTTCCCCTACCCTCGGAATTACTATGTATATAAGAGAGGACGAAATTATTACCAACTAAAAAAAAAATTCCCCTTCGGTTTACATATATGAAAAACATAATTCCCAGGCAGAGCGAATTAGATATAAAGGATTTTATTTTGTAGCTCAAATAATATATATAATATATATAATATATATATATATATATATATTATGTATATATATTTCTAAAGAATTTACAAATATAGACATGCATACATACACACACATTACATATATACACATATACGTACATATATATCTGAATATATGTGTATGTGTGTACGTGTGTGTGTGTGTGTGGGAAAACCTACAGCTGACACCTGAACAATGCTGCTGTCAAGGGAGACAGACGCCCCTAATGAAGAGAGAAAATGTTTATTAACAGGGCAATGGAGGCGGGTCGTGTGACCCTACCTCGTATAGTACCACCCGCATGTTCGAGTACCCGCGCGAATAATAATAATAACAATAATAATATCACTCCTTCCACGGCGTGACGAAGGGAGAGCGCCTATCTCCTGCGGTAATCTCATCACCATCGTCGTGGAACTGTTTGGAGAGTGGCGAATGAAGTTTAAGAGAAAACAAGTAAAAAATGCTGTACGGGCCGTGGGCCATAATCTTTCAGCTGCGGCCCGGTTGTGACCTGGCCTATAGGCGTTGCCAGACACGATTATGGCTAACTTAAACCTTATATAAAATAAGAATTAAAAAAAAACTACAGAGGCTAGATGGCTGCAATTTGGTATGTTTGACGATTGGAAGGTGGATGATCAACACACCAATTTGCTGCCTTCTAGCCACAGCAGTTTGTAAGATCTGAGGGCTGACAGAAAAAGTGCGGACGGACAGACAAAGGCGGGCACAATAGTTTTCTTTTACAGAAAACTAAAAAGGAGAAATAACGCTCTCTTAGCCCGACACCACTTAGCAAGATTTATGCAATGTCACGTTTGGGTCATTCCTGGAAACTGTGAGTTTGGTAAGACAGGATTTTTTTTTTTTAAGCTTTTGCCACTGAGGCACTCAAGAGAAAACTGGACAAACACTGGTCATCGAAAGTGTAGGATAATGTCACGCTTGTTGCTGTAACCCAAATGTAAACAAAATCAGTCGTGATCTAGTCATATAAATAAATGGATTGGGTTTATTCATTTCTCCCTCATTATTACTCACGACGAATTCTCTCTCTCTCAGCAGAGGGATTAATTCTACTCTTTCACACCTAAGCAGGTTGTCAACCGTAGTGCAAGGACATATTTCACTCGAGTTCAGAGTAAAAGAAGATCAGTAGGCCTACTCTCCAGGCAAAATTCCGTGTAGTTTTACACAGAACACCATGAACAAATGTATCTTTAATATCTAATGATCATAAATCAGGGTTGGCAACAATTAAATCAAACTGATTTAATCAAGTGATTAAATTATTGATTTTTTTCATTAAAAAATTATTATTTTTTAAAAATTTTATTTGAAAGCAAACAAATTGAAAAATATGGTTTTGAGATTAATAAAAACTTAAGCATAATTGTGCTGCATCTATTTATTTTGATGTAAAAATATAAATTGTTAGTACATACTATAGGCCAGAACTGGAAACCTAAAAGATAAATCAATAGTAATTCTAATTCTGTCATAAAATAGATTTTGAGGAAAAAAACGATTGAAAAAAACATCTAACAAATAAAAAAAAATTCAAATAAAAAAATCAAATAAATCACTGATTTTTTTTTAAATGAAAAAAATCACCAACCCTGTCATAAATGAACATTCGTACACAGGGCAACAAAAGCAAAGGAAGCCAATTGATAATTATCATAAGCATCAGCATCGTCATCAAAGGGAGTGCCACAAGGCGATGTGCGGGAACTCGCAAGTTCTTGGTCTCCCAGAGTTCTTATCTCGAGAGCATGCGCACTGGGCGTTTCAAAACGCGTCGTTGCTGACTCATGGTCCTTCAAGTTATACTCAAGAGCACATCTGAAGGACCGTGCGCTAACTAGGCAATAACTACGTCGCGATCTCTTCGCTTGATGGTGTTGCTGAGCTACGATGATTGAGGTTATTTGAGCGGTATATAATTAGTCCATTTTTCGAGTGTCTAGTTCAGTGGTTCTCAACCTAGGGGGCGTCAGCAATTTCCAGGGGAAGAGCGAGCCCTAGGGAAAAATGAATAAAAAATGCTCTAACTATATACGTTATTCTCTTAACAAGAGTGAGGAACTAATATTCAGAAGTTTATGGAAAAATGCAAAAGTATCGCCTTATAACGTTACTTTCCTAGAGTCTACTACCCTAGTTAGGCTCGTTGGGCTAACACTGTTTTGTAATTATTGACCTCCCTCCCTATCCCTCGAAACGCTTTCATTTTTTTTTTTTTTTTTTTTAAGTCAGGGAGGGAATTTTACTCCGTGGAAGGAAGGACCGACTCTTAAAGGGGGCGTGGTTATATAAAGTATCTCTTACTGTTTGGTCAGGAATTTTCCTCTTTTCCTTCTTGAAACTGGGCTTACTGATATGGATGGTCTATGTCTCGACACTAAAAAGCTAACGTTAACTCATTTTTTTCGAGAAGGGGACACTACGGGTCAAGGTCAGGCACTAAAATAAACATCGATGCATTATTATTAGTATTATTATCATGAACCCAATTCATACGGAACAAGCACACCACTGGAGGAATTATCTTGAAATTTTAACTTCCAAAGAATATGGCGTTTATTAGACAGAAGCGACAGAAGGAACAGGAAAATGAAGAAAGAAGAGGTCGCTTATTAAAGAAGAAACATAAATGAATACATTAATAAATAGATAAAAATGTAAATAAATTATCAAAATGCAAGAATTCGATTAGGGTAATAATGATCATCCTAAATGCATAGATGAATTACTTGTTATAAATAATAAAGGTAAAATCAACAACTAAGGCGGATGGTAATTTGGTAGATGATTTGTTAACATGATAGAGTGAGGATTATTTCCTAATATGTAGCCAGGGGAGTGTCTGGCTCGGTGTAAATGTAGGTTTCGATTCAAATCTGAGACAGACCTTCTTTCGTGTTTTTATGGCTAACCTTTATCAGAAGGAATTCTGTAATAACGGCAATTATTCATAGTTATGTTATGTTATGTTATATATATATATATATATATATATATATATATATATATATATATATATATTATATATATATATATATATATATATATAAATAATATATAATATATATATTATATATGTGTGTGTGTGTGTGTGTGTGTTTTATATATAGATTTTTGGCATTATGCCAAGCACTGGGACAACTAAGGCCATTCAGCGCTGAAACGGGAATAGACAGTAAAAGGTTTGAAAGGTGTTACAGAAGGAAAACCTCAAAGCAGTTGCACTATGAAACAATTGTTACGGGAGGGTGTGCGTGTGCGAGTGTATATGTATACGTAACACATACATTCTCGATTTCCGCAACGTAGAGCAGTGTGATCTTGGTGGACCCAGACTTCGAGATAATAAACGGAGTTGAATTTCAACTTGCCATTTTCCCATGCGTTCCCGGACGGATCACCACGACCACCCAACCCTCCTGCTCCCCCCGCCCTTCTCCCTCTCCACCAACCCCTTGTGACCCTCCTCCTCCCATCCCATTAAGTCCCCTTTCTTCCGCGTCTTCTGTCCCAGTGGCCTCCCCGATTTTAACAGAACTCGTCAGACAGCCCAGATGGGATGCAGTCTACACACGAATCACCCGGGTGTCAATGACCGTTTGGGGCGCGTCTGCATTGTGGCCAAGTCACTGCGTAAAATAAGAGGGTTCTCGAGTTTATGTCATTAAAGAATTTAAAGTAATACTTGACCATAAATTTAGCACTGCTCTCTCTCTCTCTTTCTCTCTCCGTGGTGCAGCTGACAGCACGCCATGGCACGCTAGTTCACAAACTGAGGGACACACGTTCGACTCCCGAAGTGGGCGAGGAAGGACGAGTTGAATTGAATTGAACGTGAAGTTTAGGCCAAAGGCCAAGCACTGGGACCTTATGAGGCCATTCAGCGCTGAAACGGAAACTTGACAGCTAAAGAGTTGATAGGTGTAACAGGAGGAAGACCTCAGAGCAGTTGTTAGTAGAGGTTGGAGGAAAGCAAGATGGAAGAAGGAGAATATGAAAGGAGGTACCGTAAACGGAACGGAAGGAGTTGCAGCTAGTGGCCGAAGGCACGGTGCAAAGAACCTTAATTCATGCCTCTGTTGAATAATAAGTTTCCTACACGTCAGTCGACTGCTGTGGGGCGCGAATCAGCCCAACAATTGTAAAGGTGTCCAGTTTTTTTTTTTTGTTTTTTTTTATTGATTTGGATAATGGCGACCTACCCCTTGTATGGACTGCCCCTACGTCAGTGAGTGTGGCTATTAATTTGTGTTCTTTTCAGGTTAGAGAGAGAGAGAGAGAGAGAGAGAGAGAGAGAGAGAGAGAGAGAGAGCAGACACCGAGTGCCATGCTCTATCAGAAAAAACAAAAACAGACGTGAATAATCAGTACCACGTCAGAAAGACTTGACATTATACAACAGAAAACGGAATGCATATATATATATATATATATATATATATATATATATATATATATATATATCTATACATCATATATATATATATATATATATATATATAGATATAGAAAAGGAACGTGAAACAATCCCTTACTGATAGGAAATTCTTTCTCTCTCTCTCTCTCTCAGAAAAGGAAAGTGAAACAATCCCTTACTGATAGGAAATTCTCTCTTTCTCTCTCCCTCTCTCTCTCTCTCTCAGAAAAGGAACGTGAAACAATCCCTTACTGTTAGGAAATTCTCTCTCTCTCTCTCTCTCTCTCTCTCTCAAAAATCTCCTCTCTCTCTCTCCGTCTCTCTCTCTCTCTCAGAAAAGGAACGTGAAACAATCCTAATGTTTAGGAAATTCTCTCTCTCGTCTCTCTCTCTCTTCTCTCTCTCTCCTCTCTCTCTCTCTCTCTCTCTCTCTCTCAGAAGAAGAAGAAGAAAAAACCCTAGTAAATATCAAGCATAACCCCAAACTATTGTACTCATATGCGAAAAAGATGAATAAAAGAAGAATAGAAATAGGACCTCTAAGAATTGAAGGGACATTTAACGAATGAAAAAAAAGGAAATATGCAACATATTGGCAGAAAAATATAAATAAGAGAGAATTTACCCCTAGAATTGATAATGAAGATAATGATACAGAAATAAGGGATGAAAATAGTGAATATTTATCAGACAAAGATATTAATGAAGCCGATATCGTGCAGGCTATTAATGAAATTAAAAATGGAGCTGCAGCTGGCCCTGCTATTTTGTTAAAGAAAGTAGTTCATTCTATCGCAAAGCCCTTACAATATTATTAAGACAAAGTGTAGATCAAGCAAGATTTATGATGAGCACAAATTAGCATATATTACCCCTACTTTCAAAAGTGGATCAAGACTAGAGGCAAGTAATTATAGGCCTGTGAGTCTAACATCACACATTATGAAAGTGTATGAAAGGGTAATGAAGAAAAGTATTATTAAATATTTAATAAAAAATAATTTGTTTAATATAGGACAACATGGTTTTGTACCTGGAAAAAGTACACAAACCCAACTGTTAGTCCACCGTGAGAACATACAATAATATGAAAAACGGAAAAGAAACAGATGTGGTTTATCTAGACTTTGCAAAAGCTTTTGACAGGGTAGATCATAATATATTAGCGAAGAAAATTAGAAAACATAATATAGTGGACAAAGTAGGAAGATGGTTAAAAGAATTTTTACACAACAGAAAACAGATAGTTATTGCAAACGATGAGAAATCGCATGAAGCTAAGGTAATATCCGGTGTGCCACAAGGTACGGTGCTAGCTGCATTGCTGTTTGTTATTATGATTGCAGACATAGACAGTAATGTTAAGGAATCTGTAGTGAGTAGTTTCGCCAATGACACCAGATTAAGTAGAGAAATTACTTGTGATGAAGATAGGAACACGCTACAAAGAGACCTTAACAGAGTATATGATTGGGCAGAGGTAAATAGGATGGTATTTAACTCTGATAAATTTGAATCAATAAATTATGGAGATAGAGAAGGAAAGTTATATGCATATTGGGGACCTAATAATGAGACAATCACAAATAAGGAAGCAGTTAAAGACCTTTGTGTGATGTTGAATAGGAACATGTTATGCAATGATCTAATAGCAATTCTAATGGCAAAATGTAAAGCAAAAATGGGAATGTTGTTACGGCACTTCAAAACAAGAAAAGCTGAACACATGATTATGCTTTATAAAACGTATGTTCGTAGTCCACTTGAATATTGCAATATGATATGGTACCCACACTATCAAAAGGATATTGCACAAATAGAGTACAAAGGTCCTTTACAGCTAGAATAGAAGAAGTTAAAGATCTTGACTACTGGGAAAGACTACAATTTTTAAAATTATATAGTCTAGAAAGGGAAAGAAAACGCTACATGATAATTCAGGCATGGAAACAGATAGAAGGAATTGCCGAAAACATCATGGAGCTAAAAATATCAGAAAGAGCAAGCAGAGGTAGATTAATAGTGCACAAAACTATACCAGGAAAAATAAGGAAAGCACACAGGACATTAATCCACTACGCACCAGCATCGACAATGCAGCGTCTATTCAATGCGTTGCCAGCTCATCTGAGGAATATATCAGGAGTGAGCGTAGATGTGTTTAAGAATAAGCTCGACAAATATCTAAGCTGCATTCCAGACCATCCAAGATTGGAAGATGCAAAATATACCGGAAGATGCACGAGCAACTCTCTGGTAGACATTAAAGGTGCCTCACACTGAGGGACCTGGGGCAACCCGAACAAGAGGTAAGGTCTATAAGGTAAGGTAAGGAAAAGGAACGTGAAACAATAACTTACTGATAGGAAATTCTTTCTCTCTCTCTCTCTCAGAAAAGAAACGTGAAACAATCACTGACTGATAGGAAAGTATCTCTCTCTCTCTCTCTCAGAAAAAGAACGTGAAACAATCCCTTACTGATAGGAAATTCTCTCTCTCTCTCTCTCAGAAAAAGAACATGAAACAATCCCTTACTGATAGGAAATCTCTCTCTCTCTCAGAAAGGGAACGTGAAACAATCCCTTACTGATAGGAAATGTTCTCTCTCTCTCTCTCAGAAAAGGAACGTGAAACAATTATTTACTTATAGGAGAGTTCTCTCTCAGAAAAAGAACGTGAAACAATCCCTTACTGATAGGATAATCTCTCTCTCTCTCTCTCTCAGAAAAATGAACGTGAAACAATCCCTTACTTATAGGAAATTCCCTCTCTCTCTCTCTCTCCCAAGACAACAACAACACATTCCGCTTTGCTAAAAATACATTGTTTGCTATCGCTCCGTGCACCAAGCAGGAACTCTGGCCGCAAGCAAAAATGAAGGCGGGCTGTTTATTTCTGCTTTTTTTTTTGCAGTTGTCAAAGAATTTAACGTTAATCATTTGTCACTGAAGGACGGACATTAAACTCATGATTTCCAGCGCAGCCTAAACAGGGGGCGTTTATTCACGTTTTGTGATTTTATGTCCATTTCATTATACAGCATATCACAATGACTTAGAGGAGAGAGAGAGAGAGAGAGAGAGAGAGAGAGAGAGAGTCTATTTCATTGTACAGCATAGGAGATTATTTCATTATAAAGTATATCACAATCACTTTTAGAGAGAGAGAGAGACTATTTCATTTTAAAGTACATCGCATTCACACACACACACACAGAAAGAAAGAGAGAGAGAGAGAGAGAGAGAGAGAATTTCATTTTAAAGTATATCGCAATCACTTACAGAGAGAGAGAGAGAGAGAGAGAAAATAGCCAATTCCGAGGTCTCAATACCTCAGAGCGATTATGCGTTTTTTCAGCAAGACGCAAGTTTTGTTTTCCTTATCAAACTGCATATCAGAAATTCCAGATTAAAAAACTTATTTCAAGGCGATTAGTTAGTCACTCGAGCTTCAAGTGAAATACCGACTTTAATTTGGAATTCATTTATATATCAGTAATATTTTGATTTCAAAGATAGACTTTTTCAATTTATCCGCCTGTCTCCGTAGTGCATTTTTGCCTTCATTACAAGCACGGTTAATGACAAACCTACGATGAGAGAGAGAGAGAGAGTTATGATCGTCATGTCACTTACTAGGTGTTTGCACAGCGAGACTGATTCTGTGCCAACTCTTAAATCGTATAATAATAGTTCCCTGTGAACTTAGTTTTCCGCGCTCGGGTCTACCATGTTTCTGGTACGTGTACACACACACACACACACACACAAACACATTTAAACAAGGTTACAGCCACGAAGGAAAATTGAAACACTGGACATGCTATACGTGCTTTCGTATTTGGCGTTAATAAGATTAAGGATTCTTGCATTTACAAAGTACAGGCTTTCGTAGGGACCCAATCTCCTTCTTCAGGTACTGAGGCAAAAGAGTCTAGAATCTATACCATCCCGTCTTATTGAAGCCTAGTAAGAGTAATATGCATATATACATACACAGTGAAGTTGTGTGGTTACTCTGTGATATGTATCAATTTTATATATACATAATGTAAATATGTGTGTGTATGTATGTATGTGCAGTGTATATGTATGTATGAATGTATATATATCATGTTGGAAGCCCACTAAAAAGTTGGAAAAAAAATTAAAAGTGCAGTGGGCTACCTACAACATAATATTTTAGTGCACGGATGCAGTGTTTTATAACTTGCTATTATATATATATATATATATAATATATATATATATATATATATATATATATATGTGTGTGTGTGTGTGTATGTATTTGCATATAAATATATATACATATACAATACATATATATAAATACTTACACATTCATATAAAGTATGCACAACACCAACACCTCAAATTTATTAACAGCTAATCACTTATCAGTCAGGTGACTTGACAGCATCCATCATCCATCTATCTAATGAGTGGGCGAGTCAACAACAAACCCTTCGTGCCCCTGAATTCTGAAACAAGTGCCATTGCACCTGAAATCTTCTGATTCCTTCAGGGTCAAGTCTATTTTTAATTGTCGGCGGTTAGATCGTTATTATCAAGCGGTTCAAACCCGTGTCCTCCAGAGGTCAGCGGTGCCATGCCCGATATAGTATATTTCGACTCGTCGCCAACATCAGATCGAGCGATGTTTTCGACTTATCTGCAAACCTTGTTGCTGATATATTTCCGACTTAGGATCAACATGAAACGCAACAATCTTTTCATCTTAGCTGGCAACTGCTTGTTGACATATTATTATTATTATTCAAAGAAAACTCATAATCACATGAGTCAATAAAATGGAAAAGTAATTCCACATTGCCTGTTTGATCTTATTTAAAATACAAAGCTTTGTATTTTAAATAACAAGATCAAACAGACATATTGTTGTGGAATGACTTTTCCAATATTATTATTATTATCTTGGTAGAAGACCCTCTTTTATGCAAATACTGTTAAAGACAATGGCAGAATTAAGCCAGTTGAGTTTATATATATTGTTTTTTCTATTGTTCTTACATTTTTTTCTATTTTTTTTTTCTCAGGCTCAGCGATGTTCCGATTAACTGGCCAATATTCATACTGGGAATATCTATATCTATAATTTTCATAAATTCCCAATAAGAATATTGGCCAGTTACTGTACAGAAACATCGCTGAGCCTGAGAAAGCGGATTGTAAGAAAAATTGAAAAAACAAAATATAAAATCAACTCGCTTAATTTTGCCAATCTCTTTAATAGTATTATGATTATATTATTATTAATAGCATTATTATTATTATTATTATTATTATTATTGGAGAAACAAATCCAGTTATGTAAATGTGCATATATTTAAATTTAAACAGATTGAAAAGGGGATCCGAACAGAATCCCGAAAGCTATCCTTAAAGTTTTAAATTTAAATATATGTACATTTACATTACTGTGGAATTATGTCTACATTTGAAGACTCGTCTTAGTATGAGGATTTTTATTATTATTATTATCATTATTATTATTATTATTTTATTATTATTATTATTCTGGAGTGATGACAGGACAGCATACATCAATCACTTTCCCCTACAGTCGTGATTATATTCTGTGTTGCCGCTTTGATTCCAACTTGTCGCCAACATCGAACACAACCAAATTATGCCTTCGAGAGGCGTAGGATCCGTCAAGTAAAGGACAGTTAGGTGGTGCAGGAGCGTCCAAGAGGGACGTGTCACTCACTGGACCCACCCCAGTCATCAGTTAAGTCCACAATGGAAAGGCAAGAGTTCACTCCGATGATAGCGATGCTGGTATCTTGGAGAGGTGGTGGAGGTGGTGGTGGTGGTGCTTTTGGGGTTAATGAACCTGCGACGATAATTGCTTTAGTGCATGCTGGCGTGCTTTGAAGTGCTTGAAGGTCAAGTGGAAATAACGGCGCCATCTCCCGAGCACGTGTTTTCATTCTGTGCTTGCTGTATCCAGGGAAGGTTGCCCTTGGAGTCACCAGATATCTTACGGTCCAAAGTCGTCCTCACACGATATTTTTCGGAAATGATGCGTTTGGGAGGACCTTAAGTCAAGGCAATTTCTGTGATCCCAGGGAGGGTTGACCATCGAAGGTACCACCGATATCTTAGGTCAAGGTCTGTACCTCACAGCACGAGGATTTTCGAAATGATGCCCCGTTTTTGAGGACCCTTTAATCAAAGCAATTCTGTATCCAGGGGAAGGGGTTGGGGCCCTTGGAAGTTCGACCAGATTATTCTCTTAGGTCAAAGTCGTCCTCACACGAGATTTTCGGAAAAGATGCGTCTGAGGACCTTAATCAATCAATTCTGTATCCAGGGAGGGTTGACCTCGAGGTCACCAGATATCTTAGGTCAAGGTCGTCCTCACACGAGATTTTCTGATATGATGCGTTTGAGGACCTTGATCAATCAATTAGCACAAATTGTCGACCAGATCAGGGTTGTAATAAACGCCATTATACGCCTTTTTCGTCTTAAGAGTTGAGTCGAGTTGAATATAGAATTTAGGCCAAAGGCCAAGCACTGGGACCTATGAGGTCATTCAGCGCTGAAATAGAAATTGGCAGTAAAAGGTTTGAGAGGTGTAATAAGGAGAAAACCTCGTAGTTGCACTATGAATCAAGTGTTAGGAGAAGGTGGAAAGTAAGATGAAGAAAGAGAATATGAAAGGAGGTACGGTAAAAGGAACGAAAGTGGTTGCAGCTGTATAGGAGAACCTCAAAGCAGTTGCACTATGAATCAAGTATTAGGAGAAGGTGGAAAGTAAGATGGAAGAAAGAGAACATGAAAGGAGGTACGGTAAAAGGAACGAAAGTGGCTGCAGCTAGGGGTCGAAGGCACGCTACAAAGAGCCTTAAGTAATGCCTACATTGCACCGCGTGAGGTCCACTGACGGCGCTACCAACCTACTACGGGGTTTTGCCTTAGAGATAGCGACTCCGGAGAACACTAACCATCCTATTCTCACCAAATATTTCTTAGGATGAAGATCTTAGCCCTGCGGCAACCCTACAGGATGATGCAAAGGCTACAGTGACTCACTTTCAACAACCTTGAAAAGGGCGGTAACGCGAATGAAAGCAACCCTATCAAAAAATGATCATCGACACAAGACTCTGAAGGCTTACTCGTTCGTAGTTATTACTGATAGAGAGATATGGTGTATCTAAGCCATATTGCGCTGAAATATCCACAGAAATTTAAGTTGGTTGGGTAGGGAGGATGAATCTTACCAATCCAGTGGATAACGAATCAAGATAAGCGTAGATTTTTATATGGAGCGAAAGCGGTTTAGAATATGATGAGGACTGTAGAGAATAATAATAATAATAATAATAATAATAATAATAATAATAATAATAATAATAATAATAATAATAGTAAGAGCATCTAGGAAATAGATACCTTAATCCAACTGTAAGGATTGTATTTGGGGACATCAGGATGGAGTTTGGAATAGAAAAATGCGCCTTAGTCAACATAAAAAAAGGCAAAGAAACGAGAACTGAAGGGATAAAGCTACCAGATGGGAGCAACATCAAACACATAGATGAGACTGGATACAAATACCTGGGAATAATGGAAGGAGGGGATATAAAACACCAAGAGATAAAGGACACGATCAGGAAAGAATATATGCAGAGACTCAAGGCGATACTCAAGTCAAAACTCAACGCCGGAAATATGATAAAAGACATACACACATGGGCAATGACAGTAATCAGATACAGCGCAGGAATAGTGGAATGGACGAAGGCAGAACTCTGCAGCATAGACCAGAAAACCAGGAAACATATGACAATACACAAACCACTACACCCAAGAGCAAATACGGACAGACTATACATAACACGAAAGGAAGGAGGGAGATAGAACTACTAAGTATAGAGGACTGCGTCAACATCGGAAGAACAGAGCCCTGGGGCAATATCTGAAAACCGTGAAGACGAGCGGCTAAAGAGTGCATGGGAAGAAGGACTGATAAAAGTAGACGAAGACCCAGAAATATACAGAGACAGGAGAATGACAAACAGAACAGAGGACTGGCACAACAAACCAATGCACGGACAATACATGAGACAGACTAAAGAATTAACCAGCGATGACACATGGCAATGGCTACAGACGGGAGAGTTAAAGAAGGAAACTGAAGGAATGATAACAGCGGCACAAGATCAGGCCCTAAGAACCAGATATGCTAAAAGAACGATAGACGGAAATAACATCTCTCCCATATGTAGGAAGTGCAATACGAAAAATGAAACCATAAACCACATAGCAAGCGAATGCCCGGCACTTGCACAGAACCAGTACAAAAAGAGGCATGATTCAGTGGCAAAAGCCCTCCACTGGAGCCTGTGCGAGAAACATCAGCTACCTTGCAGTAATAAGTGGTACGAGCACCAACCTGAAGGAGTGATAGAAAACGATCAGGCAAAGATCCTCTGGGACTGTAGTATCAGAACAGATAGGGTGATATGTGCACATAGACCAGACGTGACGTTGATTGACAAAGTCAAGAAGAAAGTATCACTCATTGATGTCGCAATACCATGGGACACCAGAGTTGAAGAGAAAGAGAGGGAAAAAATGGATAAGTATCAAGATCTGAAAATAGAAATAAGAAGGATATGGGATATGCCAGTGGAAATTGTACCCATAATCATAGAGCACTAGGCACGATCCCAAGATCCCTGAAAAGGAATCCGGAAAAACTAGAGGCTGAAGTAGCTCCAGGACTCATGCAGAAGAGTGTGATCCTAGAAACGGCGCACATAGTAAGAAAAGTGATGGCCTCCTAAGGAGGCAGGATGCAACCCGGAACCCCACACTATAAATACCACCCAGTCGAATTGGAGGACTGTGATAGAGCAAAATAATAATAATAATAATAATAATAATAATAATATTATTATTATTATAATGTAACGGACAAAAGATCCGTCTTGTGTAGACTTGGTAAGTATATCATCATAAATATACAGAAAAGTAGGTACAATAATAATGATAATATATCATCATAAATATACAGGAAAAGTAGGTACAATCATTAACTGATCAAGTTATAACAAATTTTTTAATCATTCCTTCCTTCATCAAAGCATCCTCTCCTCCTTTTCAAATCACTCTCTCCTTGATAGGAACGCCCTCTCCTCCGAAAGTCCTCAGCTACAATCTCTAGATCTTAGGGGCGCAGTCATCGCGCGCTCTCTCTCTCTCTCTTCTCGTCATCCTCAAGCCCTGCACGTGTTAAAAGGTCGACATCCGGACGAGACAAATTGACTTGGGAACGACACGCAATCACGACCACTACGCCGGGGCGCTGCTTGTCATGGGAAAGAACCAACAATCCCCTGAGGGTGACTGACTGACTGATTCAGACTGACTCACTGACTGACGACGATACTGGTACCGTCCGTTCCTTTCAGCACGACTTTCACCACCCCGACGTCTAGACTCTGCTTTGTTGAAAAGAGGAGCGTTAAGTGAGGGAGGGATGGATGGAGAGAGGGAGTGCTCTTTCAGCTAATCATCGTCCTAGCTCATTATCGTCGGCGGTCAGGCAATCGGTGCCCTCTTGGGTTAAAGGTCACATAGGTTCTTGGCATTTCAATGCTCTAGTTTAGTTCTCTTGTCCTACTATAGTAGATTCACATCATCATAGTGCAGCTGCTTTGAGGTTTTCCTCCTGTAACACCTTTCAAACCTTTTACTGTCAATTTCCATCTGTGCTGAATGACCTCATATGTCCCAGTGCTTGCCCTTTGGCCTAAATTCTATATTCAACTCAACAGATATATAGTCATATTTTTTTTATCTAAGAGAAAGAACTGGTCTGCATTTAGGAGTTTACTATAGTTGATTCACAACAGCCGTGCATTTGATGTCTAGGCCAGACGCTCCTGATTGGCTGTTGATAAGCCAATCACAGGGCTGGAAAAACTCTGTTTCTCTCGAGAGTTCACATAGGCAGGATATAGTATGTACCACCTCTCCTGAGGGATACGTCTTTCAAAAGCATCCGGCTTATATGAACTCTCTCGAGAGACTGAGAGTTTCCAGCCCTGTGATTGGCTTCTCAACAGCCAATCAGGAGCCCCGTAAGGGACTGGCCTAGACATCAAATGCACTGCTGATGTGAATCTACTGTAGTAAATTCCTAAATGCAGACCAGTTCTCTTAGATAAAAAAAATAAGAAAAAATATTATGATAGTATATTTGTTGAGTTGAATATAGAATTTAGGCCAAAGGCCAAGCGCTGGCACCTGAGTTCATTCAGCGCTGTAATGGAAAATGACAGTAAAAGTTTTGAAAGGTGTAGCAGGAGGAAAACCTCAAAGCAGTTGCACTATGAATCAAGTGTTAGGAGAGGATGGAAAGTATGATGGAAGAAAGAGAATATGAACGGAGGTACAGTAAAAGGAACGAAAGTGGTTGCAGCTAGGGAGCCGAAGGGACGCTGCAAAGAACCTTAAGTACGGCCTACATTGCATCGCATGAGGTCCACTGACGGCACTATCCCCCTTACGGGATATATATTTGTTAAATTGTACATGTATATGTAATGAATTGTAAAATGAACTTTAAAATGTATTTTTTTAATATAAGAGAAAAAAAGATGCGACCAAATGTCTCAAACGAGGCACGAAAATAATCCGCAGATCCATAGCTGATGATCTCAAGTTCTCTTTGACAGCTGATATCAATGGTTCCGCTGGTATTTCAATAATTCTCTATAATTTTATTAAGAAATATAGGCTGCCGAGACGAACACGGGGATACTCAGACATTCGGCGCTTGAGACAGTGCAAAAAGAGGGAGGTCGAGTGGTTGGACAGCAAAATAGAGAGAGAGATCCAAAAAGAATGGATTGACAAGTTATACAGGGTGTCCATAAAGTCCCAGTACCATCCACAGCAATAAATACTTGTAATGGGACTGGGACGTTATGGACACCCTGTACATCCTGAACAGCAAGACTGAAGAAAGGGAGCGGGAATGGGGTTGGGGGTTGGGGGTGGGGGGTGGGGGGTAAAAGGTTTAAAAAGTGTGGGTGAAGCAGCTATGGGCGGGAGGGACGCTCCCAACACTCTTTAGTAATGCCTACAGTGCACCGCGTGAGTTGCACTGATGGAAATATCCCTATTATAATAGAATTGTTTACAATTTCTCTGTTTGTCCTTAATTCAGTCACAGAATAATAATGTCTAAAAACAATAAATAAATAAAAGGAAAACTTGCAGAGACGCTCTGAAATTATTATTTTAAAAGTTGAAAAAAAAATTACACAACGAAAAATTAAATTTACAAAAACAATTACATGGAGAGTCCAGTAATTACCTATCCCACTTCGACTACAATTTATCCTGGCCTCGATGACGAATATTTATTTGCTACGCCAGTTGTATTGTTAAAAGTATAAGTCAATGAATTAACCAAACATTGATGGAACAATTTCGAAGCCACGCTGGCATACTCTGAACTCACAACCACTCACGATCATCTTTGGCTCCAACACTAACAACCCAGAGTAGTATGCAGATTCAAAGAACGCTGCTCTGGCCTGGCGGAATTTTGGGCGGGGGTGGCGAGGATTGGCACAGAAGTAGTTCAATTTGTTGTTTTTGCTGCTGTTTACTGCCCATTGTTTCAAGGTCGCAATTCCAGGATTATCCCAATGAATAGACATTAGATGCTTGTGGAAAGATTCGCTATCTGAGATCAAGGACTTTAATAACTGTTTTATACTAATTATAACCAGGTTTTGATGGAAATAATAAATAAAAAAACAAGGTTCATTCGCGAGTGCAGTAATACCAATAAGACACCAGACAGGTTTCTTTAAACGGAAAGTAATATATCGGGCCAGATGCCTAGCGATGGGGCCTATAAGGTCACTCTGCGCTGAGAGAAACTGCGAGTAGAAAGGTTTGAGAGTTGTGACAGGAGCAAAACATTCTAGTTGCACTATGAAACAATTGGTAGGAAAGGATGGAAGGGGAGAATATGAATGGAGGTACATTAAAAGGAACCTTAACTAACGCCTTGAGGGCACCGCGTGAGGTACACTGACGGCACTAAACCAACACCCCACCCCCTCACCAACGTTGACAGGTTTCTCCGAGGTATAAGGATACTTGACGTTCGTCTATTACCAACTTATAGTAGATTCACATCAACCGTGCATCTGATGATGTCTAGGCCAGTCCCTTACGAAGCCCCTGATCGGCTGTTGATAAGCCAATCACAGGGCTGGAAACTCTCAAGTCTCTCTCGAGAGTTCACAAGGGTAGGATGTATGTTCCATCTTTCCTGAA
Source organism: Macrobrachium nipponense (assembly GCF_015104395.2). Lineage (NCBI taxonomy): Eukaryota > Metazoa > Arthropoda > Malacostraca > Decapoda > Palaemonidae > Macrobrachium > Macrobrachium nipponense. The sequence goes on along the minus strand of NC_061087.1, from coordinate 29,310,496 downwards.
AGACGTATACCTCAGGAGAGGTGGAACATAGATCCTACCCATGTGAACTCTCGAGAGAGAGACTGAGAGTTTCCAACCCGGTGATTGGCTCATCAAGAGCCAATAAGGAGCGTCGTAAGGACTGGCCTAGGCATCCAAATGCGCGGTTGATGTGAATCTACTATAATAAGACTAATGTGACTTGCACTTTAACAGTACAGTTTCGACTTCGGGTTCCCGAACTTCCAAACCTCTTTCGTAAATCTCTTAAAACTATTCGAAGTTCGACAGCCCCAAATCCTTACAGGAAATTCGAGGACACAACGCTGCCCTTGGTTCATCGGCCTAAAGAGTAAACGAAGAGAAACAACACTCTTTTGACTTCGCGAGAAGCAACATTCCCGCGCTTATTTCCTCTGCTTTTACCACAGTCTACAGTTTATACTCATAGACTCTAGGTCAGGACTCACTTGGGTCTAGACTCTAGATCAGGATTCATTTAGGTCTAGACTCTACAGACTCTAGGTCAGGACTCACTTAGGTCTAGACATATCTTCCGGCTCATTAAACCAAATGACTGACATTTTAACCAACATTACAGTTACTTTTTAACAGAACAGGACGTTTTTCATTTTAACCTAAACTGCGTTAAATTCTAGAGGTCTGTTTTCTGGCTGAATGGAGGAATTTCTTTTTTTATCTTTTATTGCGTAGGGTGTTACAAAATATTACAAACTTAAATTTACATAAAATATTTACAATTACTATTGGTTAAAAAGAATTGGAAACCAAAATCATTGTATTTTTTTGCTAAATAGATTTTCTATTTTTTCTTTAAATAAATTTCTTAACACCCACCTGTCAAAAGCCAGTTTACTTTTAACAAAGGCACGCGTTTCTTCTTTTGTATATTTGAAGGAATTGAGTATATTTAGAATTTGGGGCTAAGACCTATCAGGTCGTAAGCGCTGCAACGGATATCGACAGTAAAAGGTTTGAAAGGTGTAACAGGAGGAAAACCTCAAAGCAGTTGCACAACGAATCAACTGTTAGGAGACGGCTGAGGAAAGTAAGATGGAAGGAAGAGAATATGAAAAGAGGTACAGCAAAAGGAACCAAAAGGGGTTGCAGCCAGGGGCCGAAGGCACGCTTGCAAAGAACCTTTTAGTGATGCCTTACGCGGCCCTATCCTACGGGGTGACTGAGGGAGTCTTGATGTTTAATAAATGCGAAATGGGAATGTTTTTACCTTTTATTAGAAAAAATATATATACATTATTTTACCATTTTTAACATAATTATTCAGAATTTTGGGATGGGGGAGGGGGAGGGGGGAGGGGGTGAAGTGCACGTAGGACCAATGAGGGCTGAGGAATTGGTGTAAAAAAAAAAAAAAAAGACAACATAACTTGCACGCATGCCATGAGCATCAACGATCGACGAAGCCATCAGAATAGTGTGACCGAGTCAACTTAGAAAAAAAATCTGAGCAAAATACGAAACAGATAAAAGATATTTCAAGGCTAGAAAAAAGTGCGATGGAGCGCTTGCTTGCAAGCCAAAACGAATTAGCTGGAATTATGTGCTATTTGCTTGTTGCCTTCATCAGAGCCTTCTAGCAGGCATCGTTCGTTATCGTAAACACGACGCGTCTGCCAAAGCAAATCTCACCACATTCACTGCTGCCAGATGCTTGGCGAAAGCATTCGACAAGGCGTTGGGGGTGGGGGTGGGGGGGAGGGAAGGGGAGGGGTTGTATTTCAAGCAATCGCTTACAGAGGGAGTTTTTTTATGCATGGCGAGCAGAAATCTAAACTGGGCATGAAAACGGAACAGAATGATTGAGCAGAAAAAGTCTAAAACTCTTATATAAGTCAACCACTCATACGGGAATTTAGTTTCAGCCTACCTTGCTTGCTTCATGTATAAGTCTAGCAGCTAGCTGAAGAGAGAATATACAGCAGATATTAAGATACAAACATACCGATACTGTACCCAATTCTTGTCACTTGAAGCCTAGGATACAGAGATCTGCTATACAGCAACCCTAGTTTAACGAGAGAATTATTATCAGTTGGTTTTTCGTTTATTTCCAGCTTTAGACATTTTCTGCCTATAAAATATGTAGTACCAATATACAACAGTTAAACTGAATTCCGTGGAATTATGAACGGTAACGTGTTTATGCTTCTGAGAAGTCTGCTCAAGTCAATCATAATGGGGTCAATAGATAGTACGTTTTAATTCACTCCACGAATAACTTTCATGGGCGAACAGAGTCAAAACAAACATAAAAATCCCGATATCAACAGGGGTTTTAGTATAACAAGTACCGAGCATTCCTTTACTCGTAACCAACACAGATGCATGGCAACCTCCTCCCCTTCTCCAACGCAGGAAGGAAGGAAGGAAGAACCATTGCGATCTGCTCAAAGTGCCCCTTTATAACCGCAACCACTTCCGGCCTGGCTAACTTCCCTGGGGTAACGCCCAGTGGCACTGCCTAGATTGCACTGGGGAGTTCTGTCTTCGCATCAATGGAAGTACTTACATTGGTGAGTGTGTGTGTGTGTATTTGTGTGTGTGTATATATATATATATATATATATATATATATATATATATATATATATATATGAGACTAGCATCTCATCTCTCTTCCAAAATGTTTGCTGAAAACCAGAAAGGGCAGCATCAGCAGCTACCTATACCCACCCCCGCACCCCAAGGAGACAAGACGTATACGTATAGTGACGTATAAATACATACATAACTATGCGAGTCGATAAAAGTTACTATTTTCGATTTCCTAGCACGTTCCCACTTCAGAAGTTCCGCAGGCGCCAAGGTGTACATCTAGGCTAGACGCTGACAAGCATTTCCTTTGATACTGATAAGAAAATGCTGACGGCTTTCCTCAGTTTCTCTTCATGATTCATCGGTAATTCGACAACGTGCTCACACGGCTTATCTCAGGGTCAACCAGCGTGGGGCAATGACGTCTTAAGACTGGATTTATGCCTCATTTGTTAGCCCTACAACATAATAGGATGGTTGCTTCACCAGTTCGTGGAAATGGTATAATGCCACGATCAACATCACTGCATTAGCAGTCGATGCCAAGAATTAACATTATAAACTTGGGAAAGAATCCTATCATATTTGACACCTAACTTATGTTGTGTTTCAGTACTCCTTTTCTGGACGAGCTGAATACTTTTCCCCAAATATATGCACTTTATCCATATGAAATCTATTTTCATAAATATCCAGTTGGTCTCGTCAGATGGAAGGTATGTACACTTGAAATATAGGGCTATAGGGCTTCAGTTTTAACAGCAAAACGGAATTCCTTCTAATGGTAGGCCTATGTATGAGTACAGTAAACTCGGTATGCTCAGCTAGGCCTAAGTCATTTTATGAGAATATAGGAGTCATCGTCTTGTTTATATTCAAACTACTGGCTTAAAAACTCGTTTAAATTCTATCGGACCGAGTCACTGTTATCCCCTATTCTAACCCAATGACCAACATATTCGAAACCTGAGTAAGATTCCGGCTCACACTAACAAAATAAAAATAAAAAAAAACAAATAAATAAAAAAACTTAATTTCTCAAATCTACATTTAACAACAGTACTTCGCTCCCTAAGAAAACAGTTTCGGTAGATTCCTTATTCTTCTTACATGAGGTTTTGCAATTCTCTTACTGCCTCTCTTTGTATAAGTTGCTACTGACTAACGCCCTCACTTTGGCAATATTTCGTGGTAATTTCTTTTTATGCAGTTCCGTGCTTTAACTAACTCAGCGCTATTTATTCTCGGCATCCACTCGCCGTCACATTCTTGACCCAATTTACAGAAGCAATACCGTTCGATTTTCCTCCACTGCATCATTCTTTAACAGCCATTCCCTTATACGGAGACGATTAATATTCCTCTCATCCATTCCCCAGGAACCATTGCTTCAGGTGGACTCCGCTCATGTCCATATCAACTATCACACATACACATACACACAAACATAAGGCTAATATACACCGGATCACAACTATTTATTCATAAATTCGTTCATAGTATTCAGTAAATGATGCTGTGAACGGTTCCGCAAAAAAGCAAGCTGTTTTTGGCAAAGGATACCAACGACCAACACACTAGTCCCAAGTTGGTATGAACAGCAAAACCGCTAGACACGTTATGAACCATGCCAGTAAATTCGCAAAGTACAGTTATTTGGCGGAATTTCAAAGCATATTTGGCGTGTTTCTAGACAACGTTTACACGAAAGGGGATAAATTCGGTGCTGGTGCATCTAATCATTTGCCATATCAACTCAGCTTTGCTGTTTCAGTCAGTTAACGGCTTCAACTAATTTATTCTTAAGACTATAAAGCTTCATTCGTCGTCTTTTACCATTAATAAATTAGTCCTCTCCATTCTGAGTCATTACTTTTAGTCTGGCATTGTTAAAAATTAAAAGCGAAAGTACTGTCTACCATGGAACCTTATTCGCACATAAAATTCCGAAGCATACGTAGTACCGTCCTCCCTCCAGTGTTGAGGTATCATGCTTCACTTTGGATGAAAACGCGTTAACTGTGTAAACAGATTTCATGCGGACTATCTGCATTATCTAGGGAGAATTACCCTTGTCGTTTGTCTAAGGGACATGCGTCAACAAAGATTCATAAACATCTAAACACCGTGACACTGCATCAGTTTGAGTCCGAGATACAGCCAGGGAGATTAATGCTAGCGTAAATAATGGAGTATTCATGGTAAATGCAACAGGGCTGTATATATTGAATCCTATTAACAAATACTTGTGCCAAATATACTATGAGCTATCGGGTATTCGTGACAAGTCGAAACGTATTACTACTAATATATGATACAAACAGGATGGTACAATTCCCAAGATGGGTGTATATAAAGCAAAGAATCTTAAAATAACTTTATACTGCGGTTAGACATCCAACGCCCTTCTCAAATATCGTTCGCTAGCTATCTTGCCTTCTCCTCGAATTACGTTATATGAGCATTGCGTGAGGTTTCTTAGGATGTAATCAACACATCTGTCTTTTGCACGCACAAGAATGAAACCCACTGTGATCAGACCATTGTGATATGATTTACTTGTAGAACGAAGCAGTGAAGTGTCTTACAGGCTTTATTTTTATTATAGGAATTAGCAGTTAACGTACGAATGTGACAGTGGTCGTTGCTCTCTCTCTCTCTCTCTCTCCTCTCAGGAGTCACTCCTTACTAAGGAAAGGGAATGACACATATATTGTTTGTTAGGCCTAAGTCAACATACAAAGAGATACCAGTAGGTACATACGCCCTCACACCTTTCGAAGACAGGTGTCTAATCTCGACAAGCGCTTCCTCGGATGCCCCAAATAACGTACCCAGTAGAACTCAGCGAATGCCAATGACGAGGAAATGAATTCCAAGGGCGTGAAGTACGCTTACAGACAAACAGTGAAGCACTAACTGAATTTAGAAAGTTGTCAAAAGCTCTAAATCAGTATGAAAACCATAATTTGTAATACCAAACTCAAGGGATGGTGACGGTGTTTTCAAGTTCTGTATATACTGCCATATTAATTCAGAATTGCATTGATAGACATAATATAGATGTTATCAATACCCAGAACTGGAAATAGCCTTAAATTAAACAAAAAAAAAATACTTATTGTGTTTTTTTATAGTATGCGCGCATATGTACTGTTAAATATTCATCTTGATGCACTGCTCCCTCTCTCTCTCTCTCAAAAGTTTCACTGGAAAAATTACCCCTTCGTATCTCATAAACATCTATCATTATAAACTCTTCTTATTTTGTTTATTTTCTATAAACGCTACACCTTTCAGAACTTCCGGTGTTCTAAAGTATAGTAGTGTCTGAGGTGTTACGTTGGTCTTTAAGAGTGACATGACCTGTGGCTTTTTGTAAACAAAACCGTGAATAATTTGCTGACGATACAACTCTTGGTCATGGATGAATATATTATATATATATATATATACTATATATAATATATATATATATATATACTATATATGTATATATATATAATAGTATATAAATATATATATAATAATTATAATATAATTATTAATTATATATATATAAATATATATAAAAACAAAAAAAAGTTAATACTATATTATATTAATATAAGAGAGAGAGAGAGAGAGAGAGAGAGAGAGAGAGAGAGAGAGATTCACTATGCTTCTTTCGACATTTGCTTATATGAGAGAGAGAGAGAGAGAGAGAGAGAGAGAGAGAGAGAGACTTCACTATGCGTCTTTCGATAATTGTTTATATGTATTTCATTTGCGTAATATTAGTCTAACGACAATAATCATCCGGCTATCAATGTACTACACATCACGTATACAACTTCTAATAGCTATATTCTTTCGTGAATCTTGGCCTATCCCCAACAGGCAGAGGCTTAAAATGTTTAAATCTCACCTCTCCACTAGACCTACCACAAGGCTCACGTACTTATAGTAGTACGGGTATTTCCTTTTTTTTTATAGTTTTCCTACATTGTTTATAGGCCTATTGTTTACAAGGAGTAAAACTGCTTGCTGCCCTTATACCCGGATTTACTCGGACGCCAGAGAGAGAGAGAGAGAGAGAGAGAGAGAGAGAGAGAGAGAGAGAGAGAGAGAGAGAGAGTTGCAGCAATACTACAGCTGTGAAACAGAAAGAAAGAAAGACAGACAGACAGACAGGGGTTGACAGAAATCGCTCAGAGCAGCTGGTCTCAAATTTTTATAGCTACAGGACGCTTATCCCACCCTCTCTCTCTCGGGTACTGACACCAATTCTGTTCTGCTGTATATTATTATAATATATTATTATATTATAATATATATTAAGCGTGCAAACATACAAATTGTTGTCAATTTTGTTAAAAGATGAAAAAAACAAGTCCTATTTTACAATAGTGTTTACAGCTGACATGAAATGGAGGACAAAAAACAATAAACAAACAGAAATATCTTTTCACATTGCGATATGTCATACATATAATTTAAAGCCATGTATAACCTTTTGATAGGCCTATCCCCACAGTCCTATTCTCATATTATATGAATCAAATTTATCATCAAGAGAATTAAACTTCTGTCAGTTTTTGTTCTTAAATTACGTAACCATCGAACACCGGCGTGGCTTTCAGAGCACATGTGCTCCCTTATTATTATGAATAAAAGAATTTTCCCATACGCAAAAACAAAAACCGATCTATATATGTTACTTATTAAGTAACATCTACTACATAACTAGATCCGGAAATGATTTATTCCGGATAAAAAGAAAATAAAAAAAAACTTACCCTGGCTATAACTCGAAAAAGGAAGCGAGGTTCACTCAGCCACGGGAAGGAAAGAGCGTATACAACCGTTCACCACCACTTCTCACACTCAACTGACAACTACTGTCTCGTTTTACGTTTAGTTTTAGCCGCGTGCTGCTGCTGCTGCGATGTAGTGTCCATAAAGTCCCAGTACCATTCTGATTAATAAATACTTGTAATGGTACTGGGACTTTGTGGACATCCTGTCCTATAACACTGTTTTTAGAAGACTCAACTCAACCGTCGTTGTCCGTAGTCCCATCTGTACCGTTCCCGGCAATGCAACTGCATCATCATTAAACTCATAGAGAATAAAAAATAAAAATAAACAAAAGCCACGGCTGGGCCACATATTTATAATTGGTTTCGTCCTTTTGTATATCCATGAAGTGCTGCAGGTTTAGTATTTATTATTCAATATAAATTATTATTCACAAAATTAACCATTTTTACCCTAAACTTCGACAAATTTGTATGCGTTTGTACTGCGTCCTTTAGGACACAGCGCTCACAAACACGAATAAAAAAAAAAAAAAACATGAAAAATCGTTTGAATTCCCGAAAGATAAACAGGTTTATACGCATCGATAACGTTTTAGAAAATCCATTGAAGTACTTCGCCGCTATCGTACTACCTTACGCAACGATGGCTTCCGTTCGAGACGAAAATGCGAGAAAAACATATCAGTTTTGTACTCTATGAACAGGACTGCTTATCTTGGTGAATGAAAATCACCAACGAAAATACAGTCATTTACTTTTAGTACTATATTTTATTTATTATTAACTCCAATGTGCCTGGTTAATATCGGTCAATATATACAGTTTTTTGCTTACGATTAGTATGAAATGGAATACAGTTGGAGATACATTACTTTTCAGTTTTATAAGTGTACCATTTAACGCATGCGGGAGCTGGGGTGGTGTTGTTGGGTGGGGTTTTGGGGGTTGGGGTTGGGGGGATAGCGCCACATCACCGTCAGCGGATCACAGACGACGCGACGTCCGCCCGCCCGGCCAAACCAACCCCCCCCCCCGATTTCCTGCTACTCTAGGGTATGCGAGAGATAATAGTACACAACTATTTCACGCAAAATGTGATTCATTCCTGGAGACATCTATTAGACGCCATTGACTGATAACCTTATTTCAAGGAGTTGCTGTAATCTGTCATATCTGATAAACGATAAAAAAAAAAAATAAAATAAAAGGAATCTTTTTATTAAAAGTTACTGCCGTCATGCAAAACTCACAGATTTTACTGTAAAAATTAAAGTTATTTAATGCGTGGCAAGTAAGGCCTTAATTTTGCATCGGGGACAATTTTTTTTTTTTTTTTTTTTTATAAAAGGCTGAAATCAGCAAGTTTTTTGTTTGCAATAAATTTCCTGAAACTTACCATAACTTCTGGAGTGAATTTTCGAAAACAATTTCTATAAATTGTCCCTACTGTTTTTGTAACTATATTACACAATTTAGTATAAAATTCCTGAAAATAGCATTGGTTTCTTGAAACTGGCCATGTTTAATAGTACGAAATTTAAAAATAAAAAAATAAAATGTATTCTCTGGTATCATAACCTATCTTAAACTCCACCTGCCTTTATAGCCAAACCATGTCTTTAACCAAATATTGTAACTTGTAAGGCATTTGCTTTAACATGAGACGCTGACTGTAAGCTGTACTGCATATGGTTGTAATAATTATCTGCCTGTAATAATGATACTTGATTCACAGATTCTTCAGCAACTGCATCTGTCCATCCGCCTGTGGTGTTTGCGCATGGTAATACTGCGTCCCGGCTTTTGCATAATATCCTATTTCGAATAATAACGGTGTAATTCGCATAAAGTAAATTATTACAACACTTTTCAGTTGCAAATGTACGCTAAGATATCCTTTTATTTACCTAAAACTTACACATAGCGTAACTATTTAAAGATCGGGACGCAGTGTTACCATGTGCGACCACCACAGGCGGATGGACAGATAGAAAAAAACAGCGTATATAGTATATTCTGAAAGTGCTATTCTGACACAGAAACTGTGAAATAATTTTGTAAACTTTCAATTCTGTTCAGCACATGTAACTCGGTGCTTAAGTTACACTCTGACAAAATAAATTGGCCCATGTCATTCTTTGTAAGACGGGAGGAACAATCTTAAATGAATGGAGTACAAACAGAGATACAGTACAATATAGTGTGTAATTTATTGCTGAACTACTATGAATTCTAACTCCTGCTTATCAGTTATCAAGGTTCAGCACACACCATGCTTATAAAAAAATTGCAGCATAAAATCAACATTTCTTTTTTACGGAATTAGATAAAAATCTTTGAAGTGACCACTTCAATCCTTCGTTAAGTGCCTCTGAAGTTCTGCTATTACCACAGCATTTGTAACTGATTTGGTTGTTTCAAATAGGTGAGTTCAAGGTGAACTCCATGACTTGTGGACCCGTTTACATAAAATTGTTCATTTGTTATACATTAATGTAGAATTTAGGCCAAATGCCAAACGCTGGTACTTGCGAGGCCACTCAGCACTGGAAAATTGAGAGTAAAAGATTACAACTTAAGTGTAACAGGAGGAAAACGTCACAATTCTTGAGTCGAGTTGAATAAAGAATTTAGGCCAAAAGCCAAGCCCTGGGACCTATGAGGTCATTCAGCGCTGAAATGGAAATTGACAGTAAAAGGTTTGAAAGGTGTAACAGGAGGAAAACCTCAAAGCAGTTGCACTATGAATCAAGTATTAGAAGTGGGTGGGAAGTAAGAAGAAGAAAGATAATATGAAAGGAGGTACAGTAAAAGGAACGAAAGTGGTTGCAGCTGGGAGATGAAGGCATGCTGCAAAGAACCTTAAGTATGTAATGCCTACAGTGAACCACGAGGTCCATTGACGGCACAATCCCCCTACGGGGATGAAACAATTGTTAGAAGAGGGTAGAAAATAGATGGAAGAAAGAATATGAATGGAGGTATAGTAAAAGGAATGATAGGGGTTCCAACCAGGGACCCAGGAGACGCTGCAGGAAGCCTTAAGTATTGCACACGGAGCACTGATGGTACTATCCTATGCAGTTTTCATTTGTATACATAGTATATATAGACATTACCAAAAATCCTCATGTTACTTGGAGACTCCAACAACATTTAGACTACTTTTATTTCTTAGAATCTGGGCCATGCAGGCCTGCAACCTCCTCAAAGATATTCATTCATTCTCAACAATAAGAGAGAATTCACCATAACAGCCGCAAGAGGAATTTCAAGACTATAAAAACTTTGGAGCTGGTGTATCGACAACAGAAGGAGCAAGTCTGACGAGACGTACCTGAAAGAATTCTACAGATTTTTGAAGTAAAATTGGATATAGCTCTCAATTATTTTCTGGATCTTTCTAAAAAAAATACAAGATAATCTGTATCTGTTTCTTATACTGTTTTATTGGTTTTGACATACAGACGACTATTACAATATACTGTATATTGGTTTAAGGTGTGCATTTCTAGAGTTATATTTGTGATTACAAAATACAGTAACCTTAAAAGACAAAAGATTACCTAAGTAGAGATTACATTTCCAAAATTTGCCACTTAATTAAGGAGTAGCAACATAAAAGATTTCAGAAAACCTTCCACTGGTTAAATATAGGGTCCCAAAAACATGCAGGTTTCAACAATGTGTCGACATCCAAAATTTCAAAATATAAAGTTGTGAAGCCAGCAATGAAAAAGACTTGAAAACCTTTCATCTTTGTCCAAACCAACAATAGAACTCACACCACTGGAATAAATCTCTGACAGAAGGAATAACAATCATAACGTTATATATAGTACGTAATCTTATTGGCGCACAATGCTATGAAGTTCGTTGAGAAGTTTGCGTCAGGAAAGAAACTCTTAAATACTGTAGCAGAGTTACACCAATGATATTTTGTTATTATATCTGTTATTCATACTGATCTTCTCCAGCCGTTTCTTTTCATCCTTAAAAGTACACCTATTTAATTTCTTTTCACTTCGTCTCTCCTGAAACAAAAAGCAGAAATAGCTTCTATTAACACGAATCAAATAACTTACATACTATAGTACAATTACACTACATGGACAAATAATCATGACCAATTCTACTGTGCCTTTTCATATACTTAATATGGCATTGAACTGAGTGCAACTAACTTCTAAAAACTGAGAGCAAACTTGTCCTCAACAATTTACCAAATGTCATATACAATATCCCTTTGAACCTATCTGCATTACATTCTGACTTTTACTTTTCATCTACTTCATTTTGGTATCTTATCATTCAGCTGTTCCACTCCTTTAACTTCATCTTCCTCCAATTTTCCACTCACTGAAGAACAAGTCTTTCAGTCTAGCATTGAGACCAGGTTGTCTCTTTTAGAATACTCGCAAATAAAACACAGTGAACCTGTCTTGGAATTGCAATTGCAAAATAGAATACAATTAGTAGGGAATGCAAGACATGACTAAGATACTCCATTGTTGGATTTTCATGACTTACCCAAAAGGCCCCCTTTTTTTTTTAATGAGAACTGAAAATGGGCTACGTTAAAGGAACTGGACAGCCAAGAGGGAACACATGGGGGGGGTATAAAGTAGAAACTGGCTCACATGGGACAGAGGTAAAACAAAGATCATTTCATACATCTGATGTGCCTTATATGACAAAGTGGAAATTTCCTGAGGAGATTAGCAGAGTAAAAGATATATGTACTTTAAAATATAAAGAAAATTACCCTAATTTTATTAGTCACTTCTATACATACATATCAATATTTCCTTTTACTTATGATCAGAGTAGGCTTAATCATAAAATAACCTAGATTAAGGCTACAGAAAAGACATTGCATAGGTATGTACATAAATTAAGCTAAAGTATATGCATAATCAAATTGACAAAATCTGTGACTACAACTGCTAGTAGTTATCTGATTCTGGCATTTATCTTACACAACCTTGTTTCAGTATGCAAGCAAAAAGTAAGAGGGCAAAATCTAAGAACACAAGGCAGTAGGGGATAAATTGAAGTTCGCTAAAAGAGGCAAAATCTAAGTATGACTTACGAGACAAAACTAAATTATGCTAAAAGTAGGAAGGACAATAATTAAGTAGTATACAATGATAAGAAAAAAATAACTGGTAAAAATAAAGTCAGCTACAGTAATGGATTAAAACTAAAGCATGTGTTACTGGGTGTGCATTACTTTTTCCAAGTCTCATTTCTCACCTAATTTTTCATCCAGTCTTACATCTATAAAACAACCCTTCATTGGGAAAACAGTTAATCTGCACTGCCGGAGAGGAACTCAACTTACCCTTCGTAATTCCTTAAGTGCTTTCTTTCTAAACCTACGTTCATCACTGGTTTCGCCAGGAGGTCGAATGGATATTGTCGACATACTCGTGATTAGTGTTTCCGTGTCCAATTGTGCTTTGCCTACAGAAAATATGACAAAAATTAACTAGACTTATTTCTTTAGAACATCCTTCATTGCACACAAAATGTGATATGAACATAAAATGTGATTGATTCTGAAATAAATTTAAAGTTACATAAACTGAGCAACTAGTAGTGAAACTTAAAATGTCATTCAATGATAAATGCCACTGATAAGTAGCAATTTAAACTCTCCATACAATCAATTATTGTACTAAATCATCCTCAACATACACGCATATTACCTCATAACTGGCTTCTAAATAGCCAATACCGGATTACTAAAAAAAATATCAATAACCAGTAGTGTGTTGATCAATGAAACATTCTATAGTGGGACCTTTAAATGAATTGACCTGAGGTCATTCTGCACTGATATGGCAATTGACAATAAAAGGTTTGAAAGGTGTAACAGGAGGAAAACCTCTCAGATGAATCAATTGTTAGGGGAGGGTGGAAAGTAAGATAGAAGAAAGAGAATATGGAAGGAGGTATGTAGAGTAAAAGGAATGAAAGGAGTTGCATCTAGGGGACAAAGTCAGGCTGCAAAGAACCTCAAGTAATGCCTACAGAGCACCACATGAGGTGCGCTAATGGCACTTTTAATTAAGAATTTTAGGTTCAAATGAAAGAAAAGTAAATCAGCATAACAGAAGCAGGGTCCAACATACTTGTTACACACAGGCCATGAATTATCAAAGTAATGCCAACTTACCACTGTCACCACCTATCTGATTATTGTGCAACACAAGAGCTTTCTTGGTTAACCCTTCAACTCCATGTTCTAAGGGGATACCAGTTCTGGGATTAACGGCAATCTTTTTTCGACGAGGAGGATCAGTAATAGTTCGTGGATGATTGTACTGCGTCGAATAGGTAGAAAGAATAGTCTCACAGTCCCACTTCTCTCCTGGTTCGCTGTCTGATAATTCAATCTGTTTGATAGGAAAAAAAAAAAACCTTAATTAACACTTGCTCGCTTGCATGAAAAACCTCAGAATGCAGTCACATACAATAATTACAGTACCTAAACATTTAATGAACATAAGGTAAAATTGTATTTGATCACTCTCAGCAACAAAAACAGTTCACAAACCTGTACTTTTTCCTTGTCTTCATCTATCCTCTGTTGCATATCCTTGATCCAATTGATAATCCTAGTCTTTTCATCTTCTGGCTCTGCTTGCAGCTGCTTCTTTGCCTTTTCCAAAACCTGCTTGAAAAGTGGCGAGTCTTCCCCGATAAAGCCATCAATGTCTTCGCCATCAAGTGCACCAACCTGTTCATCGTCATACTCCCGCACAAACTGGAAAATTCAAGATATAAAGAGGAACTTAGTAAATGCAAAAATTTTCAAAACTAGGTACATATCATAAAAGCTGATTTTCTCAAAAGGACCATTAGGTAAATCATTTTTACTACGACTTTCTAGTTTTTTCCAATCTAAAGGCAGAAGTTGGAATCTTAAGGCTGAATATCTTTCCTGTTTTCAAGGTGGAACATTTTAGAAAGTTTATGAAGCTAACATGCATTTTATTTACCTTTTCTTCAAAACAGTCATCCAGAACAGAAAGGCCTTCATTTCGTCTTAAGACACTTGAAGATAAAGAGTAGTTCGTGAAGTGAGAAGCAGTCTCCTCCTCACGAAAAGTTTTGGGCGGGCCGTCCAAACTGCCGAGTTCATCTCGTTCTTCATCGTCGCTGTCATTGAAATCACTGCTGAAGTCACGTTCCTCTTCATCTGCATCGTAACCTTCTTCCTTAGATTGTTCTCTGTAAGCACTGTGAAAAATTTCATTGGTTACATATTGCCTTTATAAAATGGTGCTTAACATACTCCACTCTCTCCTCTTCTTCCTCTTCAAATAATAGTACCTTTTTACTCTGCACCAGAATACCTTGACTTTACATAAAAAAAGATGACATTAGTATTTATAAGTAACAGTAACATTAGATATTACATTAGCTGTAAACAGAAGGCACTGGATGTCCAAATCAATTTAGAATGCAACTGCGTATACAATAATATTCCCAAAACATTTTCCACTCAACCAACCTCAGTTTAGAAAGAGCTGGCAAATGGTGGCAACCAGCAAGGTCATTCTCCCAGGCAACATCATAGTCATCGCAGTCCTCCCATTCTTCATCATTGTCAAATTCATGAATGGGAGTCTCTGAGTTGAGCATGACAACAAAATTGTCAGGAAGAGCATCTTCGTCATCAGGATTGCAAGCAGTCTCATCATCAATTAAATCATCATCTAGTCTAGCTACAACATCAGGATCGAGTTCAGGACGTGGACCTGTGAAAAAGAAACATGAAGCTCTGCTACAGTACGACAAGTTGCAGGTCATTCAATGTAAAAAGAATGATGAAACTCTCCCCCTACTATGCAATTAAAGATCATCAACAGAAGTTCTTTCACTTATTGATAAAATCCCAATCTCCTAAATTGAATGTCCCCCATACACAAGGATATTAATAACTCACTTATATTATTCAGAACACCAAAGTCATTTCAAAAGGTAAATTCCTTCTGTACAACAAAAAGCCCTTACATCAATTACAGTATGACTATGTCATAATACCTGTTCAACACAATAAAAATGATATTGTCATGATACAATAAAGTTTGTTCATACTTACCTGACAGATATATATATAGCTGTATTCTCTGACGACCGACAGAATTTCAAAATTCCCGGCAAACGCAGTGGTCGGCTTGGTGGTTAGTACCCATTCCCGCCGCTGGGAGGCGGATACCGGGAACCATTCCCATTTTCTATTCAGATTTTCTTTACCACTGTCCCCTGAGGGGAGGTGGGTGGGTACTTGATTATATATATCTGTCAGGTAAGTATGAACAAACTTTATTGTATCATGACAATATCATTTTGTTCATGACACTTACCTGCCAGATATAAGGCGGTCCCCGGGTTACGACGGTTCCGGCTTACGACGTTCCAAGGTTACGACGCTTTTTCTTAAATATTCAATGGAAAATCCGTCCTGGGTTACGACGCTTGTTCCGAGGTTACGACGCTGACGCTTCCGACGCTCCGAGTTAACGACGCTTTTAAAAAACGCATGCTATGATAAAAATCCTTTATAGTTTAGCACAGTATATAATAAAAATATGTTTTTGGTTACATTACAACAAAAATTTTGAGGTTATGATGATTTTTGACACTTTTTTTTTCGTATTTTTTGAATTTTTTTAGTGACGCCGCATATGCGGAACTAGTTTGCGGGCGAATGAATACACTAGCTTGGGATGCGCAGTTTAAAACAGTCCAAAAGCGCAAATAATGAAAAATCATTGCTTGTTTCCAGTACATAATTAAAAAAACTAAGTTTCTGGTTAGATTACAACACAAATTCCAAGGTTACGACGTTTTGTTATGCTTTTTAACGATACCTCATATGCAGAACTAGTTTTTGAGCGGAGGTGCATAAATTAATTAACGCTATTAAACTGTATGGTAAATTGACCGAACAACGACCTCGGACGGTCGAGGACGCTAAGCGTAACAATACGAAAGGACGCCACTTCAATCGCGTGTCTGCCTGAAGTTCAGTCGGTTGTGTGCTAAGACGTTGCTGAAATTCCTTGCCATTTTCGCAAATTTACAATGGCTCCTAAACGCCAAAGTACTTCCTCCGATGATAGTTCATCCAAGAAGAGGAAGGTCATCACGATGGAGGTCAAATTATGACTGGTGAAGCGTTCGGAAAAGGGAGAAACTAACACCGAAATAGGCCGTTCTTTAGGCTTGAGCAGGACCACGGTGGTAACCATTGTGAAGGACAAGGAACGTATTCTGAAGCATGTTAAGGATGCTGCACCGATGAATTCAACGGTGATAAACGAGAAGCAACGTAGCCAGAGCATTGTTGAAATGGAGAAATTGCTCATGATCTGGCTGGAGGACCAGAACCAGCGACGTGTTCCGGTGAGCTTAAGTGTGATCCAGGAGAAGGCTAGAGCGCTGCATGAGGCAGTAGTGAAAAAGTTTGGCGAAGGCAGTGCTGGTGGTGAATCTTCCGCGAGTAGAGGTTGGTTTAACCGTTTTAAGGCTAGTGCAAATTTGCATAATGTGAAGCTGCAAGGTGAAGCTGCTAGGGCTGATAGCGAAGCAGCAGAAAGTTCTCCAGGTGGTTTGGCCGAGATAATTAACTCCAGGTTGTTACTAACAAATTACTACAAGTGTCATCAAGGGATAACTACAAGTAGAAGCACCATTTTTGGATGGAAAAAACCCTTCAGGAAAGTATACGTATCAAATGTAACATGTACATAGTGTAACAAAATATGAACAGTAAGGTTTTTACATACAGTAGTATTACATACGTACATAACTTTTTTTTACAGGAATTTCCAACCAAGTTTGATTATGTACATACATGTTATAAACCACTGTACGTATGGTTACTGTATGTAACTTACTAAACATACATACATGACTTAACTTTGATACTTTTTTGGTACATTCCAGAAAACCAGGACCCCCTCCATGATGCAGGCTATGGGGCCACATAAAACTTTGTCCAGGGTTACTACATAACATAAAGGTGGAGGAATTATACATAGTAGTAAACATACATTAAGTAAGTTTTATACGTACTAAAAAAGTGACCAAGATCTCTCACATGGGATAAGTGATCAAGGTCCCTCATGGAATTACATACTACTGTACACTCCCTGCTGAACAGGGGTGTAGACCAATCATTTACAACATGCATACGTACCAGTTGATATTAAACCACTGTATGGTGCATATTACTGTATGTAACTTAAATATGCATAGAGTAATTACTGACAAAATTATTTTTTGTACATTCCAGAACCCCCTGAATGATGTAGGCTATGGGGCCACATAAGACTTTGTGCATCCAGGGTTACATAGCACGACAACTTTAAACTAAAGGTAAGGAATTAATTAACATACATTAACTAAGTTTTATACATGTTATATATGTGATATTAAACCACTGTATGGTGCTATTTACTGTATTGTAACTTACTATGCATAGAGTACTTACTGACATACTAATTATTTTTTGTACATTCCAGAACCCCCTGAATGATGTAGGCTATGGGGCCACATAAGACTTTGTGCATCCAGGGTTACATAGCATGACAACTTTAAACTAAAAGTAAGGAATTAATTCACATACATTAACTTTTTTACTCTTGATATAACTCAAAGTAAGGAATTTATAAACTAAAAGTAAGGAATTAATTAACATACATTAACTCTTTTACTCTTGATATCTATAATTTACATATTGCATTCAGGACTTTGTGTAGTATTTTGTACTAATTGTGTTATACTTTTACCTTCCAGAGCTACCAGACTGGGATTTTAGTGTACTCCAGGATCTACCAAAGGATTAGTGTACAGTGTAATAGTGTTTAGTGTATAATCTAACCTAAGGATTAAGTGTAGTACATTGTGCTTTATAGTGTCACAAGAGTTTAATAAAGAATTATACCTTCAAGAACCATCCTTTGGCATTGAAATAACCACACTACACATCATGCAATACTTGCATGTCAAACAGGTAAGGTCTCTCTAACTTTTTCTTAGTTTAAGGCATATTTCCAAGTGTCGTTCCGGCTTACGACGATTTTCGGCTTACGACGCGCCTCAAGAACGGAACCCCCGTCGTTAACCCGGGGACTGCCTGTAATATATAGGTGAATCCCACCATTGGGAGGTGGAAGGGACAGAATAGAAGGATTTTGGGTGGAAACATTTCACATGGCAGATGATTGACATCTTGGTTCCCTACCTGTTAGCATAGCTGACTTCGTGATTACTGTCACCCAAGCCTGCTTCTGCTTAATTAGAATTTCCAGCAAGGTAGTGACCTGTATAGCTGGATAGTTCTAGATGATCTGTCAACGGGAGCGTGACCACAATGTGACTAGGCCATATTGACCATACTGAAGACAACGAAGCATAATAAATACCACCTAACCTAGCCTCACTAAAGTTAGTCCCATAACTTTCAGGCTAATTAAAGGGAAGACCGCCTCAAGCGGCCAACCCTACGACCGTAAAAAAACAAACCCATAATTAAAATCACAACACGTCCATTTTCTAAAGGATGGGTTCGTATTGCTTCTCGTCCCCCATACTGTATCCGCAAGGTAAATGTATGGTCCAAGCGAGTAGCAATTCTCATATGTCGCCTTCACATCTCTGAGGTAGTGTTGGAAGCAAACACAGAGTTGCTTCGCCAAAATGTGGCACCCAGGATATCACTGAGTGCCATATTTTTCTGAAAAGCCACCGAAGTAGCTACCGCTCGAACCTCTGAGCATTAACTTTTAGCAGTTTTAAGATCACCATCCGTGCAGGATGAATGAGCTTCCCTGATGGTGTTTCTCAAGAAGAACGCCAGTGCGTTTTTAGACATTGGTAATTCCGGCCTCTTGACCGAACACCACAGGTTGTCTGACGGGCCTCTACATTGTTTGGTCTTTTCCAGATAAAATTTGAGAGCTCTGACAGGGCACAAAACTCTCTCCGGCTCTCGTCCGACGAACTCTGATAACCCCTTGATATCAAAGCTTTTTAGGCCAGGGTTGGATGGGTTTTCGTTCTTCGCTAAGAACGAGGGGCTCAGCGAACACACCGCATTGTGTTCTCTGAAACCCACATGTTTACTCATAGCTTGGATTTCGCTAACCCTCTTAGCTGTTGCCAAAGCGGTTAGGAAAATAGCTTTCCTAGTTACATCTTTCAAAGAGGCAGCGTGCATAGGCTCAAATGGGGCTGACATTAAAAACTTTAAGACAACATCTAAATTCCATGAGGGAATCTTGTCTCGTGGAGCTTTTGATGTTTCAAAGGACCTCAATAGATCGTGAAGATCTTTATCATTTGATAAATCCACGCCTCTGTGTCGAAAATGACCGTGATAGCATACTTTTGTAGCCTTTAATCGTTGACACTGAAAGTTTGTCTATCTCTCTAAGATGTAAGAGAAAATCAGCAATCTGGCTCACAGAGGTCGTGGAGGAGGAAATATTTTGCCTTCTACACCAACCTCTGAAGACAGCCCACTTCAATTGGTAGACAGCTTGGGAAGATGTTCTTCTAGCGCTGGCAATAGCTCTTGCCACCGATCTTGAAAAACCTCTCGCTCTGGCCAACTTTTGGATAGTCTGAATGCAGTCAGACTCAGAGCGGAGAGGTTTCCGTGATACCTCTCGAAGTGGGGCTGTCTGAGTAGATCGATTTTTTCTGAAGTGTCCTTGGGAAATCTACCAGAAATGACATGGCCTCTGTGAACCAGTCGCTTGCAGGCCAAAAGGGGGCGAATCAACGTCATTCTTGCTCCTTCCGACGCCGCAAACTTCCTTATTACCTCTCCCAGGAGTTTGAATGGAGGAAAGGCGTAGAGATCCATCCCCTTCCAATTCCAAATGCATGGCGTCTATTGCTATTCTATTGCTCCTGGGTCTAGAACCGGAGAGCAGTAAATAGGAAGCCTCTTCGTTTTTGCTGTCGCGAAGAGGTCTACCAGTTGGGCGTCCCCAAAGTTTCCACAACTCCTTGCAGATCTCTGGATGGAGAGTCCATTTGTTTGGAAGCATTTGATGTTGACGGCTGAGGAGATCCGCACGAACGTTCTGCTGGTCCTGAAACGAACCTCGTTAGAATCGTTACATTTCTCAGCTTCGCCCAAAGTGAAATTTCCCTCGTTATCCTGAACAGGGAGCGAGATAGTTGATTCCTCCCTGTTTTTTGAGATATGCGAGCGCCGTGGTGTTGTCCGAGTTGACTTGTACAATTCGTCCCACAATCCTTGACTCAAAGCATTGAAGTGCCAAACGAATCGCCTCTAGCTCCTTGAGGTTTATGTGCCAGGACCTCTGTTCCCCTCTCCAGCGGCCTGACACTTCTTCATCCCCCAGTGTTGCTCCCCAGCCCGTCATGGACGCGTCTGAGAACAACACTAGGTTCTGGGCTCAGAACTTTGAGGGACATCCCTTCCGATAGCTTGACGGGATCGGACCACCACTTCAAATGCTCTTTGATCGATTGAGGGATTCTCAAAATCTCTCTAGGTCTTTCTTGTTCTTCCAGTTGTCTGACTAGGAAAAACTGAAGCTGCCTGAGGTGCAGCCTTCCCAGAGAAACAAATTTCTCCAGCGAGGAAATGGTCCCCGCCCCACAGCCAGACTCATCCATTCCCTCGCCGAGCTAGTTTCCTTCTCTAAGAAGACCGATACTTTCTCTAAGCATTTTAGCTGACGTTCTATGGATGGAAATGCTTGAAAAGCCACTGAATCCATCTGAATCCCCAGATACATGATGGACTGTGTGGGAATCAGATGGGACTTCTCAAAGTTGACCAGAAGGCCCAGGTCCTTCGTCAGCTGTAATGTCGTATGTAGGTCCTCCAGACACTGTTCCTTTGACGTGGACCGGATCAGCCAATCGTCTCAATAGAGTGAGACTTATCTTTGAGAGATGGAGCCATCTTGCTACATTTCGCATCATAAGCGTGAATATCATAGGGGCTGTACTCAGCCCGAAACAGAGAGCTCTGAATTGGAAGACCTGTCCTTTCAGAACGAATCTGAGGAACTTCCTGACCGAGGATGTATCGGAAACATGGAAATAGGCATCTTGGAGATCCAAGGACACCATCCAATCTCCTGGTCTCAGGGAAGCTAAAACAGACTGTGCAGTTTCCATCTTGAATTTTTATTTTCCTTACAAAAAGATTCAGCCTGCTTACGTCTAGGACAGGTCTCCATTCTCCCGAGTGCTTCGGAAAAAGGAAAACGCCTGTTGTAGAAGCCTGGCGAGTTCCGTGACACGACTCTTTCTACTGCTCTCTTTTCCAACATCTGATCCAAAAGGTCTAATAAGATCTGTTGCTTTGAATCCTGATAAGAGGGCGAAAGGTCTATTGGTTCTATGCTTTGTAACCTTTCTCGATCACTTCGAGTGACCAAGAGTTCGCCCCTCTTATCCTCCATGCTTCGGCGAATAGAGCGAGTCTCGCCCCGACTGGTGTCTGGAGGGCCGAAAAGTCATTTCTTTCCCCTGGTTTTTGAGGGGGCTCTGCCCCTAGGGAAACTCCTCCCTCGAGCAGCAGCTCTTGAAGAGGCTCTTCCACGAAAGGGCTTATAATTCTTCCTAGAAGCTTGCGTGGTTCTTGAAGACATCTGATCAGCAGGACATTTCGAAGACCGAGACAATAAGTCCTGCGTCGCTCGTTCTTGGAGATTTACTGATAAATCCTTTACCATCGATTGTGGAAAAAGATGAGCAGAAAAGGGAGCGAATAACAATTCTGCTTTTGCGCTGGCGACACTGACTTAGCTGTGAAGCTACAGAAGAGTGCGCGTTTCTTCAGGACTCCCGACGCAAAATGTGATGCCAGTTCGTCGGAGCCATCTCTTACTGCTCTGTCCATGCATGACAAAATACTCGCTAAGTCCTCCAATGAGATGGAATCTGGGCTTCTAGACTGAACATCCAAGACGCCCAAACACCAATCTAGAAAGTTAAAAACTTCCCAAAGTTTTATAAAGGCCTTTGAGATGGTGATCTATCTCCGACATTGTCCACGAAACTTTCGCTGATGCCAGGTAAGATCTTCTAGGAGCTTCCACTAAGTTGGCGAAATCCCCTTGTGCGGAAGCGGGGATTCTCAAACCTGCTTCCTCTTCTGTCTCGTACCACTTCCCCGATCTTCCACAAAGCCTTGTGGGGGGAAGTGCAAAAGAAGTCTTGCCCTTTGTCATTTTGGATTCCATCCAATCATGGATTCTTTTAAAAGCCCTTTTAGTCGAGAGCGAGGTGGCCATTTTGACAAAATTTGGAGTCTTCCTTGCTTCGAGGAGGTTAGTTGCGAAGGTGGAGAGAGAGGAACTGGAGCTCGAACTTCTCGGGAAACAAATCTTTTAAAAGACGAGTCAAGTCATTATAATCCACAGAGGATGAGGTTGTAGGATCCTCCTCCTCTTCCGAAACAGCCTCGCTTGACGATTTATTTTCTAATGGAGACATAGCCTTATTCTGCATTGAACGAGAAGAAACCAAAGTTTCACCTCCCTTTCGAACCGTAGGTTTTGTGTTTGAAATCAATTTTGAAGAGGAGAGTCTGCTATGTTCTCCTAACCTTGACTTTCTCTCCGAATTTTCCAAACTGACGTCATACGATTTCTCTTGACGAGCACTGATATTGTAGTTCTACTACCTTGAAGCATATGGCGCTTAACCTTCTGACTAGCGACCTGTTCTTTTCTTCTCAGGGTGACTTTATGCATCGGACGCCTAGCGCCCTCAAAAGCGTCCGGAAACGTCTATTTTGCCTCCTGGAAAGCTCCTCATTTGCTCCTGGAAAGCGTCCTCATTTGCGTCCTGGAAGCGTCCTCATTTGCGTCCTGAAACGCGTACTGATATGAAGGACGACGAGCGTCCTTACTAGCACTACGCCTCGCGTCCTCAAAAACGTCCTCATATTCATCTTCATATCCTTCTTTTGTTTTAACTAATATCGTGCGTCTGAAGTCTCTCCAGCCGACGTTTCCGACCCCGAGCGTCCGAGAATCGTCCTTACGAGCGTCCTGGTTAGCAAAGCGTTTGTTTTGTTGAATACTCTCTTCCTGTAAGTCAAGATCAATTCCTCCCAATTTTATTTCTGAGCGATCCTTCTGAACGTTCTTCGACTCTGGGAAAAGACGGCGGCGGCCTTTTTCTTTACCGCCAATACTTCTAGAGACTCTCTCAGCAGGACTGCTTGCGCGTTCCTGATTGAGTCGATGAGGTCTAGAAGGCGACGGATCAGACGAAGACGAAAAGAACGAAGAGAAGCCGCAGGAGAACGTCTAGATTTCTTGACGGGTAGCCAAAGATCTTTTTGACGACTACGTGACTCTTTCCTCTTTCTTGGCGAAAAAACGTATCCAACTGTTGACGAATCGCTTCGAGAGTCTTTTTTGATGGTGAAGAACCATATGATGGAATGAACCTTTGAGAAGAAAAAAAAAAAAAAAGATGGGCGAGGGGTGGGACGCCTTCTTCCTTCTCTCCGGCTGGACTCGAATCAGGACCGCTCAGAAAGCGTCCTAAATCTCTTGTGCGGGTATACTGTCTTCTGAAGTCTTCCGGAGAAGACCGAAGCGTAATCGAGGCGGAGGAGCTCTCGATCCTCCCGATGAAGCGTCCTCTTCCATCATACCTTTCCTAAGAGGGCGAGAAAAGACGATGGCCGCCAGAGTGCGACGTACTTACGTCCTTGACCTTACTCTCATACCTGGAGAGGCTGCGTACTCTTCCTAAGACCTTTCCTAAGAGGGCGAGAAAACTATGGCCGCCAGTGCGACGTCTTACGTTCTTCCTTACCACTCTCACTTAGAGAGGCTGCGTACTCTTCCGTAAGACCTTTCCATAAGAGGGCGAGAAAGACGATGGCCGCTTGTCGACACCTTACGTCTTCCTTACCACTCTCAGTCGGAGAGGTCTTCCGAGATTCCCACCCACGGTGAGGTGAGGACGTCTCGGAGGAAGGAGAAGCATTCCTTCAAGATTCGAGCTTGCGCGCGATCTTTGGCAGCCTGGGATGCGTCTTCAGGATCTGCCGAAGGGACGCCAGACCGGTGTTTAATTCCGTAACCCTCCTTCGGCCTTCGACATGTCCATTCCCTGTGTTCGGGAGTCCGACAGAGGTCTCAACCTGGAGGCATTATAGGACCGATCTGACGCCCCCTCCCATTCACTAGGGGCACTAACATTATCACTACACTTTTGCACATTAGATTGTAGCACTTTCATTTTCGATTCAAGTTCCGAATCGATTCTAAAATGGTAGAAAGGGCATTCCCTTCGGTAACATCACTTCCTTATCTGAAGGAGAAATTATAGGGTTATGCGTAGCATGTTCTACATTTATGTTAGATTGAGCAACTTTACTTTGACTTTTAACAGAAGCTCATCTCCTGGAGGTAAGACCTCTAATTCTGTCACGCTCAAGTCTACGAATGTAAGATTCATACGCCTTCCATTCGACATCAGTTAACACTTCACATTCTTTGCACCTATCATCCAACAAGCAAACATGCCCTCTACAATTCACACACACTGTGTGAGGATCTACCGAGGCTTTTGGTAGCCTCACCTTACATTCTTCTACACCACACACCCTGAAACTAGTAGAACTAGATCCAGACATCTCATTCTAAGAAAAATCAAAGCCAAAATCAAAATCCAAACCACAATAGCGTATGCCAAATCGCTAAGCAGTCCGAATGACCAAAAAGACAATCCAAATACTCAAGTGACAAATGAAGTTTTCGAAATCCTAAGCGGAGGTCTGTAAACAGATGTTTACCGACCGGCGAACAGAAAGAAAAATCTGAATAGAAAATGGGAATGGTTCCCGGTATCCGCTCCCAGCGGCGGGAATGGGTACTAACCACCTAGCCGACCACTGCGTTTGCCGGTGAGTTTTTTGAATTCTGTCGGTCGTCAGAGAATACAGCTATATATATATCTGGCAGGTAAGTGTCATGAACAAACCAAAGATTATTACTCTATTAACCCTCTTACACCGATTGGACGTATTAAACGTCGAGTCAAAATGTCTCCCGTATGCCGATTGGACGTATCATACGTCGGCTCAAAAACAAAAAAAGTTTTTTTAAAAATTCGCGGAAAAATACTTATAGGCCTACCAGCCGAAAACTTTTGTATCACGCGCCTTGGGGGATGCTGGGAGTTCACGGATCAAGGCGTTGTTTTGTTTACAATCGCTACGCAGGCGCGAATTTCTTTCTTATACGCACTAAAAAGTATCAGTGACACATCTCGGAAATTATTTCGTCACTTTGACATAATTATTGCACCATTTTAAATTATCCTTTACATGAATATTATATATGAAAATGCGCAATTTCATGCACAATACAACTAAAAAATACTCATGATTGTAGCTTTTATCAATTTTGAAATATTTTCATATAAATAACGATAAGTGCAAAAATTTCAACCTTCGGTCAACTTTGACTCTACAGAAATGGTCGAGAAACGCAATTGTAAGCTAAAAGCTTATATTATAGATAATATTCAATCATTTTGCCTTCATTTTGCAACAAATTGGACGTCTCTAGCACAATATTTCGATTTATGGTGAATTTATGAAAAAACTTTTTCTTACGTTTGTGCGATAACTCTTCCGATACATTTTTTCGTGCGATTGTCCTAATGTTTGCACCCTTTTAAATTTGCCGTTACATAAAGTTTTATATATGGAAATGTGCGCAATTTCATGCACAATACAAAAAAAAAAAAACCATGGTTGTAGCTACTTTTATCAGTTTTGAATATTTTCATATAAATAACGTTAAGTTGCAAAAATTTCAACTTTCGGGTCAGCTTGACTCTACCGAAATGGTCGAAAAACGCAATTGTAAGCTAAAACTCTTATATTCTAGTAATATTCAATCATTTACCTTCATTTTGCAACGACTTGGAAGTCTCTAGCACAATATTCGATTTATGGTGAATTTATGAAAAAAAAAAAAAATTACGTTATCGCGCGGTAACTCTCCGAAAAAAATCAGAATTTTTTTGTGCGATTGTCGAAATGTTTGCACCATTTAAAATTAGCTGTTACATAAAGCTTTTATATATGAAAAATGTGCGCAATTTCATGTAGAAATATACAACTAAAAAATGATTAGAAGGTTGTAGCTTTTCTCTTTTTTCTCGAAATATTTGCATATAAATCACGATAAATAGAAAAAAAAAACCACGTTCGGTCAAATTTGACTCTACCGAACTAGTTGAAAAAAGCAATTGTAAGCTAAAACTCTTACGGCCTAGTAATATTCCATCCATCTCTTCATTTTGAAACAAATTTGAAGTCTCTAAAAACAATATTGTGATTTTATGGTGAAATTTTTGAAAAATATATTTACCTTCACTCCGCGCGCCGATTCGCGGCCGCAAGTCTCCGAAATACGTACATGGCATTATCCTAATATTTGCTCCTTTTCATATTAGCCTTTTTTATAGTTTCATATATCAAATGTGCGCAAATTCATGAAGAATACAATAAAAAATAATTGAAGGTTGTAGCTTTTTCCATCTTCGAAAATATGTGCATATGAAAAAATATTATATTAAAATTTTTAATTTCGACATTCGGTCAAATTTAACTCGTCCGAAATGGTCGAAATCTGCAATTCTAATCTAAAACTCTTACAGTATCGTAATATTCAATCATTTGTCTTAATTTTGAAAACAACAAATTGGAAGTCTCTAGAACATTATTTAGAATTACGGTGAATTTTTGAAAAAAATATTTTTTTGCGTCCGCGCGTTACGAATTCGTACATCATTTTGTGATAATATTTTTCCGGTGTTGCTTTTATTGTTTTACAATGTATTATATATCAAAATGATCGCAATTTAGTGTACAATACAACGCAAAAATAAGTAACTGGTTAGCTTTGACCGTTTTCTGCACAGCGTGATTTGAATACAATTATGTATGAATTTTTTTTTTTTCGCTACCATATATCGCATTATTTACATATGATAATAATATTATTTTTCATTTCTGATGGTTGCATTCTAAACTTCAGGCAATGACAAAAAAAGGAGCCAAAAATGAACTCTTAATCTTCAAAAGTACGCGCGCTGTAATTTTTTGAAAAAATTATTTTTTCCACTTCCGCGCTCACTCCAAACCAGGCCCGGCATACGGGAGACGTTTTGATTTTTAGGGCTCCGGCGTAAGAGGGTTAACAACAGGGCTGAGCAATGGGCTAAAAAAAATTAAGGCACTTCTGCTAACAAATATCCCCATTATAAAATATTTTACCTGAACTTTATAGGCCCAAAATCACTTTCTACACATAAAAAACCATTCAGAAACCTATCCTTCAATTTCTCTTCTTTAAGGTTAAGCCAGCTGGGAAGAAAATAAACTACTTAGCACTTCAGCCTAATCAACCTCAAATTTCCTTGGAAAAATATTCAGAACAGCTTTCAAAGGTTATGTAGAGTATGTTGCGAAGCTTTTAGCAACCCTGTCTGAGTTCACAACCTCCAACTATGCAGATCAAGGTTACTTATAAAAACCTGTATACCGTATATATAAATAATACACACCTGTTAGAGGAGCAGCCTTATTGAGAAGCCCAATAGGCTCTTCCAGAAATGACTCGAATACGGAGGAAGGCAAAACCAACTTCTGTTTACGGAGTTCTTTCTTGTTAGCCTGTTAAAAAACATTACAAAAGTAGTTACATGAAACTGTTCTCACTAATGTCACTAAGCAAACTCAATTATTGCACATAAAATTGCAGTGATAGATTTATAGTAGTATTTATTAAACTATACTTGAGGTATATAACAACAAAAATTCATGATGCAGAACTTCTCTGCTCAATAATTCCTATTTTACATTAGTTACTCAAGTACATGACGACTAAGTAACTCCATACAAACAGATAATACTTAGGTAGCTGGAAAAGAATAGGAGTACAAATACTAAAAAGGCAACATGTAATGAACTTTCTAGTGTTTTGATGTTCTATCTATGTAGAGTGAAGTACTATACTTTCACTGCACTTCACATATTATGTAGAGAGCTTATTGATAACTTCATGGTGCTTTTAATGAAATTAACAAGCAGTCCCCAGTTTACGACAGGGGTTCTGTTCTTGAGAAGCTTCGTAAGGCGAAATTGTCAAAACTTTTAAGAAAAACTTACTTTGTGTGTAATCAACTATGAAAACTGCATTTTTGTTGCATTTTTTTCATCGACAAAATAATTCAAAAACCGATTATTCTGCATTTTTGGAGTCACATTTCTTCCATCAGATCGGCAGCGTAACCCTGGAACAGGTGTGGTAAGCCTGGAAATAACTTCTGATGAATATAATTGAAGTGACGTAGCCTCGGAATGTTGTAAGCCGGAGACTGCCTGTATTGTAGGTCTAACTTGCTCTGGTGTTCTGTTTGACCCAAACATCACAATAAATAAATAAAAATGATATTGTTATGTTACAATAAAGTTTCATACATACTTACCTGGCAGATATATACATAGCTAAGACTCCGTCGTCCCCGACAGAAATTCAAATTTCGCGCCACTCGCTACAGGTAGTCCAGGTGATCTACCGGCCGGTGCCCTGGGCGGCAGGACTAGGAACCATCCCCGTTTTCTATCATATTTTCTCTCTTCACCTGTCTCTGCGGGGAGGCTGGGTGGGCCTTTAATTGTATATATCTGCCAGGTAAGTATGTATGAAAACTTTATTGTAACTAACAATATCATTTTCATACAATCAACTTACCTGTCAGATATATACATAGCTGATTGGCACCTTTCGGTGGAGGGTAAGAGACAGCTACTATATGGAATAGACAGGTAAACAACATATGTTGTAGGTATAAATAAAACCTTGGTTCCTACCTGATAGGTGGTAGACTTCGTGGGTGTTTGCCCAGTAGTCTGCATCACCTCAAGAAACTTTAGCGAGATATATGATCTATGGCCAAGAGTTCTTGGTGGGTCTGCCGATGGGTCTTATCCGCTTACTCGGCAGAGCCTGAAAGGACTTTGTCAATGGGTGCTGATCCACTTATATGACAATACACCTTATGAAGAGCACACAACCAATCCCGACCACCATGATCCTAACCATATGTTTAGAACTAAGGATTGTTCCGAGTTATCCCCGAACTCGTCACAACAACCGTAACTCAAAACCACTATGCACACATACATAATTTCTATATACTCATCTCATCTAATTAGATATGACAAGTTCTCTTACTGAACAACATAGATGGCCGCCCGTGCTAAACCAAGTCCTCCATTGTTCGAAGAGACTCCAGACCATATCCAAAAGAAGAAAAAGTATATACTTTTAAGGATTGTGTCTGGCTGGGCTCCCGTACCCAGAATCGTATCCGCCGATACGAAAGGACCTAGAGAAAAAAACTTCTCATATGTCACACGAACGTCTTTTCAAGTAATGAGATGCAAATACGAGTTGCATCTCCAAAATGTCGTATCTATGATGTTTTTAAGCGACCATATTCTTATGAAACGAGAGAGACGTCGCTACTGCTCTCACTTCATGAGCTTTAACTCTCAACAGTCGTAACTGTTCGTCAGAACAGACCTTATGCGCGTCTGTAATGAAGTTCCTCACAAAGAATGCCAGAGCATTCTTGGACATCAGTCTTGTGGGGTCTTTTACCGCGCACCAAAGACCTTGTTCTAGAGCCCTCCCATCTGATGCTTTCTCTGAATGGTAAAACTTTAGAGCTCTTACAGGCATAGAGATCTTCTGCTTCTCTTCTACGAGACTCGATATGCCTTTGACTTCAAATGACTTAGGCCAGGGATTCGAGGGATTCTCATTCTTAGCTAAAAAACAGTGTCTTAAAACGAGCAAATAGCCTGAGTCTCCCTTGAAACCTACTTTATCTTGCAGAGCATGTAATTCACTAACTCTCTTTGCCGTAGTAAAGATAATAGGAATAGGCTTTTCTGGTGATGTCTCGAAACGAAGGCCCCCAGATGAGGAGGGTTCGAATCTTTTCAAGATGAAAGAAACTTGAGGACGCACGTCTAGTTCCAGTCGGAGGGACCGGTTCCTTTTACGAACTTTGAAGTCTCAAATGACCTTATGAGATCGTGGAGATCTTTATTATCTGCCAGATCTAATCCTCTATTCCTGAAGACAGCCCGAGAGCATACTTCTGTATCCCTTTATTGTGGGATACAGCTATGATGAGTTGCTCTCTCAGGAATAGAAAGGAAATCAGCAATTTTCCTGCTATAGAGTGGAGGGAGGAGGACAACTTTCTTAGATCTACACCACCTTCTAAAAACCTCCCACTTCGATTGATATACTTTCGTAGTGGAGGTTCTGCGTGCTCTCGCGATCGCGCTTGCCACTTTCGCGAGAAAACCCCTCTCTCCGCTCTGACGAGTCTTTCGATAGTCGAAAGGCAGTCAGAGCGAGAGCGGGGAGGTTTTGATGTACCTCTTGAAGTGTGGTGTCTGAGAAGATCCGTCCTTCTTGGTAGGGATTCTAGGAAAGTCTACGATCCACTCTACCACCTCCGTGAACCATCTTCTTGGGCCGCCAAAAGGGGGCTATCAATTGTCATCCTCGTCTCCTTTGACGCCCACAATGTTTTTCATTAACTAATCCCAGATTTTGAATGGAGGAAAAGCATATAACGTCTACTCGAGACCAATCTCAGCAGGAAGGAAGTCTACCCATAAGAGCTCTTGGATCTCCGCGACCGAGCAAAAGACTGCCAGCTTTTCCCGGAAAAATGAATGGTGGCGAAGAGATCCACATGAGGTTGTTCCCCACAGAGACCAGAGATCTTGACACTTCCTCGTGTAGGTCCACTCTGTATGAAGGACCTGGTTCCTCCTGCTGAGTCTGTCTGCCCTCACATTCTTTACTCCCCCCTGCACGAACCTTGTCAGAAGGGAGATGTTCCTGTGAGACGTCCAAAGCAAAAGGTCTCTCGTCAGTTCGTAAAGGAACGAGGAGTGAGTCCCTCCCTGTTTTCGAATGTAGGCAAGTGCGGGTGGTGTTTGTCCACGTTTACTTGCACTACTTTTCGACACCAGAGGTTCTAGACTCTTTCAAAGCCAGATGCACGGCGAAGAGCTCTTTGCAGTTTATGTGCCAAGTCACCTGTGCTGGTTCCCAGGTGCCTGACACCTCCTTCGAGCCTAAATGTTGCTCCCAACCTTTCTCCGACGCGTCGGAGTACAACACTAGGTCTGGGTTCTGTGTCCTTAGAGAGATCCCTTTGTTTCTCTTCCAGAGGGGGCAACCACCATTCCAGGTGCGATCTTGTCTCCACTGGAATGGGAAAGACGTTTCACGAAAGTTGTCCAGTTTTCCAACTCCAGACTTCTTGAGGAAGAATTGAAGCGGACGTAAATGAAGTCTTCCTAGTGGGAAGAACTGTTCGGAGCGAGGAAAGGGTCCCTAGAAGGCTCAACCATTCCCTCGCCAAGACGTATGTTCCTTCCTTAAGAAGAGAGAGACTATCCGCAAACCTTTTGCGATTCTCTCTTGCGAAGGAAATACCGAAAACCCCGAGAATCCATCCGAATCCCCAGCCCCAGATAGACTAAAGTCCTGTCTGGGGGTAGCTGCGATTCTCGAGGTTCACGAGCAATCCCAACGCTTTGATCAGATCTAAAGTTAACTTCAGGTCCTCCAAGCACGGTCTCTTTGATCTGGCCCTGAGAGCCAGTCGTCCAGATACAGAGAGATATTTACTCCTTTGAGGTGAAGAAACCCTCACATTTCTTCATCATTGCTTGTGAAGACCTGAGGAGCTGTTGGACAGGCCGAAAACACAAGGCTCTGAACTGAAAAGATCCTTCCCCCCGTCATGAAACGGAGGTACTTCTTCGATGAAGGGTGGATCGGGACGTGAAAGTAGGCGTCCTGGAGATCTAGAGACACCATCCAATCTCCTTGTCGTAAAGACGCCAGGACTGAAGCAGAAGTCTCCATGGAGAACTTCTCCTTCCGAACAAATTTGTTCAGAGAGCTGACGTCCAGTACTGGTCTCCAGCCTCCCGAGGCTTTCGCAACCAAGAAAAAGGCAATTGTAAAACCCCTGGAGTTTTGATCTAGTACTAGTTCTATCGCTCTCTTGTCCCACATTTGTTTCCACCATCGATCGAAGAGTATCCCTCAGCACAGGATCCTTGTACTTGGCTGTTAGTTCCCTTGGTATTGACGTTAGGGAGGAGTGTTCAGGAAAGGGATTCGATATCCCTTCCTTATTATAGCCAACGATGACGCGTCCGCGTTTATAAGTGTCCAGGCTCCACAAATCCCAGGAGCCTGGCACCTACTGGTGCTTGGAGGAGAGAAGCTCATTTTCCCTTTTTAAAGGGACGAAAGGCAGACCTACCTCTCTTCTCCGGATTCCTTCCTTCTTGCGGGAGGTCTGGAGGTCGGACCACTCGAAAGGGCTGAACCGATGTACTCGGTCCTTTCTTGTCAGATGTAGAAGCAGGCTTCTTCTTCCTTGCTGACTGCGTCAGAAAGATCCTGAGTCGCCTTCTCAGTCAATGAATGAGCAATGTCCTTCACCAACTGAGAAGGGGAACAAAAAAAGTCAGACAAAGGCGAATACAGCAGCGCTGCCCCTCTGAGCATGGGAGACTGCCTTGGTTAAAAAGGCACCATATACCGTCCTCTTCTTTAGAAGACCCTGCTCCAAACAAAGAGGAGATTTCTTTCAAAAGAGCCATCCTGTACCGCTTTGTCCCTATACAAGACAATATGCACAAAAGGGCTTCCGGTTTCGATTCCTTCCGAATCATGGGCTTTCTTGGACATCACCCCAACGGGACCAATCTAAGAAGTTGAAAACTTCCAATACATTGAAAGTCCCTTGAGGAGATGGGTCCAGTTCAGAAATGCCCCCCACGTAATCCGTGCCGAGTTGAGACCTTGTCTGACGTGAAGCGTCAACTAAGGTCGAAAAAGTATGCTTCTGACGTAGACGGGAGACAATACCCATATTCTCTCCCGTCTGATACCAAATGACCTCTTTTACCAAGCTAGTCTCGCTGGAGGCATGCAGAAAAGACCGTTCTTACTAAGTCTTTCTTAGACTTCATCCACGAGTCTAAGGGGATTGTGAGAGCCCTCTTTCATTGAAATGGTGGGCTTCATTTTGAGAAAAGACGAAGACTTCTTGTCTAGCACTCGAAAAACAGAGAGCGCGGAGAAGGAGGAGCGGCAGGAGTCAATTCGTCTCCATACTCCTCTAGAAGCAAGGCAGTCAAAACTTTATAGTTCGACAGTCCTTCTCTTCCTTGATATTCTTCATCCGAGTTTCCTTCCAACTCGGGATCTAAATGAGTCTCCGCTCCCCTTTCTGTACGTTCCTCCTCTGGAGGAGACAAACTCCTAATAGGAGAGGGGCTAAGGGAATGATCTTCTTTCCTCTTCCCAGCTTTAATAGCCTTGGAAGGCGCCAAAAGCTCAGGCTTCTCTCGATAAATAGAAGATGCTTCCCGCTTGGATGACGCTTCTCGTCCGCCAAGCGTCCTGGCTGACGTCTCCCGCTTACTTGGCTGCTGACGTCCGGATGACGCCTCGCGCCTGGAAGACGCTCCGCTCTCAAAAGGGCGTCCTACTTGGCGCCAAAATATTGGTTGGAGCTTCACGTCTACCAACAGCTTTCAAAGACGCTTCATGTCTAAAAGACGTCTCACGTCTCTCTGGCGTTACGTAACTTTCGTAAGCAACCGATCTCGCTCTCGAACCCGAAGCTTCTGTAATATGTTTAGAAGCTTCACGTCTGCATGACGCTTCTCGCTTAGCAGGGGAGAGAGGACGAGACTTCTTGATTGGAAGCGAAACGTCCTTCCTACGAGGCGCTAAAACTCCCACTAGAGAGGTCAGTTGCTCTTGAACTGCCATAATAATTCTCCTTGAAGCTTCTCCCACGTCAACTGCATGACGCCTTTCGTCATCACTCGGGGGAGAAGTAGGAAAGGTACTTCTGCGTACTCGTCGGGTGACGCTGACGCCACCTTCGCCTTCTTAATAGAAGAGGGAGCGTCATCTGAGAAACGCTCTGGGCTCGAATCAATTTCGGGTTCTTTCATATGACGCTTCAGAGGTCTCGATAAATTCGACTCCTTCCACCCTCGTTTAGGTGAGGGAGAGGGAGAGGATGAGAAACACTCACGAAGGACGCTTTTTTTCTAGAGCGCCCTTGAGCAGCCTGCCACGAAACAGAGCTAGCTGAAGGGACGTCTGACGGGGGTTGGGATTCCCCACGACCTCCTTAAGGCTTTCGACTTCCTTCTCCTCTGGGCATGGGAGCTTGGAAGAGGTCTAGGCCTGGGAGCGTCGCAGGGACGATCAAACGCCCCCTCCACAACACTGGGAGAACTCACTTCACTGTAATGCTCACTTTCACTAGCCTTACCTTGTAAGTCCGCCATTTTGGACTTCATGTCTCGAATCGTAGCTTTCAGATCGGCGATTTCCGAGGCCGATTCCGAAAGTACACTTTGTGAATGAGAAACATAGGGAGAATCTAAATCAGTAGGATTAGAATTATCAGTAAAAGGCTCAATAGGCCTGAACTCACACCTTTCAGAGTCTAACCCTATCCCTCTCTAACTTCTTCAAATAAGAAGTTAAAGTCTTCCACTCTTCTGCATTTAATCCCTCGCATTCATTACAAGTATTATTAGCAGAACACTGAAACCCCCTACATTTACGGCATACAGTGTGAGGATCAACCGAAGCTTTCGGTATCCTCACCCTGCAGCCTACATTCACACACATTCTCACACTCACATTTGAATCAGACATACTGAGAAAAATCCAAAAAGCAATTCCAAAACAGTCCCCAGGTAGCAATGCCCAAAAACACGATCCAGATACGTCACCAAAAAGCCGAGAAACGATGATCAAAGGATGAAATAAGAATCTAAGTCAGGAGGTAATAGCAACAATGTTGATACCACCGGCGACAGAGAAAATATGATAGAAAACGGGGATGGTTCCTAGTCCTGCCGCCCAGGGCAGGCCGGTAGATCACCTGACCTACCTGTAGCGAGTGGCGCGAAATTTGAATTTCTGTCGGGGACGACGGAGTCTTAGCTATGTATATTTCTGACAGGTAAGTTGATTGTATGAAACTGACAGTTTAAAACTACTACCAAATTTTTCCATAATTGCCTTTAATGCCTTTCAACTCAAAAAGGGCCCCACACGATTCCAATACGTTTTTCCTGTGGTACGTTACAGTTCACAAAGCTTTGTTCATCTCCAGCCTCCCATCTCATAGTTCTCATCCAAATGGATCTGGGTCTTCTACCTCTCCTTTTGAGCCCAAGGAATGAATTTTAACATAAAAAATCTTTGAGTAACAAAGCAGTAAACCTTCTAGCCACTGACCTGAGGGTCTTCTTTACGAATAGTGTAAACTTCTAATTCTTCATCATCCCAATTCACAGCTTCACGCACGCCTCGGAGATGTTGCAAATAATTGTAATCATCATCAAAGTAAATTCCATACTTCTGTTGCTCTGCTTTCTGCTCTTCCTACAGGATAAAAGATGAGATGGCTGCATAGAGTATCGTCACTTAAAGTATCCTAAAGCTATGAGTAACTACAACATTGGAGGAAAAAAAGAGAGTAAAACCTTGATATGCTTATCCTGAAATTATGAAGTAATATGGATGGAAATTTTCACAAATCATGTAAAAAGCTCTGGTAAAAAACTTAAAAATGGCAGTTAATTAACATTTACAGTACAGTACAAAGAAAAAAAATTTATTTGTATCACTATTAATAAAATGGCCACTAAATTTACAGTAATATTGTATACCATTCCACACTGCACGTTAGAACTACATACCACTTCAGACGGCTGTAAAACTGACTGAGGTGCAGTCTCGTCGGCGACCAGTGGATCTCTCTGGCTGCGAGCCACCACCTTAAAGGTGTGAAGAACATCCCGCCGACGATCAATGAATTTCTTACTTTTCTTTCCCTGTAATTAAGGAAAATCAATAAACAAAACAGATGCATTTGAACCACGTAAAATGTACATATATAGTGCTCGTATAGAATCACAACGTAAACATATCATAGTCATAAAAGTGCAACATTACAATACAGCAGACTATTTACTATGATTGCAATTGCAAAATGTTAAAACATAGTGGCCAAGTGAGGCTTTAGTGTAGAGTCAATGTCATCAACTTCTGGTTCATTTTTCCACTATCATTCTTTCAAAAATCCACATTCCATAATCTATACTAGCCCTCATTTTAAACATTTCTATTTCCCCCTCAAAGTGTAGCTGTTACTGAATACTTTAGAAATTTTAATAAAAATTTCCTCTCACTCCACTTTGTATTTGTTCCTGGACCTCATGCTATGAGGTCATTCATCACTGAAAGGCAAACTACGAGTAAAGAACGTTTTAAAGTGTAACAGGAGGAAAACCTCGCAGTTGCAATATGACACAATTATTAGGCGAGTGGAAAGTAAGATGGAAGAATGAAAATATGAGCGGAAGTCCAGCAAAAGGAATGAGAGGGATTGCAGCTAGGGGCCGAAGGGACTCTGCAAATATCCTCAAGTAATGCCTACATTGCACTGCGTGAGGTGCAGTGACGGCACCACTCCCCATTTAGGGCTGTTCTTCTCCCAGGCATGGTGACGAAAGACACTGAAGGGAAAAAAAATTAGCATTCTTACCCTTCTTATACTACAGTAATAGGAATGAAATGGATGGCTGCTAAGGGCCGAAGGGATACTGCAAAGAACCTGAAGTAATGCCTACAGTGCAACCATGTGAAGTGCACCATACACTAACAGGGTTCTGTTTCTTATACATATGCTTCTACTTTTAGTCAAGCTGAAGGTGTTTTACGTTCTACAACTTTTAAACGTGTTTCCTTCATGCCATAGATCAACATTTCACTTTTTCGTGAAATTCTAGCCAACTTTGAGTAACTTCAGTATTTTTGCATTTGTTTCCACTTTTAGGCCATAGGTCAAGCACTGGGACCTATGAGGCCATTCAGCACTGAAATGGATTGATAGGTGTAATAGGAGGAAAACCTCGCAGTTGCACTGTGAGGCAATTGTTAGGTGAGGGTGGAAAGTAAGATGGAAGAAAACGAACATGAAAGGAGGTACAGTAAAAGGAACAAAAGGGGTTGCAGGTAGGGGCTGAAGGCACGCTGCAAACAACCTTAAGTAATGCCTACAATGCACAGGGTTCAGTTTCAACTTGACCTACGACTAAATATTTAACGATGAATTATCAACAACTGCAGCAATTTATCATTTTTAGGTTGACAGCATATAGTATGTTAGTAATAAGCAAGGTATTAGCTATTTACTGCTGAAGGGTTTCAGAAAAAGACCCTAACTGCAAAACTGAAGCCTACTACAAAAGCCTGAATTGCTGCCAATTGCTGATAGGAATATTTGCCGCATTTTGTTGTTTATGATATTTATAGTCTTGATTTTTCATTAACCTATAAGGGGCTGGTACTAAACAATGCATCCATTGGGAACATAAACGAGTACTTAGGGTACCAGAGAGGCACAGTAATCATTATCTACTGTCCGCTAATTAGAAATGAGAAAATTGGAATTTCACTATGTAGTACTGGGCTATGATATATGCTACTTGATATATTCAAGACAGAAGCTTCAGCATTCAGGCTGACACTGAAACAAATGAACGATACCTGGCCCAATACTCTTGCTCTCTCAAGTACTAGAAACGCCACGGTATTTGGGCACTTCAGAACAATAGCCTCGGTAATGAAGGAGAATGTTTTAGGTAGTGACTGCAGAGTAGGAGGTAAGGGTTATTGTAGGCCCAGTAGACACTTATGTAGTAGGCATTTCAGAGGGAATAGGGTAAAATACCAAATGGCCGGCCTCTACCGTAGTGCGACCACCTTCCCGAAAAAGTACTTTAACACGTCCTGTAACCCAGGATAGACATTAGTCAAGAACCAACATCCATCAAAGCAAAACCTTGAGACCTCTACTTTCCTCTCGGAATAAGTGTTTTCTCCCAACGTCACAAATTAATGCCATACCTAATTTCCTATTTTTGGGAAGGTGGTTACGCTACTGTAGATGGTAGCATTCAGTATTTTACCCGATAGGGTAAACAACCACAATCGATCCATCGTCATCGCGTGGCTCGGCCTTATTCACTCGATATTTAATTGGTGAAACAAGAATACAATTACATCTTTAAGCATACCATTCAAAAGATTGAAGTTTTGTCAACATAATGTGACATATGAAAGCCCCATACGAACTAAAATAAGCATGTGAGCTCTTCGTAAAATTTGTTTTCAAGGCAGTTTTGAAATCCAATATGGCAGCAACTTCATGACTTGCCGTTCGTAACCACAGACAATCCACCATCTTTCCCAGCCTTCCCAGCACTCATTTGAATAATGTTAGCATATATAAGTAACGTTTATTGATCTTACTCAAGATTGCAGTTGTAATCAGCACAATAAAACATTTTGTTGCCTATATTAGTGAAAGTATGAAACTTTATTCCCGGGGTCATGATTTGAACTGAAATTCATTTTTACCTTGTAATCAGTGGTTTTATCCTTACTGCCCTCACAACTGAAACTCCACAGTGCTTATTTGATTGTAATTATACACATTTTGGTCTTAATTCACTCCAAATTGCACTTGAACCACGCTGCGGTTCCTGGTTCCTAAGCGCTCACTCCACAAACACAGTTACGGGCAGCACAAGAGTACACGGTTTATGAGGTGCAAAGCTTTATTCTCTTAATTGTTTACTTTACTCATTATCTAGTTTAACTTTACTTTGTTACTTCAAAATGTTTATTTAATTCATGTATCATCCCTTTTTTGCAACCAAATTAATCCCAAAAAATTAGATATTTATGAAGTATATGAGCAGACGACGGCAAAAATGGCTCATCGTTGCCAATCTATTGGAGCTTCACACATACGCCGATGCATTTACAAACTGTTTCCATGAATTCTAGCTGTCATAGTAATGCAGTAATGATAAAATTGCTGTAATATGTATATATATATATATACTACAGATACACTAATTTCACTTATTTCCCCGGTTTTGTGTGAGTTTTATACCCAGCTTGGAGGGTAAACACATATCAATTGGCAATACTGATAAACAATTGAAGAGTGCTAAGAACGCCGGAGGTACCGTTCACAAGCAAAACTGTTGATATTTGAGTCAGGAATCTAGTTACTTTTTCAACAACGATATTTTCAAATTAATAATCATGAATATTATTATATATTGCTACTTTCAAAATGCATATACTATCCCCTTTTAGACTGTACAAAAAGTTATATAGAATTTTGGCAACATTTTTTCAGATTCCTAGATAGCTTAGAGATAGGATGTTTTAAATGTGTGTTCAGAGTTCGCATAACATAATATAAAAAGAATATACATAAAGTAGAATGTAGAAAGAGAGATTTTCTTTGTCCACTTGAAACTACGATTGTTTCCCTATTATGTCAGCATTGTGAGATTGGAGGAACTCCGAGATCCGTTTGCTTTCCTAATCTGTCAACACATTTGATAAGCGAGCTCGAGACTTCATTTGTGTTTTGAGATTCTGTCATCAAGTAAGATAAGGGGCTTCTGCTTC
The DNA here is from genome assembly GCF_015104395.2 of Macrobrachium nipponense. Classification (NCBI taxonomy): domain Eukaryota; kingdom Metazoa; phylum Arthropoda; class Malacostraca; order Decapoda; family Palaemonidae; genus Macrobrachium; species Macrobrachium nipponense. The sequence continues at coordinate 29,270,436 of NC_061087.1, read as the reverse complement.
GGTCGATCGAATCGAGTACGTGTCTTTTTTTAACTGAATCACCTCATACGTGTGTCTTTGTCAAAGCCACGTACAGATTACACATTTTGTATGTAAAGTTGCGTAAGATCTTGAAGCTTCTGGAAGCATTATTGCCAAAAACATTTTTTGTCATCCACTGTCCAGCTTCCGTAAGAAAGAGAATTTCATTACATCTTAGATACTCGAGGCGTTCAGATCTCTATCTATCTCTCTCTCTCTCGACATCCTTAAGATTATATTAACGTAACATAAATTGGTCACTTGTAACTTGAGAATTTCAGATTTGATATTTCTTAGAGTTTATTTAGTGTTATTTAGTATTTTTGGTGGAATCTGAACAAACATTTTTACAAGTGTGTATTGTGTAACGGCACCTATTTCTGTGAATTGGTGAATCTTTTTGAAGAAAGAAGTTGGTATACCAAAAAGGTAAAGTGTGTTATATTTTTATTAGTTCCAACTAATAACTAATAGGAACAGTGATTTGGTAAAAACTGATGGTTACAATGTTTTGAGTTAAAAGATTTACATTTTTACACATTGCAAATTTTTGTGTTTTGTGTTTGTTTCATTTTTGTGCATTTGTTCATTTTCTTGGCGAAGTGAGCCTTTTTATTTTGATATTGTCCACATTTTTCTGTATTTTCATTTGCATTCACAATTTAATTGACTTAGTTATTTTCATTACTTAATCATTGCACATTTAATTAAATTTAACACTTGTGAATTAATTTGCATTTACTTAGAATTCTTTTCAAGTTTTATTATTGTTTAGCACTGTGAATTAATTTCCAAATTTCAATTATTGCCTAACACTTTTGAATTTTGATTGAATTAATTTTCTTGAATTTTTTGATAAATTAATTTTGATTTAATTTTACTTAATTTGATTCAAGAATTAATTAAACTTTACTTTGTTTTCAAGTAACAGTAATTTTCCCTGATATTGTGAATTTCACTTAGAAATTTTGAGTTTAATAATAAATTTTTGTATTTAAAATCTTTATAAGTGTTTTCATTTTTAACCTGTATATTTGCATTTGATTATATTGATGTTGGGTAGAATTGATCTGCTTTCCTTCAATTTACTTGAAGTGACTTAGAACCAGGGAAGTACTTAGACTTCTGAAATCAGGGAAATACTTAGACTTTTAAAGTTGTTGATGGAGTGATGCTTTGATTAATAATTACTTACAAGAGTTACCTCACACCTGTTTTGATGAACTTAGTCTGATTTTCTGCAATACTGGTAAGTTGTTAAGGGATCACTGTTGCCTTTAGAGTATTCAGTCGTTTAGTACCTGTGATGAGGGTTCAGGTGTCTGGCTTTTGTGAGGTAACAATTGATGAATGGTAACCAGATACTTGGCACTTCGTCACAATATGTAAAAATATTTATGCGATTCATGACCTTATACTGCCGTTTAACTATTTATTTAAACAATTATCTAGTGCATGCTTCTTCTTCTACTAAAAATCATAGTTCCCTTGGATAAGTAGTGGTTGGAAGTCGGTCTTTACGATTGTTGTGATGAAAGTGCCCTAGCATCTATGGGTACAAGTGGTGTACGGATTTAGCACAGGAAATGGGACATTTGTTGACACCATCGACTCCGCAAACATCGAGATGACGACAATCTTCGAAACATTTTTAGTTGTAAGTAAAAATTTCGAAAGCGTCTCGGGGTAATGTGCACTGCGTTTGGTCACACTTTTCATTAACCTCTGTTTAATCTTAAAATATTGCCTTAATTTCTAACTTTGGAGAAAATACTTACTACGAAAGGAGAGTAGAGGTCTTGAGCTGTTCCTCTCACCACCAACAACTCATGACTGATGACCATCTCCAGTGTCTGAATGTGTTAAAGTACTTTCTCGGAGGGTGGCCACAAATGCGGTAGTCAGTAGGTTGTTTACCCTATAACCTAACCAGCCTTACATTTACCTGACCTAACCTCAAGATTCTACGTCCAAACCTGGCCGGATGGGCGTCGCCCCACCCTGGATCCACCTTTAGTAATTCATGACCTGTTGCTCTGCATTCTACCCAGCCCTATTAGGGTTACCTAGGGTAGAATATCACGACATGCCAACCCTCATCACGGTGGACGGGTCTTATTCACTCGATATTTAATTGGTGAAACATGAATACAATTGCAACTCTAAGCATACCATTTAAAAGACTGAAGTTTCGTCAACATATTGTGATATATGAAAGCCCCATACGAACTAAAATAAGCATGTGAGCTCTTCGTAAAATATGTTTTCAAGGCAGTTTTGAAATCCAATATGGCGGCTACGTTTTGCATGGACGGTTCTCATCAGTGACGGCCACCATCTTTCCCCAGCCTTCCCAGCACTCATTTGAACAATGTTAGCGTATGTATGTAACGTTTATTGATCTTACTCAAGATTGCAGTTGTAATCAGCACAATAAAACAACATTTTGTTGCCTATATTAGTGAAAGTATGAAACTTGTTATTCCCCCACTTTTCCCCCCCGGGGGGGGGGGGTTATGGTTTTGAAACTGAATTCATTCTTACCTTGTAATAGGCGGTTTTTATCCTTACTGCCATCACAACTGAAACTCCACAGTGCTTATTTGATTGTTATTATACACATTTTGGTCTCAGTTCACTCCACATTGCACTTTAAACCCGTTGCTGTTCCTGGTTTCTAAGCGCGCGCGCCATAAACACAATTACGAACAGCACAGCAGACGACGACAGACGACGAAACCGCAAAGTTTTATTCCCTAAACTGTTTACTTACTCGTTATTTAGTTTAAATTTACTTTGTTATTTAAAAATTTTGATTTAATTCATGTATATTATCCCTTTTTTACAACCAAATTACCCCGAAAAATTACAGATATTTCTAAAGTAGATAAAATCAAATGTTTCTAACGTTTTCGTACATCTGGCTGCCGAAAACCATAGAGGAACGAATACGGAAAAGTGCAGAGGAACGACTTAGTTTTTTTTTTTTTTTGCTTTTTTGTTTTTGCTAGCACTTTTCATTGATTTCAGTCTTTATTAGTATTTTGAATTCTTTAATAATCGTATGCCAGAAATAAATGTAACCTTTTAAATGTTTGCATGCTAAGAATGGCAAAATCATCGTTGCCACATTAGTGGAGGCTTCACACATACGCGTTCCATTATTATAAACTGTTTCCATGAATTCTAGTTGTCATAGTAATGCAATAATGATAAAATTGCTTTAATATTTATGTATATATACTTCTAATACATAGCCTAATTTCACCAATTTCAACGTTTTGTGTGTAGTCTTATACCCAGTTTGGAGGGTCAACACATACCGAATGGCAACAGAGAGAGAGAGAGAGAGAGAGAGAGAGAGAGAGAGAGAGAGAGAGAGAGAGAGAGAGAGAGAGAGAGAGAGAAAGGAAGGCGGAGGAACGAAGAAGAAAAGGGATGGCGGTGGAGGGGGGGTGGGGAGAGGGTAGGTGGAGCTTTATACACGTGTTCGTATCCATTTCTGCATAATGGAGTTTTTGTCTCTGGGTACAAGGACAAGTGTCGTTATTCTTTACGATTAGTGATTCACGATACCCTTATAAATTACGGCACTGGGTGTAATGCACTATAGCAAAATCTCGTTCTGTTACGAGTGTTCGTTACAGAAATAGGTATTGCCCAAAAGCGTGCTTGCACTGTCTCTGAAACCCATAGTTGACATGCTGCTTAGTTGTCAATCAAGTTTTTATAACCAGTATTTTTTACAAGCTAGCTATTGAATAAATTTGTATTTTTCTCAGTCAAAACATATGCCCCTCAATGCTAACTTTCCTCTTTTAACGACTTTCTGGTCATTGCAAATTCGGCCCCATAATTTCTTATGGTGCGAAAACAGACAGAGGCCCATGGACCGAAAACGATTGCGTCACACTACGGCGATAATCCAGCAGTAAAACTTCTTCATATATCCAAAAAGTAAATAATAATGATATATATGCGCATTACGATTATAACAATTACATGTATAGCTGATAACAATCTGCATGAATAACTGGTAAACTGTTCTGCAATGACAGTTGAGTATAGCAATTATTTACAATAGGTACGAAAGTCAAGATGTCGTGACGTCATAATACAGAACTTAAAAGAACGTTCTAATTCAGAAAAATAATATTATTAAATTTGAGTCAGAGTCGAGTTACTTTTTCAATAACGAATATTTTCAAATTAATCATCATAAATATGTAAAATATTGATGTTTTACTACTTATTTAAAAATTAGCTAAGAGCACGCTTCTCGTCATCTTCTACCAAAACAGCTGTTTACTCCTGGCTTGTTGTTGGTGAGAAATCGTGTTTCGATTGTTGTGATAAAAGTGCTCCAGCGTCTGTGGGTACAAGTGGTGTACGGATTTATCACAGAAAATGGAAAGTTTGTTGACACAAGCGACTCCGTAAACATCAAGATGGCGTCAATCTTCGAAACATTTTTAGTTGTAAGGAAAAATTTCTAAAGCGTTTTGGTGAGATTTCCACTGCCGTGGGCGCCATTTTCAGTACCCTCTGTTTAAATCTTAAAATTTGGCCTTAATTTCTAACTTTGGAGACTACTACTTCGAAAGGAGAGTAGAGGTCTTTAGCTCCGTTTCTCACCAACAAGAAGTCGCGACTGATGCCCATCTCCGGTGTCAGGACGCGTTATAATGTACTTTTTCGGAGGGTGGCAAGCGTTCGATTGTAGGTGGCCTGTTTGGCCTGCTGTGATGTTTTACCCTAGTTAGTGAGAATAGAATACAGAATTTGGGCCAAAGCCCAAGCACTGAGACCTATGAGCTCCTTCAGCGCTGAAAGGGACACTGAGAGCAGAGAGATTTGAAAAGCTTAACAGGAGGAAAAGGAAAACCTTGTAGTGCAATGTGAAAAAATTGATACGTAAGAGAGGGTCAAGGAAAGAAAGATGGAAGACCGAGAAGATGCTATGAATGAAAGTACAGTAAAATTAATGAAAAAGGTTGCAGCTATGAGCCGAAGGGGCGCTAGAAAGAACCTTAAGTAATGCCTACAGTGCACCGCTTTGGGGTGCACTGCCGGCACTACCCCCACAAGGGGGCGTTTAAGGTTAGGAAATTACTAGAAACAATGGACGAAACAAATGCAACCCAACACAGCGTAGTCTAGCTACGTCTTGGCCTGTCTGGTACGCTTCAAATTTATGGGGAGGGATTAATATCAACACTTTTAACAAAGTTGTCACCGCACCTCCATTTTAACAGCAGCCCGAGGACCACTTTACGACCTAAAATAAAGAATTGCGTAGCCAAAGTCACCCCCTTCCGCTTACGGTATTGGAATCGCCTGCATCAGGCAACATTATTTCGACTCAATTTCTCCTCATGACGAAAGTTTAACCGCCATTCTGCCACTAACCCAACGACTGCTGAATACAATACTATTTGGTTGCAGAAATACAGACTACTATCACTTCCTACTGCGAATTATTAAAGGAAATGTGTGAGCTCACCATTATTTACGTTCTTCTCCGCATGCTGTGTTTACAGAACGCGAGCGCCATCTAGTGACTCACGGAAACACCAACACTACGAGACCTAAAGGGAGCGTTTAGTAAGATCGAAAGAAGAACGATATAATTTTTTTATAATAAATCATCACATTCGAAGAAAACACACTACTCTGATGCTCAAAACTGACATATATAAATACAAATAATAATATAACATTTACCTATACCTGTATAATTATGTGAAATTTTAGTATAATCGTTTAAAGTAACTTACGAAACGACTCTACATTCCAACAGTTTTTGATCGTGAGCAATATCATGATGCAGTGGAAATCATTTCCCTACTACAGGTAATGCGGATATAACAATTTTACTCCCCCGCCGGCGCTTAATTTTTCTGTAATTAGACACGATGGCTCGTTTTACATGCCTCAAATTCCGTCTGAAAATTGCACGGCAATTATTTAAAACATCCTTCTTTACTGGGAGCCAAATTAGTTTGTTCTTAGCAGAAAAAAATTACTGCAGAATGCTAACGTGTTTCCTCACGTAGATTCACCTGGCTTGCTATTCAAGTAATAGCACAAGGGATCCGCTAAAAATAACCCCGATAATGAAGATTACAAAGTAGTTGGAATGAGAGAGGCTGGATATTAGGAATATACGTTTTAAAACCAAGTCTAAATAGGCCGAAGTGCTGTTCTACATACATTAAATCTGTGCACGTCGTTGACTTTTTCCAGACTATATTGACCCTTTCTGTATCCATTATTGACCCTTCGAATCCATGTCAAAATAGATTTGGAGGTTCCATTGTGGTAATCTTTTAAGAGGCATCACAGTAGGCCGTCTGTGGGCATTATTTTCACAATGATGGTCCTGTTTCACTATAAAAGTGTGATATGAATAGCTGCGGAAGGATAATGAGTGAAAGATCCACATAACGCTTATTTTGGTTTCCAGAAAATATCAGTAAGAGACGTGATTTTTTCAATCTTTTATTCTAAACTGATGGGTCTGTCTGATGACGTTGTAAAATGAATATATATATATATTATTTGTCTTGCAATTCCAGACTTAAAAACGAAATCCTTCATTTTTTTCGAACTGGAATTTTCCTTAGAACAAGCCTTTGTCGTATTATGAATGATATTGAGGGAAAAAAACTATAATTCAGTGCCAGCAGTTTTAAAGTTAAAATAAAAAAAAAAAAAAACTACCAGTTTGCAAATCGTTTTAAAATTTTGAAAATAAAATCCTAAAGTTCACCTTTATTAACACGACCGTCAGCATCCCGTTTTCTATCAGTAACATCCCTACCTCCCTCCCCCCGGCCCCACCAAACATATCCCCAGGTAATTACAAACGGGTGCATCAGAAAATTTCGCTCATGACGTTAAAGAAATTTTCAATAACCATCGTTTTCTCAAAAGTTTTTCCTGGCATGAATCTAAAACTAATTACTGAATTATCTAGTATTATAAAAGTGTTGTTCTACGTAAGCAAATTCTCTTTTAAAGTAATACGAGTAATTGATTTTAAGTGTACATAAAAGTCCCAGGCAGCCAAAATAAATAGAAAAACGGCACAGCATACTGGAAAAGCCAACTAGCCTCTACGTGCGTAGTCCCAGACTGGAAATTCTTGGGAGACCACTTTCTCGAACTCCCATCAGAGTGCTCGGCAGCCATCATGAGTGCAATGTGAAAAGAGTGAAAACAATCGCTCGTGTTCATCCATTTTTAATAGGACTAGTGTGAAACATTTTCGCGCAATGGCGACTAGGACTACTAAATGTTGCATCCTTAGTGTATTAGTCCTCTCGGTTTATCTTAGTGTGGTCGAAGGTAAGAGAAACGATTCGCAACCTGGTCTGGTTTTGAAGGTTGAGTGTTTTATTTTATGTATATTATGAGTGATTCATTATCCCCAGTTTTCGATATCCGCGATGCAGCTACTGCTTAGAAAGTAGCACAGAGAAGCTACGAACGCAACCAAAATGCTACTTGCTTGATGATTAAGGTAAGTAAGTAGTTAAGGATGTGAGCATTATAGAAGAACGTAAAGTTCCAAGTTCCCACAAGAACTTCCTGGAGATGGCAGAACCAAAATGGGGAACGCACTGATATTCTCACAGTCAGACAGGTCTAGGTTTCATTCTCGATAGGGTTACCATACGGAGGGTAGTTGCCGAAATCTATAGCATGGTTGCAGGCATACATCTATGGTTGCAGACGTGCCAAAAGGCCATAGTTCATGGCCATACCAGATTTTAATGTGGAGCGTATCTCTCTCAATGTGCTTAATTTTGAACTTTATTATCATTGAAAAACTGAGATACGACTAAAATTCTACGAGATGTGGAATATCTTATGGGAACTTTTCTGGAGATTCGAAAATAAATAACATCATGAAAGTGAATGATGACTGATGTCTTAATGATAATGATGTCTGAACAAAGATTAAGCCTTGCTTACGTTTAGTAAATAGAATACAAAATTATTTTCTTAACAGCGGAACTTCAAGACTTAGAACATACGAGAGAGAGAGAGAGAGAGAGAGAGAGACTCAAAGTTATCACATCGAGAGGGAGAGTTAACGCTAGAACGACCTCCCAGATTTCCATGACGAGGTGAAAGGGAAGCAATTCTCGGGTATTTCGGCCAATCTTCGGCGCTGGCTTCAGACTCGTCGTAGACCGAGAAACGAAGAAAATAGTAGAAAATAATCAATGATTCACGTTTACGTAAACGCGTAATCAATTTCAGAACAAGTAGAAATAAATGGCCAATAGTATCTTTGCGTTCATCTGAAAGATTTAAAGTGTGAAACGGAGTCATGTCGCCGTAAACGATAGACCGATGCTGCTCAAGCGTTGGGCGTGGACTGGTCCTGTCAAGGTTACCTAACGGGCTCCAGATTACTGTTAAAGGTCGCAGCAGCCCAGTGTTCTTTGTGTTCGCCTGAGACGTTTAACATTTTGGAATTCCGTTTCTTTTTCTTGGCCGAGTTAGGGACCTATATGTCTACAAATCCTGGTTTGAACTAGTACTAGTTTTGAGTTTTGAGAAGAGAGCAAAAGTTAAACAAAATATTTTATTTTCATATATAATTATATATACATATGTATTTTATATGCATGTAGCATATACGTATGTATATAGCTACACGTGTGTATATGTTTATATTGACAATGAGGAAATTGGTGAAGTAGAACTCAAATGTCATTTTTACTCTCTCTCTTTCTCTCTCTCTCTCTCTCTCTCTCTCTCTCTCAGTCAACCGATTTTACGAGGCTCCCACCTGTTCGCCTTTTGTTCACAATGAAATGGAGAAACTTCAGGAAAAAAAAGAAGTGTGTTTTGCCATCTGTTCATAACTAATTGTACTCGTTCGCAATTGTTCAGCTAAGCGTTTTAGTTATTCTCGGTCACCGTAAACTACTTTTTATTGGTTTTTCTTTCTTTCTTTTAGTTGGTCTAGTGTTTGACTATTTGCTCTTCATAGGTACCTGTCATGTATATATAGTTTTGATTATAAGTCTCTCCTTTCCCTTCTCTCAAATACACAACACAAACACACACATATACACGTAGTACAGTGATGCTCAAATCTCATGCAACATGACTCCATAGGATTTCGTTCAAAATTCACTAACTGGCAACCTGGCATGCTCCTTAATTATCTATTATTTCAATGCGGAAACGCGATTATTGCATACAATATGGACATAATATGTTTCATAAGAGTGAAGTCTGTCCTATATGTCAAAACTGTAAGAAAATGTCATGTGTAGCAAATTTTAGAAAAAACTCTTTCGAAACATTTTCAAAACTTTCGTTCACACATCACTGAAGCATTTGACCAAAATGAAGTCGTCATCAAGCATCAGTTCAAATGTTAAATTAAAAAAAAAAAACGAAAAAAAATTCATAACAGTAATAATGCTTCCAAAGCCAACATAAAATTTGAAATAGTCCTATTTGATTGCTTTTACACCTCAACGCTGAAAAAATGTAAATATGTATGTACAAAAGTAGAATGAGCATGTGTGACGTATCATTAGTGTCGGTGCAACAACAACCACCCGGTGTAACATAAGTAGGTCTGCACTGAGTAGTGACAATGAAATTATCTTGAAAACACTTACTTTATGTGTAGAGGAATATTTGGATTTTCATACATAATTAATTGTTATAATTCTTAAATATTTAAAAAAATTATGGCATACTAGCAAATATTCGTCTATGCAATTATTCATTTGTCAAAGCCAAGATAATGTTCCTAGGCCTAGGTGTTAGATTTTTTACTTTACAATTAACAGTCACATCTCTCTATTAACAATTTCTGGCCAGAAAGCAAATGAGGTTATCTACACATTCTTGTTCTTCAAGTTACTTTATGAAAGAATAAATTATACACCAAAAGTTTGGAGAAGGACTTTTAAGAAAATAATATTTTAAACCAGTTGAAAAACAAGTGTTCCATACGCCTTGATATTAATACTTATGATGTTCCGATTAATAGTCATCTTCTCCATCTAATCAAAATCATCATCTTTCATTCCTCAAAGAACAGGAAATCTCTACAAATAAAAACATTAGTAACATTACATCTCATAAGGCTTAGATTATTCTTTTAGGCCTATAAATCATTTTGTAACATATAGGCAGCTTAAACGCAGCCTAAAACTTCAACATTCAAAGAAAACCGGTTGTAATTCCTATTCCTATTGCATTCGTCAAAAAACAGATAACCTCTACAAATAAATTCATTAATAACAGATTATATCTCAGAAGGCTTAGATGATTTTTTTAGGCCTATAAAACATTTTGCAACATAAGGCAGCTTAAACACAGCCGAAAGCTTCAACATTCAAAGAAAACTTGTTTTAATTCATATTTCTACGTTGAAAATGTTATGTCTGTTGAGCTTAATTAGCTCTACTGTCATAATGCAGCAGACGTAGGTATGTTGACCAGTCCGAGGAGCATGTAAAGTGTGCTTTCATTGATGGCACAGCTAACCTTATCACACCGCACTTTGAACTTAGCAGCGTAAAAAAAGAAAATCAGTTCAAATCACACAGATTACGAATTATACCAATGCATAAAAGGGATCATATTTATATAACCATAAGGAAAATAGGACTAGCAGTGAATTCACAAACTTTTCGACATGTATGACATTAGAAAAAAAAGTATAACACTACTTGGCAACATCACGTTGAGTCTGAGAATGTGGAAGATACAAAAAGAATCATGTCGCATGAGATTTGAGCACCACTGTACATATACAATATATATACACATCACTCGCTTCCTAATTCTCTCTCTACACCAGCTACTCAATTTACTGCCTCGATCAGTTAGAGCTGAGAAACAGCGATATTCCAGTCAATCACTGGACAGAATTCAGAATTCTTAAGTGTTAGACTTGACCGCTATCTCATAACCCAGTTCTTAATAAACGAACGAAAAATACAATTCAGGCCAAGCGATGGGAGCGATGTGGTCATTCAGCGTTGAAAATAATGTAGAAACAATGAATGATTATGAGAGGACTGGGGAAAGTCAGGTGGAAATAAGAGACTATGGACGGAGGTACAGTAAAAGGAATGAGACGGGCTGCAGCAAGACGCCTACGGTACACCGCGAGAGGTGCATTGAAGACGCTATCCCCTAAGTAGTTGTTGTTATTATTATTATTATTATTATTATTATTATTATTATTATTATTATTATTAACTAAAGATCCTTGTTCCAGGGCTCTTCCAGCGCTGCTACTCCTGCAGGTCCAGAGGGCGGCTGGGAGACTGCAAGGACCCCTTCAGGGTCAATTCGACGTCGTCCCTGGTGCCCGGGGTAGAGGCAGTGCCCTGTGTCTCCGGCTGGTGTTCTAAGATCATCGAGGGCAAGAAGGATGGTGAAGGTAATTGGGCCAGGACTCGTTAATTAATATATGTGACTATATTTATATGTGATTGTGCTTAGCAAAGTTAATATATGTGACTATATTTTGTATAGGATTTTTGAAGACTTAACTATACTTAGCATAGACACTTTAAGAGGTGTGAAATATACTTTGCAAAGACTATAACCTATGTATTTGTGCTTAGCAAGGACTCATTAAGATAGTACATAATTGGCAAAGATTCGTTAGGCTATATATATCTAAATCCGTTGTTCAAGCCATTATTTAGAAGGTCCGACAGAAAAATCCCCCCTTCCCCCGCAACCCGCACAGCTGACAGCAGACATGGGGATGACATTTTCCCGAGGAGATAATTCATAACAAAAGTAAAAAATGCGCCGTTTTTTTTTTTTTCTTTTACGGCGTATAATCAAGGCCACCAAAAATAGATCTACCTTTCGGCGGTCTCGATACAATGCTGCAAGAGCCGCGGCCCACCAAACTTTAACGACGGCCCTGTGGTGGCCTGGCCGTATATCGTTGCCGGATGCGCGATTATGGCCTTTAACCTTAAATAAATTAAAATAAAAAAAAAAACTACTGAGGTTAGAGGGCTGCATTTTGGTATGTTTGATGACTGGAGATGATCAACGTACCAATTTGCAGCCCTCTGGCCCCAGATTTAAGAGCTGAGGGCGGACAGACAGACAAAGTCGGCACTCAAATTTTCTTTTCCAAGCTAGCTAAATAAAAAAATAATATTAATAATAATTTCTTTACCTGACAGATCACGATCTAGCCACGGAACGCCAGTGTCTGCAGCGTTCGCCCCCCGACGATAAGCAGAGGTGCTCGGAAGCTCTGGTGAAGAACAAAAAGGTAAGTCAGTCGGCCTCGGCCTATTATAGGAATTATAGTGAACAGAGGCTGGATGGTGCCGGTGGTGGACGGTGGCTGAGGAGGGTGGGGAGAAGGGGTGAGTGGGAGGTGGAGATGGGGGGTGAGTGGGTGGGAGGTGGCGAGAGGATGTGAGTGGTTGCGAGGGAGGAGTTAGTAACCTGAGCTATGGATTTACACATGAATATGCTCTACATAAACAGTGGCTGATAAGGAATTTATTTATAAACAATTATATAAATAATATATATCTAATAAAAGGAGTCCATAAAAAGCCAAAATGTATTAAGTATGTATACTACAGAGAGTGCTCTCTCTCTCTCTCTCTCTCTCTCTCTCTCTCTCGTCAGGTAGGTAATGAAGAGAGAGAGACAGCAGTCTCTGAAATATAGAATACTTAACTTTCTATATTTTGGCGTTTTTATGGGCTCCTTTTATTAGATAGAATTCTGTTTTAACAAGAATTTTACCAGTCATATATATAAATATATATTGTATATATTACCGGTCACTTTTTACAAGATGCATGTGTAAATGTAACAAGCATAATAATGTCCTTTTGAATTCTCGTATATATGCATATATATGGCGTGTATGTATAGTTGTTATTCACGCAGGATTCACATTTCTAATTCTGAACTTCCTTTCTTCCTCCGCAGGTCTTCATCTGCTTCTGCCAAGGCGACCTGTGCAACTCGGCCAAGGGCGTCGGTCCCTCCTTACTCACGATAACAGTTCTGGCGCCCGTCTTTTGTTTCCTCTTCAGTCGACAACAGCCGTGATCGACAGCCACCAATCTTTTTTTTTTTTTTTTTTTTTTGAGTGTCCTGCTTCCGTCCATTCTCTACTTGCTTAGTTTAATTCCCAGTCATCACTTCAGCCTTCCGTACTCGCAAGAATCTTGAACTGTACAATGTACAGTCATTCCTGTTACCAGTTACACAGTTCCACGACCGACGTAGCCTAGGCCAAGGTGGGCCTAGGCACTGTATGTTACGTGATTCTAGACGAATAACACTTCAATTCATTTGACCATTAAAAATAATAAATAAAACGTCACATGCCTTTTGCAAAATCAAGATGATTCCTGCTAAACATTTTCCCCATATCATAATTCTGGACATATTTGAAGGCGGCCCAAATGAAGTTTAAATGATTATTATTACTGCTTCCAAGAGACATTTTTGTTCAGATATATAATTCACGAACTCAAGTTGCTATAAAAAAAATTCTTTTAAGTCAAGTCGCAACGCAATGCATTTCTTGTACAGTATTTCTAACTGTAAACCTTTACACATCTTTGTAATATAAAAAAAAAAAAAAACACAGAAAAGCTTTCTCCAATTATTTCAATACAGTAGAATTCTCGAGGTGAACTGACCATGTAATTAATACACAGTATTCTGTTGATCGTCATGTACAGTCGATGAATGGTAGAAAAAAAAGTATAGTGTATATTTTTTGGAATGCCTGTTTTGTTTATGGATATGTTTGTAATGCAAAAGCCAGTGTGCTCGATAATTTAGTATTAAATGCCTTGTAAAATATTGTCGTAAGCTTATAAATATATATATATATATATATATATATATATATATATATATATATATATATAAAGGTTTTTGCCACCGAGGAAAAAATGAAACAATTGTACCATTGGACCATGTATTTGTAAAATGTTTATGAAGGACCTTAAAAATAAATGAACTACTATTAATTAGTCCCACATGCATAAAGTTATTATCTCTCTCTCTTTCTCTCTCTTTTTCTCTCTCCTGTCTCTCTCTCTCTCTTGCTCGATATATTTATATCCTTTTTTTGTCTGTTCACTCATTTTTTGGGGACATTTTTGTAAATTTCATGGTAGTAAGGCGCATATGCCTCCTTGGTTTTTCAAAATGTATTGTTTTCTAGATGAATCATCTGTTGACCACGTGTGTGCTCCTCCAAGGTGTGGTTGCCTAAAAATCGCTAATCTTGCCCTCAGGCGTTTCCTCGTTTCTGTAGGATGAAATCGACCTTATTGCTAATCTTGTAATGTCAGTTTGGATATTAAGTCTACTTTTACTATGTCTTTCCTCTGTATGATCAGTTGTGCCTGATTAAAGGAAAGGGTCGTGTTAGACCGAAATTTCTTGGCTCTCTCGCTTTTCATTTTTTCCTCCGTGGCAAAAACCTTTATTTATACATAGCATCACGTTTTATATACTTCGTGATCAAGTTATTCTACATATATATATGTATATATATATATATATATATTATATATATATATATATATATAATATATACATATAAATCAGGGTGTCCATAAAGTTCCAGTGCCATTACAATCGATAAATACCTGTAACGGTACTGGGACTTTATGGACACCTTGTATATACGAACATTTGTAGTGTTTGTGATGAGGTGATGAATAGATTTTTGTATCAATGTATTAGTTTTAATTTCCTTTTTTTTCATAGAAATTATGGTATATTTGTCAATAAAAATGATTATTTTTAAGTTTAAAATTTCATTTTTTACATTATCATCATTATACTACTATTCTGATCATTTACTACATTATCACTACACCCAACGCTGTTTATTTAACACCAAAGTCTAATTCCTCCTGAAAACAACGAATATGTTACCGCAATTCTTGGCACTTGAATTACAAATTACTTACATTAAGTTGTTAGTCTTCTGGCGGGAGATGAGCAGCGCAAGAAAGTACCTATCAAGCGAGGCGTCTGAAGTCTGAATGACAGCTTCAACAATTCCATTCCAATTCCCATGGTCCAAAGATGTCATAGAGCAAAGTATTCTAAAAATCCTCTCAAGTCAGTTATAAGTTCATTATAATAGCTGATATTCATTAATATTCCTCTTATTATCATTCTTAGCTCGTTTTTACTATCTTACACCGGTCCCAAATAGTGATTTCAAGGAGTAAAGCTTACCAATTTAGAAAATTATGTTCCAATACTTTTTTCCCCTCGTAACAACATTATGAGTTTTCATATCTTATGTACACTCGACAAGAAAACTGAAGATACAGTTTTCATTAGCTTTCGTTCATCCAATTTCCCATTTGTTTTTACTGAAAAGACATAATATCGCTAAATTTACTCTAGAATATGAAAATATACTGCAAATTATATCATATAAGTTAAAACTGCAAAACAAAATCGTTCAGATACTTAAAAACACGATATATGTCCGAAGTAATTGGAATTTCTCAAATGGATTCGTTCATAGAGATCTGGTAGATAGAATGTGAATTTCTGATTTTAGTACTATGTATCACGACGACAATATTTACCCGTTTTGCTTCATGAACGGGGATATATTGCATCATCGTAAGTGGTCAATGCAATTATTTTAGTTTCTACAAACTTATGTTTGTATTCCAAAGCGATTAAAGTTAGCTGACGTCAATGGCACTCAATGTGTTTAAGCTGCCTGTATGTTGCAAAATGTTTTATAGGCCTAAAAATATAATCTAAGCTTCCGAGATATAATCTGTTATTAATGAATTTATTTGTAGAGGTTATCTGTTTTTTTTACGAATACAATAGGAATATGAATTACAACCGGTTTTCTTTGAATGTTGAAGTTTTAGGCTGCGTTTAAGCTGCCTATATGTTGCAAAATGATTTATAGGCCTAAAAGAATAATCTAAGCCTTATGAGATGTAATGTTACTAATGTTTTTATTTGTAGAGATTACCTGTTCTTTGAGGAATAAAAGATGATGATTTTGATTATATGGAGAAAATTACTATTAATCGAAATATCATAAGTATTAATATCAAGGAGTATGGAACACTTGTTTTTCAACTGGTTTAAAATATTATTTTCTTAAAAGTCCTCCTCCTCGCTTTTGGTATATAATTTATTCTTTCATAAGGTAACTTGAAGAACAAGAATGTGTAGATAACGTCATTTGCTTTCTGGCCAGAAATTTTTAAAAGAGAGATGTGGCTGTTAATTGTAAAGTAAAGAAATCTAACATCTAGGCCTAGGAACAATATGTTGGCTTTGACAAAAGAATAATTGCATAGGCGAATATACGCAAGTATGCAATACATTTTTTTAAATATTTAAGAATTATAACACTTAATTATATATGAAAATCCAAATATTCCTCTAACACATATAAAGTAAGTGTTTTCAAGATAATTTCATTGTCGCTACTCAGTGTAGACCTACGTACTTATGTTACACCGGGTGGTTGTTGTTGCACCGACACTAATACGTCACACACGCTCCCCTCACACGTTGATATCCGTGGGCGCATATTTACATTTTTTCAGCACTGAGGTGTAAAAGCAATCAAATAGGACTATTTCAAATTTTATGTTGGCTTTGGAAGCATCATTAATGTTATGACAATTTTTTTTTATTTAACATTTCAACTGATGCTTGATGACGGCTTCATTTTGGTCAAATGCTTCAGCAACGTGTGAAGGAGAGTTTTGAAAATGTTTCGAAAGTTTTTTTCTGAAATTTGCTACACGTGACTTTTCTTACAGTTTTGACATATGTGACAGATTTAACTCTTATGAAACATATTATGTCCATATTGTATGCAATAATCGCGTTTCCGCATTGAAATAATAGATAAATATGGAGCATGCTAGTTACCAGTTAGTGAATTTTGAACGAAATCCTATGGAGTCATGTCGCATAAGATTTAAGCATCACAACTACATACATAATTTGCCAATTACGCAAATACTTTATAACGTAAAATAATAATATATATAATTTATCAATTATAGCAATAGCTGACCAGTACTTAATATACCCGGGATAGCTAACGTAAATGTGGTCATTAGTTTCTGCAAAGCAGTTGAATCAGTATATGGATATAAAAACAGTGCAATAATATTTACATGTGTGTTCTTACGTTTGTTTCTGTGATTTTTTTACTGACATAATCATTATTATAATGATAGAAACTGCAGTTTCAGAAATATAACGTTCCCTTTCAACAAAGCTATTATTATTATTATTATTATTATTATTATTATTATTAAAAAGAATGACCAGGCATGAATTTACTCAATTACTGCACTGCAAATGCAAGAAAATTAAGGGATCATGCCATATGACGAACCAACGTTTCTACCTCTGCAAGATGGTGGTGCCTTTGTTGTTTCAGGTATTTGGTTTAGTCTACCTGTTCCATTTAAAAGTTTGGATAAATATATTAACTATAGGCTTAGATGAATAATTGTATCAATTAAAGTACATATACATGTCTTCCGTTCGACTCCTAGTGCAAGTAGTAAACTATATTTGACTGGTTAAGCGTGACTGAAAATAGGCCTAGACCTATGTGTGGTTATGACTAACTCAAAGAGAATATAATAGTTAGCACGAGAGAGAGAGAGAGAGAGAGAGAGAGAGAGAGAGATTCGAACATTTTATTGTATTCTTGTTCATGAAATGAGCATATTATTTGTGGGGCAAAGGAAGGGGAATGTTATTTGAGAGAGAGAGAGAGAGAGAGAGAGAGAGAGAGAGAGAGAGAGAGAGAGAGAGAGAGAGAGCGTTTTTGCATAACTGAAATGACCGTAGGTTTATGAGGATGATTCTAGCAAATAAAGAGTGGACATATACAGTATGCATTATCTCCGATTCGATTCCTAACGCAAATAAACCATGTTTACTGGTTAAGCCTAGACCCATATCTGTTGGAGACCTCGAAGAAAAAATGCTAGTCCACACGAAAGCGAGAGGGCAAATTTTATTAGAATTGTTTTTTATGCTTATTAAACTGCCAATTATTTTATTTTTAAATGAATGGGAAGATTATGAGAAAGATATTTTATTGCATATGATAAGTCTACCTTTATCAGGGGTTAGGAAGATATAAGGTACAGGTACTTTGGTAAACATTCTTTTATTGCGACTAGTTTTTCAGGTTCTTACATACCACATCATCAGGCATCTAAAAAAACATAGTAATAAACAATTTAAAAAAAAAAACACTAACTAAAAATGAAATGAAACACATCTGAACTAACTACCAAAAATTAAAATTGTACCGTACAGTTTAAACTACAAAAGCGAGTCAAGAGAGGAGAAAAAAGGGCAAATTCAAAGATAATTACGTAAGATAGGCACAGTAATAAAAACAAAGCAATTGTGGTTAGCTCCACATCACTAGACCGACTGGCTAATATAGAAAAAGAATCCATCCTCAGAAGATGGTCGTGCCGATGTTAATGCTCAAGAATGGCACTAAATGCTTGTTTGTTAAGTGGCCTGTTTGTTATAATTGATTTTCCAATATAAGTTGGATTACAGCAACTACATGTACTACACTTACAGACATACAGTTGGCGTAACATACATGCATTTAGTACCATTCGTGAGCATGACCATCCTTGGATGGTTTTATATATTTCATCAACAGGTCTAGGGATTAGGATCTAAAAAACAGGGAAAAAGTAAATGAGTCTTTATTGGTCTTCGTAATAATAAGGAATATTTTGCATCAAGAACTACTTATACAGAAATAGCTGACCAGTACTTAATTCAACCTTACTAATTTACATAATTGTGGTCTTCAGTTTGTTTTAAACATCTCACCCTTTCACTTTATGTGCATGTAAGTACACAGTGAGTAGGCCACCAAAAGTAAATCTTAATAGCTCTCTAAATTTATAAACATTTGGGGAAACACACTTCAGAAATAGAAAATGGAGTCTAAATTATTATAACTTTCCCTAAAATTATTATAAAATCTATATTGTGTCTTAACCTCTTAAAAGTAGTATGGTGAATTCCTAGAGTCCATTAGAGGCAGTTGATATTGCTATAATAAAACTCAGAGTGCAATATTTAACCAATTTTCACACACCAGTTCACAACGTGCAACCACTACTCACAGAACCTACTACCAACTACCAACCAGAAACTAACAGTTGCAGGGATGGTGGTCAAAGAACTATGTAAACCTTCCTCTGTTGTATAAGTGTAGCCTGTGTGAGTATTATCCCTCTGAGGTAAAGGATTACAACTCAATTTCTAGTCTTAAGGGTATTTTTTCATTCGTTCCTCTTGACCTGCCTGCATTAGCCTAACAAACTGCCAGTTAGTCGAAGAAAAGACCAAACCATAAGGTAAACATCAGATCATATTAACAGCTTTGCTATATTACACTGCTGACAGTGCAATTTTGCATACAAAATCTACCATCATTCAACATTGAGTGCTTTTTGTGAAAGTACCCACTACAATGAATAAGTTTTTTTTTACCTATACCATCAAGCAAAAATGATTTACTGGAATGTCCAATTTCAAGTTTGCTTTCAAAATCTACCAACATGCAACAATGAGTGCTTTTTGTGAAAGTACCCACTAAAAAAAAAGAAGTTTTTTACCTATACCATCAAGCAAAAATGATTTACTGGAATGTCCAATTTAAGTGGCAAGCCTCCAAACATCTAGACGATCAGCACAGCCAGTTAACACATCGTGGAACATCGCAAATGCCGTAATATTGAAAAATCAAGTCTTCATCATTCATTGTACCATTCACAGTGGACATGTACAATTGATTACCATTGTTATTATTTGGTTGCCTGGGCCTCCATCCCATCTTTGTCACGGCGGGATTTCCATCCATGTCAAACCAAGTGTACATATCATCGGTCGGTTTGCGACTCATGCCTACCCAGAGCTTATCCTCGCCCAGCAGATAATGTATTAATCGGCAATAGTTGCTGTCAAGGGGCATATGCAGACGTCCTCCCATCTCCTCACACTCTGTCTTCACGATGGACCAGTAACCTTTAATACTCGTCCTGTCCAGCACCATGCCATTCGTACCCCTGACGTAGTAAGTGCGTAACGAAGGAGGAGCTGCTACGGTGGTGATTGGCCAAGATAGACTCTGCAGGAGGCCGCATTCTTTTGTCTCCGTGTCCCAGGTGTAGACCCAACAGCTTGGATTTGTGTTGCAGGTGGATGAGCAACTGAAAATAGAGCCATAAGAGAAAGATTCTTTCAAGTTCAGTAAATTGTAAACAGACCACTCTTGCATCATTCAAAGGTTCCAGTGAGCTCGTGTGGTCCTTCTGCTCCCAGATATCTAACATCAAAGATTCTAGACTTATTTTAAGCACAATTTATTGTTATTTAAACATAATAAACATAATGAGTGTGAGAACAACCTTATCATTAGAGGCTAACATGTGAAATAAGGGTTGCCTTACTGTAAAGCGTTGGTGGTGTTGAACAGCACATATGGAGCGGAGAGTTTCTGTCCTCCACTGAAGAGGATCAGGTAGAGACGAGACGGACAAACGGCGTCTCCCAGGACGTGAACAGACACAATGGACAGCAGCATAACCATCCGTATGTGCGATGGCATCTTCATGATCTTTTTCATTTCGGCCCTTAATCACGACAGAATTATGATTAATTACAAATCACCTAGATTCAGTGACGCCAGTAAATTATGGGGATAAATTATATGAAACACAATAGTGACTTATTATCCTTAATCGCTTTTGATACGACAATGGATAACGAAATGTCAGTGATACTACAGCATAGGCCTAATCTTCTACTATAACAAAGAGCAGTAGGATTTTGTCTCTTTCTTTATCATGGTGTTCTTGCAACTGCTCTATATATTATATATATCTATATATATATATATATATATATATATATATATATATATATATATAAGGTTACAGGAGCGTAGACATAAGAGTTTCAGGAGGTCCATTGATACTTCACATTGAAGGCCAAGATTTATTATAAAAAGTTTCGCACATCAACTTTATGCATCTTCAGTCTGTTAAAAGAGAAATGCATATATTAAAAACTAAAAATAAGTATTCACAATAGTATTCATGTTAATATGCAATAAAAATATAAATAGTTAAAAAAGAGAAGAAGAACCACTGAGGTACCAACCAACTAGAATGGAAGGAGAGCCAAGTCCAAGACGTTGACTATGCCAGATGTAGAGGTGAAGCCGAGGTGTTGTTATTCAATGGGGGAACCAGTCTTTTAATAATTAACGATTCCAAGGTAGTTAGGTGGTCCGGGTCTTTAGTGTAACCTATTATCGAGAAGTGCTGTTTCGATACATTTATTTTGCATTTTACGGCATGATTCTTGATACTAGAAAATTCAGGATTACTAATTCTTTGACCTGTTCTATAACTGAAACCCATATGGCTACACTAAATCATCTGCAGTAATCTTCGAGTCAATCCCACGTAAGTTGCAGGGCATCCTGCGTATGTGAATTTATATACAACGTTGGATCTCATAAAGTCCTGCAGACGATCTTTGACATTAAAAAATGAGCCAATTTTGCAAGGATTGTTTGAGATAAGTTTAATTTTGAGACAAGGAATTTCTTGTTCTATTATTTGCGAGAGTTTGAGAGAAAACTTAGAGTTTGTTATATGTGGAATCGACGCATACATCAGTTTCTTTGGGACATCCATTAGCGGAGGAGGTGGTTGGCTATAGTTACCTACTAATTTATTAATTATGTACAATGTCTTTAGGATAGGACTTCTTCAGAAACTCGTGGGGTTGCTAGATAGTATATTTTATTCCAATTATTGTCATCCTCTTTATCTGATAATAAATATCAGTGATTAACTGTAGAACCACAGAAGGTATTTCCCCAGTGAATGGTCAAGGTTAGTTCAATAATTGTTTATTAAAAGAAAAAAATCCCCTCTCAAAAAGAAAAAAATAATAATAATTTCTGCGTAGAAACATCTGCGGCTCTCAATGTGTGATATCGATTGTTCACCATTGAGTGGCAGCAGGAACAGAGTGCATAAGCATTGGCCTAATGTGATTTTGTAAATTAACTTTCTACTTTTATAGCGTCATATCGAAAGTTATTATGATTTCTTCTGAGAAGATAAAGCACAAAGAAGTTTTGCATCTGATTAAATTAAATATAAATAAGACACAAGTTGGTGTGAAAAAAAAAAAATCCAAGGTACATGGTTAGGCCTATTTCAAGAATCAAGAAATATATTTTCCAGTTTGTTAGTTAATAATTTCTTCGAATTCCTCAACTGTGCAAATTTTTGCATGTGGAATTGCGTTCAGGTTCGCATCAAACAAATATTTTTGTAGGTTTCCTTTTTTTTTTTTTTTTTTTTTTTTTTTTTTTTTTTTGTTTAGTGCATAAGTGAGACTATTCTTGTCCATACGATCCGGAGTGTGAATATGCTTGGCGAGCATTATTTCAATTCGAATATCTCTTTTTATTCTCTCTCTCTTTCTCTCTCTCTCTCCCTCTCTCTTTCTCTCTGAGGACCTTTTTATCTAGTCAAGAATAACCAGAGGCCTGTTTTAAGAATCGAAGACTAGTACTATTGGTCATGCTCGGGTGATTCTTTAATACACACACACACACACACACATATATATATATATATATATAGTATATATATATATATATATATATTTATATATTCAGAAAACTCATGAATTTCCGTTATACAATAATGCTTGACTGGATCGAACTGATTACTGGTGATATCACTCCCTTATGATACGCCCACTTACGCAAATTCAGTCTTAAATTTCACGGCTGGCATATGATTAGAAGATTTTAGGTAAAAGGTTGAAGTGAAAAAGGTGGAGTTAGGATTGTGGGTAGAGGTAGAGTTAGAGGAGAAGAGGAGGAGGGGTGGTTGGGGTCAGTCGTCTCCCTACTTAACCAGGTAGTGATTTTACGGGTGTTCTGGTTGCTTACGACCATCTATCTCATTTTTTATATAGCGAGTCTGTTTCCCAGGTGCAAGGACAGGTCCTAGTGTCGGTGCTAATGGTTCTATCTTCGCCTAAATAACAGATAGTGGCCCTGCATTGAAAGCCTTGCTATGCCGGGAACTAGGCCTAGTCACCTGAAGGTAGCAGCAGCAGTTAGAGCCTTTCTCGAAGATGGTCGGTCCTAGAAGCTAAAATCAGAACAACCAACCAAACTCAACTTCTCTGTTGAATCTAGGTGCATTCATGGTTGATTATGTTTAATGCTGAGGAGATTTTCCCTTTACATTCTATTGAGACTTGCATGGTTTTATGCATCTTCGCTAAAATGATTGATAATACACTATGATTTTAAATATTTGTTTCCACATTGCTCAAAATATACATTGGTAACATTGGTAAGCCTGTGTTGAACGAACATTTCAAATTGCTCCGTTTCTTTAGTTTGAAGTAATTACTATACTTTGAAGTAATTACTATTACCATAATTTTTTCTTATGATTGTTATAAATATCATAGATTTGATATTTGTGCATCATGTGTTAGTTTTATTTTGCTTGATAGAGCTTTCACTGTAGAAAAAAAAAGGTTTTTTTGCTATGTGTTGTAGTTGCCAGTTAGTGAATTTCGAACTAAATCCTCTGAAATTTGTCGCTTCACTTCTGGAACTTACTGTACCTCAGTGGTTCTTCTTCTCATTTTTAACTATTTACATTTTTATTGCATTTTAACACGAATACTGTTGTGAATCCTTATTTTTAGTTTTTAATATATGCATTTCTCTTTTAACAGACTGAAGATGCAAAAAGTTGATGTGCGAAACGTTTTATAATAAATCTTAGCCTTCATGTGAAGTATCAATGGACCTCCTGAACCTCTTATATATATATATTAAATTATTATATAATATATATATATATATATATATATAATTATTTAAAATATATATTACATACATATTGTTACGATGTGCCAAGTATCTGGTTACCATGCATCAAATATTACCTCACCAAAAGCCAGACACCTGAACCCTCATAACACATTTAAACGACTGAATACTCTAAAGGCAACAGTGATCCTTTAACACTTCCCACCATATTGCCAGAAAAATCAGGACTAAGTTCATCAAAACAGGTGTGAGGTAATCTTGTAAGTAATTAAATTAATCAAAAGGCATCACTCCATCAACAACTTTAAAAGTCTAAGTATTTCCTTGATTTCAGAAGTCTAAGTACTTCCCTGGTTCTAAGTCACTTCAAGAAAATTGAAGGAAAGCAAATCAATTACCACTCTATGTTTCTACCTATCATCAATATAATCATAATCATATATACTGGTATAAAAACAAACACTTATAAAAATTTTAAATACAAAAATTTATTATTAATTTCAAAATTTATAAAAGAAATTCACAATATCAGGGAAAATTACTGTTACTTGAAAACAAAGTAAAGTTTAATTAATTCTTGAATCAAATTAAGTAAAATTAAATCAAAATTAATTTATCACAAAATTCAAGAAAATTAATTCAATCAAAATTCAAAAGTGTTAGGCAATAATTGAAAATTTGAAATTAATTCACAAGTGCTAAACAACAATAAAACTTGAAAAGAATTCTAAGTAAATGCAAATTAATTCATAGATGTTAAATTTAATTAAATGTGCAATGATTAAGCAATGAAAATAACTAAGTCAATTAAATTGTGAATGCAAATGAAAATATAAAATAAAAAGACACACTTCAATAAGAAAATGAAATAGTGCACAAACAATGGAACAAACACAAACACAAAAAATCAGCAATGTGTAAAAGTGTAAATCTTTTCACTCAAAACCCTGTAACCAACAGTTTTTACCAAACCTTCACAACCATCTGTTATTAGTTAACCACAGTTCCTAACAATTATTAGTTAACCACACTCCCTATCCATTATTAGTTAAACACAATTCCTATCCGTTATTAGTTGCAACTAATAAAAATTTAACACTTTACCTTTTTGGTATACCAACTTCTTTCTCTGCTGCAGTCTTGTCTTACACAATTTCACAAAAACCAGGCGCCGTTACAAAATGTTTGTTCAGATTCCACAAAAGAAACTAAATAACACTAAATAAACTCTAAGAAATATCAAATATGAAATTCTCACAAGTTACCAGTGATCTCACTGATGTTGAGGGTAGAGAGTAGAAGAGAGAAAGGAGAGAGGTGATCGAGAAGAGAGAGAAGAAAGAAAGAGAGATGTTAATGCCTCGAGGTTCTATGATAGAGTAAAATCTCTTCCTTGACGGAAGCTGGAGAGGGCAGATGTCAAAAACGTTCTTGGCACAAAAGCTTCCAGAAAGTTCGAATCTGATGCAATCTCACATACAAAATGTGCAATTCCCACGTGGGACTTGACAAAGACATACACGTACAAGACGAGTCTGTTAAAAAAAAGACGTACTCTACTCGATCGAAACGAAGGCTGAGCGACAATTAAGATTGACATGTTTTGATAACAAAGCAAGACTCCATTCTCTCGCTATCACATGCGTTGACAGATTTAGGAAAGCAAACGAATCTCGCAGACCCTCCAATCTTACAGTGTTGACATAAAAGTTAAACACTCGTAGTTTCGAAAAAAAGTAACAATCTCTCTTTTTACGTTCTACGTTATAATATATATATTCTTTTATAATATGCAATGCGAAATCTGACCACACATTTAAAACATCCTATTCTAAGCTATCTAGGAATCTGAAAAAATGTTGCACAATCTTACATGACATTTCAAAGAGGGGAAACATGCATTTTGAAAGTAGCAATATATAATAATATATATATATATATAATATATATATATGTATATATAAGATATATATATATTATATATATATATATATATATATATATTATATATATATATATATACATATATCAGTATTAGTTAGCTGATACACCACAAAAGTTCAAGAGTCGGAGTAAAGTAGCCTTTATGAGGAAGAATAATGTTGATTTTAATGTTGAAACTCTCACCAAAGCGATAAAAAACTATTGACTTGGCTTAAGTGGCCACATTATTTGACTAATAATGGGGCCTAGTACTACACGTTGAGCATGAAATCGAATGGGGTCTTTGGCTACCAAAGATGTGATTTATTATGTAAGAAAAAAATTGTAAACAGTAAAATAAAATCGTTTATGAATTCACGAAACTTGGAATTTTATTCATATTCAAAATCGTATCACGACGCTTAAAAATAAATGAATTGAGATATTCACAACGAAGGCGATGATGAGGATAGTGTGAGGCTTTTACCAGTGTGTAAATCTCTAAATGCTTCAATATGCATTGGAAAATTTTTTTGCTTTGTGAGGACGACCGTTTCCCAGTGGCAATGAGACTAAATCAAAATTTCCAGTGGACGGAGCCTTCGTATACCGTAACGGTTCCTGCTTAATTTACTGGACCATACTGGTTTGGTGCGTGTATTCTGTCCACGTGCCACTACTTGCATTTTCAACGAATGAATTGATGGATAATATTGGCAAAATGAAATACAGGGTTAAAGAACTCGCCATCAAAATGGCACTAAACGAGAATGGTCAAGTAATCAGATCAAGCATGAATTCATTATGAATCATTTTCATCTACGAGATTTACGAGCGGGTAGTGGTCCTATTCATCCTTATGTTAAAAGGATCTGACTCTTCTTCATAGTCTTCAGAGATATTCATTGTCGATAATTAAAACCGAGTGTGTTTCATCCAACTTGGCTACAAAGAAGTTGAGCTGCAAATGGACTGGACTAGACCTACTACACGAATATATTATATATTACTACTTCATTTCTTTGAATTTCGTCGTAGACAATTGGCAATTAAAGTTTTAAGGATTCGTCAAGGCTTTTACTGTGTATTATCTAACAAAATTTTCACGAAGCATCCGTCGCTGGCTTCGTTCTCCCTTCATTAGCCTCATTGGTTCTATTTGGCATTAGAATTTCAAACCATTGTGTGCCACAAGCGCCTCAGTGGCGTGGTTGGTATGGTGTTGGCGTCCTACCTCGGTGGTCGCGAGTTCGATTCTCGGTCACTTCATTGAGGAGTGAGAGATGTGTATTTCTGGTGATAAAAGTTCGGAAGTCACGTAAAGCCGGTGGTCCCGTTGCTGAATAACCACTGGTTCCAAGGAACGTAAAAACACCATACAAACAAACAAACAAACCATCGTGTGCCACAGAATTAATTTCTTATCAACTCTTCGTGAAATGTCATTAGATAGATAAACAGACAGTAAAAGCCTTAACGAATCATTCTTAAAACTTTTCGTTGTCAATTGTCTACGACGAAATTCAAAGAAATGAATTAGCAATATATTCCTGCAGTAGGCCTAGTCCATTTGCAGTTCAACTTCTTTGAAGCCAAGTAGGATGAAACACACTCGCTTGTAATTGTCAACAATGAATATCTCTGAAAGACTATGATGAACAATCAGGTCCTTTTAACAAATTTGTTTGTTTGCATGGTGTTTTTACGTTGCATGGAACCAGTGGTTATTCAGCAACGGGAACAAAGGCTTTGCGTGAACGTCTATCACCAGAAATGTTCATTTTAACATAAGGATGAAATAGGGTCTCTGCCTGCTCGTAATTCTTGTAGAAGAAAATGTCTCATGATGAATTCATGCTTGAGCTGCTGATTATTTGACGAATTCTGACTTTACAGTGATGGATATGTATCATAGAAAGGAGAAAACACATTGCAATAAAAAAAAATACAAAACATCCTGCACACAGCAGGAGGAAAACTAGGTCTATTTGAATTAGAGTGAATAGCCGATTTAACAATTACCTTAATGAGAGAACGAATAATAAGGGTTATATTTTGAGTAAATACATTGTATGGCATTCTTCCGCAGTAATGCGTAAACTGAAAATCATTTAAAGATTACTTACTGCTAAGGTAGCGGCGGTGTCCCGGGGTTGGTTAGCGGCTTCTGAACTGAATGACCAACTCGATTGACTGGCCGTTAAGCAGCAGAGCAAATTCCTTGTTTCACATGCACCATAAGACGTTAAGTGTTTTCAAACTTGAAGCATTGATTAGCTCTAACATTACCTGTCGCCTAGGAGACAACTTAAAAAAAAAAAAAAAAAAAAAAAAAAAAAAAACGCACGCACACACTTGGAATGTTTATCTACTTCATTCATAGGTCTAGACATTAGGATCTGAAACACAGAAAATGTAAAAGAAGAATCTTTATTGGTATTCGTAATAATTAGGAATATTTGACATCATAGCTAAATTACATGAAGTGCTAACGAGTACTTAATTCAACCTGTCTAAATTACAAGAGCTCTATAATTTAGGCAGCGGATATTTTTGCCGGCAACATATCGACTTCGTATAAATGAATTTACATTAGGGGAAACAGTTCATGAACAGGAAATGCAGTACGGATTACAGTAGTAACCTTCCAAGAAATTATTGTAAAATCTCTATTGTATCTTAAACCCCTTTAAATTAGCGTGGTGAATTCCCAGCTTTGGGCTGAAAGAGTAGAATTAGCACAGTCTATGAATTTACGTGCAATACAGCAAACTCTGCCTCTTGGAAACAACTCCACTTGGCAAAACAAGGAGTCCGTCAGAGACAGTTTAGCCGCTAAATCTCACGGTGCAGCATTAAACCATTTCACACAAGTTCACAACTTACAATCTACTGATTCTCACTCAAATGTTTTCAAAGTGATTAACAACCAGAAGCTAACAGTTGTCCGGATGATCAACGAGATAAGAAAACACCATTGCACAAGTGAAGCCTGTATAACTCTACTCCCATTGACAGAAAAGATTACATTAGGATAAAGACAAGTCTCATGTTAGTCTGAAGCTTATCGGGAATCGTTTCTCTCAACCTATATTGGCTCAACCTGTTGTCCACCTGGGGAGAAACCAAGCCACAAGATCATGTCAACTTGAAGTGGTCAGGCCAAAATCCCCACACCAGAGGAAAACAATTTATATGACCAAGTCCATGTCTGCGTCTATGAAATTTAGTTATTATTATCAACAATAAATCACTTTTTTATCCAGGCCATCAAATGATCAAAGATGGCAATTTCAGATTAAGAGAAACCTAATTTTGCCATTTAACTCTGACATTTACTCACCGCAATCAAATAAGAAAGGTGTCATTAAATTTCACAAACACCGTACCTAACCCACGCTTCATCTCTATCATTCTTTACTCCTGCTTCAAGTGACATGTAGTATTGAGCACCATTAAAATTATTAGGCTGTCCTGGCTCCCATTCCAATTTCGTGTTATCTGGATTTCCATCCAAGTCAAACCAAGTATACACATCATCTGTCGGTTTGCGAATTAAGCCGATCCAGAGCGTGTCTGCGCCAAGTACGTAATGTAGAACTTTGCCGTAGGTGCTGTCCTGTGGCGCAAACAGACGTCCTCCCATCATCTCACACTCTTGCTTCACAAGGTTCCAGTTACCATTGCTCTTTGACTTTTTAAGCTCCTTACCATTCATACCCCCGACGTAGTAAGTGCGTAACGAAGGAGGAGCTGCTACGGTGGTGATTGGCCAAGATAGATCCTGCAGGAGGCCGCATTCTCTTGTCTCCGTGTCCCAGGTGTAGATCCAACAGCTTGGATTAGCGTTGCAGGTGGATGAGCAACTGAAAATAGAGCCATAAGAGAAAGATTCTTTCAAGTTCAGTAAATTGTAAACAGACCACTCTTGCATCATTCAAAGGTTCCAGTGAGCTCGTGTGGTCCTTCTGCTCCCAGATATCTAACATCAAAGATTCTAGACTTATTTTAAGCACAATTTATTGTTATTTAAACATAATAAACATAATGAGTGTGAGAACAACCTTATCATTAGAGGCTAACATGTGAAATAAGGGTTGCCTTACTGTATCGCGTTGGTGGTGTTGAACAGCACATATGGAGCGGAGAGTTTCTGTCCTCCACTGAAGAGGATCAGGTAGAGACGAGACGGACAAACTGCGTCTCCCAGGACGTGAACAGACACAATGGACAGCAGCATAACCATCCGTATGTGCGATGGCATCT
This sequence comes from Macrobrachium nipponense, assembly GCF_015104395.2. Classification (NCBI taxonomy): domain Eukaryota; kingdom Metazoa; phylum Arthropoda; class Malacostraca; order Decapoda; family Palaemonidae; genus Macrobrachium; species Macrobrachium nipponense. The sequence goes on along the minus strand of NC_061087.1, from coordinate 29,240,264 downwards.
TCATGATCTTTTTCATTTCGGCCCTTAATCACGACAGAATTATGATTAATTACAAATCACTGAGATTCAGTGGCCCTAGTACATTATGGGGATAGTTTATAAAAAACACAATAGTGACTTGTTATCCTTAATCGCTTTTGATACGACAATGGATAACGAAATGTAAGTGATACTACAGCATAGGCCTAATCTTCTACTTTAAGGATCCTGTGGTCATTGCTAAAGTGCCTATTTCGGCCAACCATTAATGGAAAGATATATATATATATATATATATATATATATATATATATATATAGTATATATACACACACACATAAATATATATACATATATATATAAATACATATATATAAATATACATATATATATATATATATATATATATATATATATATATATATATAAAGGTTTTTGCCACGAAGGAAAAAAATGAAAAAGCGAGACAGCTGTCAAAAATTGCCATTTATTCCCCTTGAATAAAATAATTTCCTAGTTTTTTATGATTCTAGCATCTGACTCCACGAAGGCAAGTAAAAGATATTCTTGTAAGATCCAGCCACATCACCTCGTGAATCGTCGTCGCCCATTGCAGTAACTTCTTCATTAGGATATTCTGAGATCCTGTTTGCCATTTAAGTTTAATTTCTATCGAAGTAACGTAACGTTTTGTTATTAATTTTTGCAATAATGTGTTAGTTTTCTTGCTTCTTAACCTAATTGGAATAATTGTTCTGTTCTTTAAATATTAATTATATGTATTAAACCTTTAAATGCGTCTTTGTGAACCCGTGTGGCATCACCCAAAAAGAATTGGTGCAGGAAATACAGTTGATTGTTTCTTAACTGCACTTTTGTTGAATAAAATGCAAGGTTTCTTGACTTTAAGTAAAGTTACTAAACTCCTCAGCACTGTAACTTGGTCTCATTCAAAGCTAGTGCAGGAGGGCTTAAGGTTGAATGAAATCGTACCGAATGTGGCCCTAAAATTCAGTTTAGTTTCACCACATTCTATGCTGGTCCTTCGAACGAACCGGATGCCATAACGATTCACAAACTATTTTTTTGTTTGTTGAAAAATAATTTGCGTAAAAGTTCACGTTGGTGATGGTTGACTTTAAAGTCATTTTAGTATAGCTGGCACGTGTCCAAAGTTATTTGGTGAGCAGGGTAAGGTATTGAATTTCTTGGAGTGTTTGCCAAGTAATCTGTTGTTTATGGAACATTATTGTTCATATTTAGTGATTACTCTGTGAAGAAATTCTTGTTGAATTTCGCAGCCATTTTTGAAGTTAGGTTTTTACGTGACCAGATGTATTTTGTGAATTGGTGAAGAGCACGTGGCAAAATTATCTAGCATTCAGTGGATGTTATACTTTAATCAGGTTTAGAGAATTTGCCATACATTTTTGATATTTGTGCAAGTTTGTTATTGATCCATTAACAAGATAATGGATTCCAAGATTAGGATAGTTATTGAAGGGGAAATTATTTCCTTACAAGATTTGCTTGATGAGGCAGGTAGCTGCATTGGTGATACCGATACACCAAAATCGACCCTTGTAATGTATGAACGTTGTCTTACTGAGGGTCTACGACGATTTGAAGATAGTTGGTCACAGAAGGTGACTATTATTTCACAGGATAGTGACTATGAGAGGTTATGTAGAAGTTATAGAGCAATAACTAGATGTGTAAGGAAAGCTATTGCTACTACACAGAAAACTATGAGCGAGATTGACACGGGAGATATAAATCAACAGCCCGCTTTGCCTCCTCCTTCGGCTCCCAGTAACCCTGTCGGGATTTTCTTCGACTTATATTATTTTTTTTTATGATTCGTGCCCGGATGTTCTGGGCCGATGACGAGGCCTTGAGGAGGCGCGCACTCTAAAACTCTTAGGGTGAGATTCAATAAAATTTGGTCAACAAAACAGTTTTATTACGAAAAATAAACATTTAAATACATTAACAATACACTGAAACTAAAGTTCCTAGCAGAATTCACAGTACACGCAGCTTCTTACTACTCTCACTAATTTAATTCAAGGAACCTGAAAACTCTCATGGCTTTTTTATGTGGTAGCACACAGGGTCTTTGATATCACGTGCTTGTAAAGCACTAAGTCCACGACTGGACGAAAAATCTGCACAATACGAGACCCATTGACTCAATATCACAAACAAATAACATTCTTACACTGGCAGCTTTCGTTTGCTGCATAAATCGAGTCCCTCATCGCAGGGATGACACATCTATACGTGGATAAAGTTAACTTACAGTTACGACGGAATTCGACCTAGCATGGCGATAGCTGGGAGTCGGAGAATTGAGAGACACACAAATTTCATGGTACTTACACGGTTCAGGGTCTGGGCAGGACTGAAGCGCCGCTTCGCCCTTCTTCAAAAGAAACTTACGCTTTCCCGCGTGAACTACAGAATCCTTGTAATTCAGGCGGGAATCATCGTTTATTTAGACATTACGGAAATCACTTAATCTATTTTACTCCTGAATGTGAAATATGACTGTTACGATATGTTCTTCGGCCATGCGCTGCCGAGCATGCATCCGTTATTGGCAATTCTGTATACGCTGTTGCGAGTCAGTTGGCTCCCGAGTATCCTGTAATAAAGTATCAGTCTCCAGGACGTTGTGTCATTGCAAACCCAACATGGCGCAGTGAGTAGGATAAGGACCAACCATGCCCCAGATACGTCGACCACCCCAGGGCCACGCCGAGGCGTGCCTCACCTGCAATGCCAAGGGCCTTGTCACAGGCCGTCATGCAAGCACAGACGTTATTTTGCAGACCAGCAGCGTGCCATCCGTTCCCTTCAGGATCCCTTTCCCGGTTCAGGAGCACGTGCCGGTAAAGTTCCTGTCTCTGCTGCCCCTGAGAAGTGTGAGGCGGTAATGTCTTCGGCAGCGTTCAGATCCTGGAGACGTTCGATGACGTATTGGATTCACCTTAACAAGTTCCCGCCGCAGGATGTTGTCCTGCACATTAGGCTCAACTGTGTACCCGGCGTTGCAACGTGCACTGGACGCTCGTATTCAGATGCCAAATGGAATGCCCTCGCCCCAGACGCGGCTCTGGACGCCATCGGGAAATATTGTGTTGCGGTCGTCGAATCAGGCAGTTCAGTGGTCTGAATTCTTTGCCCTCGCACAAGGCCGCGAGGAATTAGTGAGCGACTATTTTTCGAGGTGTGCTCAGAAGGCCACCGACTGTGATTTAGAGTGTCCCAAATGCGGGGAGTGTTTAATAGAGTACATGCTGTTGCGGAAAATAATGGTAGGCCTCAGTGACCCTGTATTAAAGAGGCATGTTTTTCAGACATGTGGAGACATTTAAGAGTGTAGATGCCCTTCAGGCACTGTGCTGCACTTTCGAAGCTGCACGCCAAGATGTCGAAAGTATCCCACGCGTCGCTATCAGTGAGAGGGGGTCTGCTGGCGCCTCGAGTGACATTGCATGACGTCACAGGCATTGATGACGTAGAGCCAGACGTCGCGGTGTTGCGCGGCAATTCCAATGTGAAGCGTTGCGGAAATTGTGGGGGGCGCCATCCCTTTGGTCGAGCGTCGTGCCCAGCAAGAGGTATAACGTGCCACGGGTGCCAAAAGGTAGGGCACTTTTCAGAAATGCTGCAGGAATACGAAGAAAGCGCCGCTTGCCTCGAGTTTAGCGATTGTTGCAGACACGCACCTCTCCCCCCACCCACGATCAAGGCTTGTGTTTCCCATAGAAACGGGAATTCAGTACCCACACTCGTCGTAGCAGACAGGAGCACAGATCTGCGTTGCCGGACCCACGATTCTCTCAAGACTGCAAATAAATTCACTGGAGTTGCAGCCGCGAGCAGGTCTGAGGGACGTAGCTAATCTCCGAGTGAGATGTCTTGGATCAACGACATGCTTCATTGATATAGGTGGGCGACGCACGAAGCAGGAGGTTTACTTTGTGCCGACGGCCAAGAACTTCTCTATATCGCTGAAATGCTTGTAAGGAGCTGGGAATAGTACCCCCTGACTTCCCTCACCCCTACCATCTCGTTGCATCAGCTGATGCTTAATGAAGACGTCGCACGGGCCTAACTCCCCTAAGACAATGAAGCCAGCCACCTTACCCATCCCGCCTGTGGAGGAGAATATACCGAGACTTGAGGAGTGGTTATTACGGCATTTCTCTTCAACAACCTTTAATACAACCAGGGAACCGTTACCTGTCATGACGGGCAAGCAGCACCACATCCATTGTTGCCTGATGCCGTGCCTTATGCCTGTCACACGCCCGCGACAATCCCTAAGCATTGGGAAGAGGAGGTCAAGGCTCAACTTGACGAGGACGTTCGGAAGGGCGTGATAGAACCAGTCCCAGTGGGGGGATGCAACGGAATGGTGTGCAAGGATGGTCGTTGTCGCCAAGAAGACGGGTCAACCTCGCCGCACAGTAGACTTCCAGCGCCTCAACGCCCACTGTCTTCGGGAAACTCATCATACACCGGCACCCTTCGACATGATTTCAAGCATCCCCATTCATACGTACAAGACTACGGCGGACGCCCACTGGGGTTTCCATCAAGTGGAATTGGACGAAGACAGCCGCCCCGCTTACGACCTTTATCACTCCATGGGGACGATTACCGTTATCGTAGAACACCCATGGGCCACTGTTCGGCGTCGGACGCCTACACAAAAAGGTTTGATGATGCCCTGCAAGACATCACCAGAAAGCATAAATGCGTTGACGACACTTTGCTGTACGATCACAGCATTGAAGAGGCGTTCTGGCATGTATATGAATTCCTGTCAACGTGTGCCTCTGCAGGTATCACACTCAAGCCCGAGAAGTTTAAATTCTGCAAGAGAGAGGTCACTTTCGTCGGTTATTACCTGGGATGGGAGTCATTCAAACCGCAGACGAACGACTAGACGCCATTCGTAACTTCCATATGCCAGAGAAGCCTTCCATCACGGATATTAGGTCGTGGTTCGGGTTCGTGAATCAGTTAGCGCCCTTCCTTGCAACGGCGCCCACCATGGAGCCCTTTAGGGACCTCCTCAGAAAGCCCACTGGAAAAAACGTTTACTGGGATAGTCAGCTACGTGACAACTCCGGCAGGCCACAGGAGGTCATCTGTCAATTAGCCAAGGACGGCTTGGCATATTACGACAAAACACGCCCTACGACGATAATGACGGATTGGAGTAAAGAAGGTCTCGGGTTCGTAGTCCTTCAGCAGTATTGTATTTGTCAGTCGGCTGACAGCCCCTTTTGTTGCAAGGGCGGCTGGCGCCTTGCCTGTGTGGTAGTCGACACCTCACCTCCTCTGAAGCTGGGTATGCCCCCGTAGAAGGAGAGCCCTGGCAGTTACCTGGTGCTTGCGGAGGCCAGGCTGTTCCTACTTGGCGGGTGTCCTAATCTCACCATCATCACGGACCACCGTCCTCTCGTCAAGCTGCTGGGTGACAGAGCCCTTAAGGACGTCATCAACCCGAGATTATTCAACCTGAAAGAGAAGACACTCCAGTTCAAGTTCCACATGAAATACCTGCCCGAAAAAGGAACACTGCCGCGGATTTTCTTTCAAGGTACCCGACCATGCGAGCATCCCCGCGAAGCTTCCGACGTGGATTTGGAGGACGACATTCAAGTGGCAGTGGCATGTGCAACCGTGGCCGCCTTGGAACCGGATAATCATCGTGTTGGATGAAGACTGCGTAAGGAGCGCCGCATCTAACGACCCTGTATATCAGCTCTTGCTTGCAAGGGTTGCAGCGGGCGACTGGCCCCAACAGAAGTCGCAAGAACTCGCCTGCCTTCGCCCCTTCTTCAGCGTTCGGGGACCAGGCTAGCCATCAACCAGGATCTGGTGACATACTCAGTGGACCAAGGATGTGTTCGCTTGGTTATACCCGAGGATTACGCCGCCAGGTAGCCGCTAACCTACACGCAGGACACCAAGGCCTCGACTCGATGCTTAGAAGGGCCAGGCAGTCTCGGTCTATTGGCCGGGAATAGAAGGGACCTTCAGCATTGCCGCGCCCGATGTACTTCCATGCGATGAACATGCCCCCTCACTGCCTCCTGAAGAAATGATACACACGCCGCCTGCGGAATATCCCTTCCAGCAAGTCGTAGCAGATATGTTCCAGATAGAAGGGCAGTGTATACATGGTGTATGCCGATAGACTCACAGGTTGGTTAGAAGTGGCTCATTTCCCCAATGGTGCAACGTCTAACAAAATCAGTATCACCTTCGATCATATTTCTCGCGTTGGGGAGCCCCAGAACAAATATCAACTGACGGAGGCACGAACTTGGCCAGCGAGGAGATGGAGGCCTTCTTCAAGAGATGGGGGGTCAAGGTCCGGCTGTCGTCGGCCCAGTATCCCCAGTCTAACGGCAGGGCAGAAGCAGCTGTCAAATCGGCGAAGAGGCTACTCCGGGAAAATACATTAAGGGTGGAGCCCTTGAGTCGGACAAAACGGCCCTGGCGATACTTCAGTATCTCAACACTCCTCTCAGGGAAATTAACAAGTCGCCGTCTCAGCTTGCAACGGGTCGCCAGCTGCGCGATGGGGTACCGACGGCCAGGAGACACCTGTTAGTAGACAGATATTGGAGGCAGACGATACGTCGAAGGGAGTTACAAGTGGCAAGGTCGCAGGAGGCGATGCGCATCCCTGGCACTACCAGAAGACTGCCGCCCATCGAACTAGGTACCCATGTATGCATACAAAACCAAGCTACCAAGCAATGGGATCGAACGGGGCATAGTAACAGAAACAAAGCCCCATCGTCAGTACACCGTCAAGCTTAACGGGAGCGGCAGGCTGTCAAAAAGAAACAGACGACACCTGAGAGTCATCGCTCCGCCCTCTGGCACGCCCATGTCCCAGCACGAGTCCTCCGCAAACCATACCCCGACAGAACAGGGGACAAGCACCACACAGGAGCCTAACGTCGTTGATAGGCCCAGAAGAGCCGCTGGTAAACCCAAGTGGCTCAAAGACTTTGTAGAGTGATGTTATTACCTTTTGTTTTGTATGCAATTGCATCAGGAATTGATATTTCTTTTCAGAGAATTTATGTATTTTATTTCGTTTTTGTGTATGTATCGAGAAGTTAGCTTTAATTTTTTGTTTCTTCTCTTGTCTCATTGATCTAAGGGCATTTTTCCCTTTTATTTTTTTGTCATGTTATACGAATGTTCTTGGGGGGGATGTACGATATGTTTTGTATTTTTCCCCTTTATTTTTGCCTCATGTATAAGTATATTCTTGAGGGGGGGATGTACGATATGTTCTTCGGGCCATGCGCTGCCGAGCATGCATCCGTTATTGGCAATTCTGTATACGCTGTTGCGAGTCCAGTTGGCTCCCGAGTATCCTGTAATAAAGTCCAGTCTCCAGGACGTTGTGTCATTGCAAACCCAACAGTTATCATTTAGGATCAAGGAATTGACTTAAAGTTCTGGCTGAAGGCCATAATCTGCAAATTCTTTAATGGCTACGGAGTCCTTGGCTCCAAATCTCTACATAGATAATTTATCTCGTACTAGTGATTAGCAAATTATATTTATTAATGAAAATTCATAACGTCTTCCTTACTATAAGACGCGCTCCTTCCCTGCCATGCATTTATGAATTGCGTCTTAACTGTTGTGTATTGGACAGCTTTCTGTTCAATGAATCGCCCGCGAGATCCCTCAATCTTACCCCAATTTAACGCAACACTTGTGAAGTTAAATGGCGGGGATTTCGAATGATCAGTTCGAAATTCACGACAAACCCTCTCCCTCCCCCTAAACTCCCAGCAATTAAGATACCTGAATTTAGTGGTGGGGAGGAAGAATGGCTTGCATTTTGGGATATATTTAACAGTTTAGTTCACGATCGTAGGGATATTTCCGATGTGATTAAGTTTTCTATACTCAGAGCTAGTTTAAGGGATAACGCCTTTAAAGCCATAGAAGGTTTGCTTGTCACTAATGCCAATTATTCAGTAGCTATTCAGACCCTTAAGGAGAAGTATGATAATAAGGAAAAATTGAAACGTAGACTTATGTCCAAATTAACACATTTAGTCCCTCCCAGTCATACAATAGAGGATTTGAACACGTTCAAATTGGAATATGAGAAGATTATTTTACAAATGAACACATTGAATTTAGATATAGAGGCCATGAACCCCGTTTTCTCTAGTATAATATGCGAGAAATTATCGCTTGAAACGCGTAAGGCTATAGCTAATAAACATAATAGTATGTCTCTTGATATAAAGCAAATTTCCTCAGGTTTGAAATATGTTTGTGAATTAATGGAATTTTGTTACGAAGGTGAGAATTCTAATAAGAGAAGACGAGATCAGGGCAACTTTTCTAAAGCGATTCCCTCAAATGTACAAAACGTGCAGAGAGCACAACCAAGTAACAGTAAACCTAGTAATAGTAGTCCTTACAATAATTGTGTGTTTTGCTCATCAAACCATGCCTCTGCGATTGTAAGACTTTCAATCCATTGATAGTAGAAGGGACAGAGTTAAATATTTAAGATTGTGCTTGCTTGCCTCAAAGGAGGTCATTTAATCTCTGAATGTAGAAATAAGCCGAAATGTAATAGATGTGATGGCCTCATTACCCGATGATTTGTAAGAAAACAGAAAAACCCTGTTAATCTGCTCTAACCAAAGTTGAGTGTAAATAGTACTAATGTTAGTAAATCAAATGTTAATTCTGGCAAATCTCATAATGATTCTAAATGTGCTGTTAGTAAAGGTGATTCCCCAGTAGTTATGACTGCTTCTTTGGGAATTGATCATTCTCAGACTAATAAGATTTCTGTTTCGACTGCTCTTCCTACTGCTAAGGTAATTGTGTCAGGGAATGGACATCGTTCCTTTGAGAGAGCACTCTTTGATTCTAGTGCGCAAAGAACGTTTATTGCAACGGAATTAGCCCATAAGCTTAGTCTATCGTCCATAGCAACAGTAGCCTTAAAGGTAAAACCATTTGGCAGTGATGCCATGGAAGTTAATTGTAATATAGTAAGAGTTGTGGTGAGACTAGGTAAGATTCGTACTGTCATTAATGCCATTGCATTCGATAGAGTTAATTCCAGAATTTATTCTCCAGGATTGAGTAAGTCAGCTGCATTCTTGACGAGTAAAGGCATAAAATTAGCAGATAATGATTTAAATTCAGATGAAGTAAATGGTATAGAATTAGTCATTGGAGCTGATTGCTATGGAAAATTCATTCAGAACAGTCAAATTTGCTCTGGAATACAGATATTGAATAGTTCTGGTGGTGCACTAATTTTTGGACCTCTTCCTAGTTGGTCTTATGACAATGTAGAATCTAATGAGATTACTACATCAAATGTATGTTGTTCAAGAATAGAAGTAGAGGAAATCCCTATTAATTCTTGTTGTGAGGTTAGAAAATTATGGGAATTTAGAAGTGTTAGTATTCGTCAATCTGAAATTAGTCCTGAAGAAAGAGAATCAGTTAAGTGTTTTAAGGATAAAGTAAAAAGGGTTGACAATAAATATGAAGTGTCCTTACCATTTAAAGATGAAAGTAGACCGCCTGTTAACTATAGAATAGCCATTGGTCAATTAAATTCCTTGTTACATAGATTCGAATCTGACCCCTCCTGTATGCTCATTATGATAAGATTATCAAAGATTACTTTTCAGTCTGGGTTTATAGAATTAATTCCTTCAGGCTCCCTATTATAGGGCATATTTACCCACCATGCTGTACTGAAGGATTCAGAAACAACTCCCATTCGAATAGTTTTTAATGCTTCTTCAAAGGCTAAAGGAGAACTTTCCTTAAATGATGTTTATTAACTGGTCCCTCATTAACTACTAAACTTTTCGATGCCCTGTTGAGTGTCCGTACAAACCCAGTAGCTGTGATTTCAGATATCAGTAAAGCCTTTTTAAGGATAGGCATTTCACCTGACTGCCGTGATTATTGCAGATTTCTATGGCTAACTGATCCTTCCGATTTGAAGTCTACTGTAACTTACCGGTTTTGTGTAGTTTGTTTTGGAGCTACATGCTCTTTCTCTTGCAGCAAACCCTCTTGCATCATTTATCTTTACATGATAATCCCCTTGCATCATCTCTGATGAAGAATTTCTATGTAGATAATTTTAGTAAAACTTACAAGGATGTGTCAGTCTTGATGGATGAGTATCCAGTAATAAATGCGATTCTTGAAGACGCTAATATGCCTCTACAAGAATGGATTAGTAATGATTCAGAATTTAACAGAACCATAGATGTTATCAAAGAAAGAGTAAACGTTTTGGGTTTAGAGTGGTATCTAGCACAAGATGCGATGTCACTGAAGGAAGTAAATTGTGAGTATAAAGGACCTTTAACCAAACGAAAGGTTTTATCAGTAGTAGCTCGGATGTTTGATCTTCTAGGATTATTGTCACCTATACAGGTGAGAGGTAAATATTTTCTTAAATGTTTGTGGAGTAACTACGGGTGGGATGACCCTTTGCCAGAATCATTATGTTCAAGGTTTGATTAAATTTGCAAGTGTTTTAGAAATGTAGAAAGTTTAAAGTTTCCTAGGTTTGTTGTACATCCTGAATGTTCCCACTTACATGTATTTTGTGATGCCTCTAACAAGGCATATGGAGCTGCTGCCTATGTGATTGATTTCAAGAGAAGTGTAAGCAATTTTACTGGTCAGTAAGTGTAAGTGGCACCAAACCCTAAACAGACTATTCTGCGTTTGGAATTGACAGCCTTGTCCTTGGGTGCGAAACTTACTGGAAGATTAATGCAGAATGATGATTTAAGAGTGAGTTCTTGCACTCTCTGGAGTGACTCCATGGTTTCTATTTGTTGGGTGAAGAACAATAATAGTAAAATTCCTTATGTACGAAACAGAGTCACTGAAATTAATAAATTCAAGTTTCCTCTACGGTATACCCCCTCTAAGGATAATCCAGCTGATATTCTATCCAGAGGTAGTAATAGTAAAGATTTATTGCAAAATTCCTTATGGTGGAATGGCCCTAAATGGCTTTTAACTGGTGATTATCCCCAATCTTTAGCTACAGAAACTGTGCATGTTAATGAAATTCTTTCAGAACCTAAGTTTGTTCACCCTCCAACCCCATTAATTGACATCCCATGTTATAGTAATTTAAGTAAGCTTAAACGTATCATGAGGTCAATATTGCTTTTCCTTAATAAGTGCAGTAAAGGTTCTAAGTTTGTTGTTAACGAAATGAAAGCACTTGTCCTCCTTGAACAGAAGCAACATTTTTCTACTACCAGAATGTACCTCTGTGATAAGAATTCACATGGAGTGTCCATGGATGTTAAGAACTTGTGTAATCAGTTAAACTTATTTGTTGATGAAGAAAATCTAGTTAGGTCTCAGGGTCGCATGAAAAACGCTTCCATGTCTTATGATACTCAGTGCCCAATGTTATTGCCTTCCAGAAGTTATTTAACAGTGTTGATAGTTGAACATTTGCATAGACATCATCACCATTGTGGTGTCAATTCTGTACTGGTATTGTTGAGAGAAACCTTTTGGGTACCTAAAGCACAAGTTATCAAATCAATTCTGTCCAAGTGTGTTTTGTGTCAGAAGTAACCAAGAAACGGTTGTGTTTGCCCCCTCCCCCGCCATTACCCACAGAAAGAGTGAGATATGATAGACCTTTCCAATCAGTAGGAGTTGATTATACCGGTGCTATTAATGTTTTTGATCATGAGACTGGCTTGGAGGAGAAGGTCTTTGTATGTCTATTTACCTGTACTACGAGCAGGGCGGTTCATTTTGAATTGACTCATTCCATGACTGCTTCCGATTTCCTACTGGCTATTCGACGCTTTGTAGCGTATCATTCTCTGCCGATCTGATTATATCTGACAATGGTAGGAATTTTGTTGGATTTAATCATTTCCTGAAGGAAATTAAGGAGGAACCAGAGGCAAAGTCATACCTTGAAGGAAATTGTGTTAATTGGAAGTTCATTGCACCGCGAGCCCCCTGGTCTGGAGGCTTTTATGAACACCTTGTTGGTGTTCTAAAAGGATGTTTGTCCAAGGCCTTGTATCACAAACGTGTATCCTTTGAAGAGTTGAGAACTCTACTTGTTGAGTTTCAAGCTGTGATAAATTCTCGACCACTGACTTATCTCTCCTCTGATCGAGATTGTGAGGCTTTGACTCCCTCCATGTTACTTTATGGGCGAAATGTTTGTATTTCCCCTCCTCTTAACAATTTAGCAACTAATGACCCAGATTTCATGAGTTCAAGTGATCTTAGAGCACAATATTTTAGATTATCATCAGTGCTAAGGAAATTTTGAGAACTCTTGGAAAAGAAACTATTTAGTGTCCTTGAGAGAGAGACATAATAATTCTAGTAATAATCTCTCTGCAAATGTGAAAGTTGGGGACATAGTGATGGTAGACTTAAAAGATCATCTGGGTAAAGGCTATAGATCCCTCCTCTCATTGGGTAAGGTTACCCAGCTGTTCCCGTCATCTGATGGTGTGATTAGGTCTGTAGAAGTGAGAGTGAATAATAAACTATACATGAGATCAATCACAAAGCTCGTACTTCTGGAATTACCCGAGATGAGATTTGATAGTGCTGTAACTCAGGAGCCAGATAGTGTGCCTCTTGAATGGTACTAGACCTCGGCGTGCAGCAGCAATCCGCTGTGATCAAGAGAGAAAGGATTTAATTTCTATGGATGTACTCTAAATGTATATTTGATTTAAATTTTTGGGTGCAGTTGTGATTACTTCTGATTATGACTCTTCTTGGGGGGAGAATGTCAAAAATTGCCATTTATTCCCCTTGAATAAAATTTCCTAGTTTTTTATGAGTACTTGTTTTGAATAAAATTTCCCAGTTTCTATGGAAATACGTTATATGATTATTTGCTCCACAGAAGTAGTTTCATTATATTAACTATAGCAATGAGTTGGTATAAATTAGTACATTGATATTCAAAGTAATAAACCACTTTTTTTGCATATTTTGTCCATCTCTATATAATTAGATGACGTATAATTACAGTGTTGTCAAACTTCTTCCTGTGGAGACTATGTATATATTATTTTCTTATTGTAAGGGCACATGCCAGTAATTTATGCTTGCCTTCTGGACGAAACCCTTTTTTTTTAATGTTGGGTTACGATTAAAGCACTTGATGTTTGTTTTTAAATTGATGTTTGTTACGTAACCCTGTAATTTTGTATATGTGACAACTGTGTTATGCAATATACTCCTCCCGAGTTTTCTTCTAGGGTGGAAAGGTGAAGCTCTCTGATTCTAGCATCTGACTCCACGAAGGCAAGTAAAAGAAGATATTCTTGTAAGATCCAGCCACATCACCTCGTGAATCGTCGTCGCCATTGCAGTAACTTCTTCATTAGGATATTCTGAAGATCCTGTTTGCCATTTAAGTTTATTTCTATCGAAGTAACGTAACGTTTTGTTATAATTTTTGCAATAATGTGTTAGTTTTCTTGCTTCTTAACCTAATTGGAATAATTGTTTTGTTCTTTAAATATTAATTATATGTATTAAACCTTTAAATGCGTCTTTGTGAACCAGTGTGGCATCACCCAAAAAGAATTGGTGCAGAAAATACAGTTGATTGTTTCTTAACTGCACTTTTGTTGAATAAAATGCAAGGTTTCTTGACTTTAAGTAAAGTTACTAAACTCCTCAGCACTGTAACTTAGTCTCATTCAAAGCTAGTGCAGGAGGGCTTAAGGTTGAATGAAATCGTACCGAATGTGGCCCTAAAATTCAGTTTAGTTTCACCACAACAGCCAAGCACTTTTGGTCTAGTTCGACCCTGAGTAGAGGGTCGAACTAAACCGAAAGTGCTTGGCTATCTAGCTTTTTCAGTTTTTTCTTTATGGCAAAAACCTTTATTTATACATAGCATCACGTTTTATATACTTCGTGATCAAGTTATTCATATATATATACATACATACACACACACACACATATATATATATATATATATACATATAATGTAGTATAATATATATATATATATATAATATATATATATATATTATATATTATATATATATATATATATATAATGTACGTGTATATATATATATATATATATATATATATATATATATATTTATATATATATATATATATATATATATATATATGTATATATATATATGTGTATATATATATATATATATATATATTCATATATATATATATATATATATATATATATATATATATGTATATAGTTCCAGACCGATTCATGGCAACTGTCTAGCACACGTTGACAATAAATAAATAAATAAGTTTGCTGATCGTCTATCAAGAAATCATTCAATACATTTGCTTGCTAATCGTATTATTTTATTTTTCCTTAGCTGTCAAATGTTGATTTTTTTTAGACTTAGAAAAAAGTTAGAATAAGGAAAATTTATATATTTATTTAGAAGAAATTAAAATTTGAAGAAAAATTGAAATTATATTAAGAAAAATTTAGAAATTTGAGTTACAAAAAAACAGAAATTAGATTTAGAAAAAAAATGAGAATAAGAAATAATCAAAATTAGAACAAATTTGAAATTATATTTAGAAAAACTTAGAAATTTGAATTACAAAAAGATAGAAATTAGAATTACAAAACATTTAAAAATCAAAATTATATATATAAAAGATAGATTCGAATAAGGAAAAAATAGAAATTGAAATCAGAGAAAATGCATAAGGAAAAAGCTAGAGATTGCAACCCATAATGTTGGTTGAAAGTTTTATACGTTGTTGCAAGACTGAAAAGTTAAGCACTTTCGTGCTACTGGAACTCGAAAGTTGAAGAGAAATTGCAATGCATGACTTTCATGTTTATCAGTCTATTGGTCAATTTGTGAATTTATTTTTGGCTTTTCTATTGACTGGTCTCTGTTATTTCTTTCAAACCCCAGATTCTTTGGAAACTTGAAATTTTAAGACAATGGCTCCTGTGAGCTTGTTCCATATAAATAGGGGACATTATCTGAATAATGATGATAATAATAAAAAAAAACTCATAGTAGCACGAGTCTTAAAATGGAGAAATAAATCCAGTTATGCATATGTACTACTACTACTACAGTGGTTTCCAACCTTTTCTAATTCTCGTCCCTCTTCATTGAATGGCGCATTCTCTGTAGTTTTCATATTTGCAAAACATTACTTTCTTTTATAATTGTTTGATAATTAATTTCTTAATATAGAATTTGAAATACTTTATATATTTAGACAACTTAATTTCATATTGATATCTTAAATATTTTCTCAGCATTTGGAAATTCTGAATTCCGTCATGATTAATAGTTTTCAGATATAATTATCCCCTTCATCAAGCTTTTGGCCCCCATCCCCCCCCAACCCCCCTCGCAGCCCTTCGAGGTTCCCCCCTCAAGGGGGGACCGCGCCTCATGGGTTGGAAACCACTGTACTACTACATTTGTTCCTTTCAAGTTTATCTTTATCTTTATATATATATATATATATATATATATATATATATATATATATATATATAATATATATATTGTTAATAATAAGTTCTGACCAGCAGAGGAAACGAAGCTATAGAGGCATTATAACAACCGGAGCAGGGATTCATTGTCTGGTCTAAGGGAAACCCCCGGTGGTGGGTGGGGGGAGGGGGGCCTTGCTCGTTTGGGGTCTCTCGGCGGGTGACAAAGGTCTCGTGAGAATAAAAATTGATTTTCATATATCTGGATTAGCCAGCTGGGGTTTCATAGATTTATGGCTGCAAAACAATTTCAACGCCTCCCACTAAGTTCAATTTGCAATATGGAACTTTTCAAGGTTTTTGTTCGTGGCATTTTCAATAAACCGTGTTCTTCCTGTCATTATTTTTTTATCTTACTGTTTCCCAAGATTCACCATTCCAAATCCTTAAGTCTCGGCGGATTATATGTGTAAGTTTCTCATTGGATGAGTGAGTTAAGTGCTCGCCTACCGATTTGGTAGTCGCGCGGTCGATCCCGTGCTCTGCTAGCGTGGAATCAAAAGAATTTATTTCTGCTGATTAGAAATTCATTTCTTGATATAATGTAGTTCGGATCCCACTATTAATCAATAAGCTGTAGGTCCTGTTGCTAGGTAACCAGTTGGTTCCTAGCCACGTCAAAATATCTAATCCTTCGGGCCAGTCCTATAGGAGAGCTGTTAATCAGCTCGGTGGTCTGGTTAAACTAAGATATACTTAACCTACCTCGGCAGGTTATAGGATGAAGGCTGTTAAGAACCAATGATCTAAAGAGAGAGAGAGAGGTCCTCTTGATTATCGTGCAGAATGAACTCCATAACGTCACAAGCCACGCCTTTTGCTCCCTCCTCAGTGCCATATCCATTACTGATTTACTGCCACCAGTCACGATGCTGAAGAAATACTTACTTCTCAGAGTCATAGTTTACGGCTTGTATGACTTATACATTTTAGTCAGATATATCTAAACATAATGCAACACTGATTTATCAACAATATATTCTTCAAATGAGATACACCGTGAAATATATTATGCGTTATTGGCTATTTCCTCTTGGTAAATATTTTCACATAGCGAATTTCTAAATTATATACTTGAAAATGCACGTTTAAAGCCATTTAAATAGAGTCGCGATAAATCATGGGATGAATCAAACAATATACAAGATGGTAAAAATGATGGTATATTACCTGTTTGTAAGGGAAAATAGAGAGAGGATGTAGGCTTATACTACGGATATCTATGCATATATGTTATTTCGTAGTAATGCACATTACTGTGGATAGTACAAAAGCAATATACTGTTCATTACTATACTCTGTTTTTTTCATCTGTCCATCCGCCTGTGGTGTTTGCGTATGGTAACACTGCGTCCCGGGCTTTAGTTAGTTACGCTTTGCGTAAGTTTTAGGTAAATAAAAGGATATCGGGGTGTACATTTGCAACTGAAACGTGTTTTAATAATTTACTGTATGCGAATTACACCGTTAATATTCGAAATAGGATATTGTTAATATTGTTGAATGTAAGCTAAGTGTAACTATATAACGACCGGGACGCAGTGTTACCATACTCAAACACCACAGGAGGGTGGGCAGATGGAAAAAAAACCGAGTATAAGTCATGAACAGGAATCGGACTGATATAGTCCCTACTATTTACAGGGACACAGTTTCAGCTTCATTCATTAAATCTTTTCAAGAGATAATGTGCCCTCAAGGAAACCGAAGGAAACCTGAGGTATTGTTGTTTTGGTGATCGAAGTTAGCCTACTGTAACCAAATATAGTTACTTGACAAACTCATCCTGTCAGTAGCTAATCTGAATACGGTTGTTTTTCAAGGTGTACTTGATAAACTGTAGTAAAAAATTGCCTTTTTGAGGTGGATTCCGTCTTCATAAAACCTTCCAGATGTCCTTACCTGATTGGTACTTGTCATTCATTGTGCGCAAAGATATAAACAGTTTTTTTTTATTGAATATTTTTTGCTTTTGATTTTTACTTTTCATACATTGTGTACAAACCGATAAAAAGTTATAATATTATTCAGTACTGAATATTTTTAGCAAGCTCTTAGGTGATTTTTGCTAAATATTCAAGGTGTACAAAGAAAACTGATTATTTAATATACTTGATATTCTTAGCAAACCTTTCGTACTTGTCTTTCATTGTGTGCAAAAAATTAAAATCAGCATTTCATTAGTATGCAATACTTTTAGGAATTATAGGAGTACAGAATAGTACTACCTATTTCTGGAGTTACAGTAGACTTTTTACTAAGCTGAATTAGAGCAGAATTGATGCATAAATTTATTAGAACTGTGATATGCCTTAGAGTAAATATAGAAGACACTTTTTTCCAACTCTTTTTCGACAGGGATAACGGTAATATATGACTATATTACTATTTTCATCCAAGCTCACACTCAATGGTCAAATGTATGCCTTAAATAAAGTGCATAAATTTTTTTTTTTTTTTTCAAATAGCTTTTTGGCATTATGCCAAGCACTGGGGCAACTAAGGCAATTCAGCGCTGAAACAGAAATTGACAATAAAAGGTTTGAAAGGTGTTACAGACAGGTGCAAAACCTCGCCGTTGCACTATGAAGCAAAAGTTAGGAGAGGGTGGACAATAAGATGGAAGAAAGAGAATATGAACGCAGGTACAGTAAAGTGAATGAAAGTAGTTGCAGCTAGGCGCCGAAGGGAAGCTGCAAAGAACCTTAACTAATGCCTACGTGGCACCGAAAGAGGTGCACTGACGGCACTATCCCTTTACTGGGTGCATAATTTTGTCACTAAAATGTATCCTCCACATTTCATTTAAGCATAAGGCAGTTATTATTTTAGTAGAGCACATAATAACTTTTTATAGCCTGAAACAACAGGCTTTTAAAGTCGTCACTTTCAAAGTCCAAGATTAAATTAATCTTGATAGGAGCCGAAGTGCCGCGAAGTTCTTGGCCTCCTGGCTGTGGTGCTAATTACAGGTCATATACCATCATTTTTACCATACCACCAATTTTACCATCCTGTATATTGTTTGATTCATCCCATGAATTATCGCAACTCTTTATAAATGGCATTCAACACGCATTTTCAAGTATATAATTTAGCAACTTGCGATGAAAATATTATTTGTGCTGTAAATATCGACTTTGCGAGCAGGAATTATAAGGCACTGAGCCCTATTACCAAGAGGGAGAAGCCAATAACTCATAATATATTTCACGGTGTATCTCATTTGAAGAATATATTGTTGAATTAGTGATGCATTTTGTTTGCATATCTCGGAATAAGATGTGTAGGTCATAAAAGCCGTAAATTGTGAAATGGGGAAGTTTTTCTTAGGCATTGTGACTGGCAGTAATGGCTATCATGGATCAGCTCCACGCACTCTGATTGGTCCTAATTTTTCCCCATCCCTATACTCTTCCAGACTTGGGAAATATGCGACCCGGTGGTGGTCTGAGATGTTGGTACCTATAACAGTGCCAGATGCACGATCATGGCTAACTTTAACCTTAAGTAAAATAAAAACTACTGATGCTTGAGGTTCTGCAGTTTGGTATACCGTTTGATGATTGGAGGGTGGATGATCAACATAACAATTTGCAGCCCTCTAGCCTCAGCAGACAGAAGAAGTGCGGACGGATGGGCAAACAGCCATCTCAATGGTTTTTTTTACAGAAAACTAAAAAGCAGATACTCTCTTGTTGGACCGTGAGTAAATAGATATTCAGAAAGGGGCAATTCTCGCTCCAACTGAACAATCCGCCTTTCTAATATTTGAAGAAAATAACTGGGCTGCCTGAGGGTGGTACTGTAACGTGTGTTTATCAGGCTCCATCCACCCCTTTGAAGATGTTTCGTTAGCTTCACAGATTATAATCAGCCTCGATGAAAGATAAACACATGTTCATGAAAGATCAATCACCATTCGATCTGGGTAGGATGAACATACAAAAATGATAGATAACAAACTAATGAATGTTGCCTGTAGCACGTAAACCACGCACACCTCTCCTCCTCCCCCTCCTTCATCTTCTTGGCGCCGAAAAAGGCGGCCCTGTACCCAGTTTTTTTTTCTTCTATAAATGTCATTTCAAATATAGGTGTAAAAAGATGAAATACTTGAGTGTTATTTTAGATATATTAAGAGGAAAAATTGGGTAAGCTGTTTATGCCCTTATACCCGATTAGATGTTATTCAAAGTACTGATTTGGTCAACAGAATTTTACTTAAAATCATTTACAAATATGGCGGCCTATATCATATTCATATTATCACTCTTGTATTTCCTACTACTAAAGAATGATGCTAATGTTTAATAACAAAATTTACATATATAAAAAAAACTTGCCCAAAAAACAAATGATTATTATTCATTACTTTGTAAGTACAGTTTAATGAAAAGGGCTCCACATACATAGGTCTAGGATGCTGGTAGACCTCAAACAAAAAGATTTTGCTAAAATTCTGAGAGCAGAGACACTCAACACAATTGTTATCTCACATAAAGCCGATTATAAGACGAATCTTTTTTACCTTGTATTTTAAAAATAACAATATCTATATATATAATATTATATAATAATTAGTCAATACTGCTAACATTTGGCAAATCTTATGATAATATGTATTCACAAAAGAACTGGAATGACATTTAAGTACTACAATTATGTACAAAACCATCACAGGATACACACAAAGCAGCAATATGTACACAAAACACAAAGGCCGCTTTAGTCTTGCAAGTTTAATGGTTATGATTTCCAAAGATTTTACTAGCTTACAAGGAAGCCCCCATCCTGCACAGATACTGTTTTGTCATTACTGGGTCACAAAGAATAACTTACAAACCATTGGAACAATATTATGTGAAAAAATTGTTAAATAAAGAATTACACACCTGTATACATTCATAAATAGTAATTTAAGTCAACATCATTGACTTATTACAGGTCATTGGTACTAGAAGCAGTTCAGAGTTGACTGGTCTGGGATTATTTAAGGTGTAACAAAAAATGTAAGTGGAATTTGGTAAAGAAAGTATCTCTGAAAGATAAAGTATCTCTCGTGTGCGTGTCTGTGTATGCTTTAGCAGCAAGTGTCACCAAATGTTTAAGATTCCAAGAATTTCGCAAATTTAAAAGACAGGACTGTGAAGAAGCATGGCATTGCCGGACTTGCTTCGTCTCTTGGTGAACACCTCTTTCAGTCATATGAACAACAAACACTGCGTCCTACCCCGTCTCTGGAACAGACTTAAAAGGGAACTTATGGTTAATAGCCATTAAATTTCGTCAAGCAGAACTTTTAATAAGCTAAAAAAAAAAATGAGCCATTGCTCAAATCTATACGTAATCCCTTCATTTTACAATTCCATTTCAAAGTAGCGCCGAGGTGCTTCAATGGAGAGCGCCGTTTCTCCTAGATTCGACCATGTTGCCATTTGGCGGATTAGTACCGATGACGTCACGGTGGCGCCGCCGTCGCGCCTCATTAACGAGAGCAGCGAAGCACACGTGTTGTAGAGTATTCGTCCTCGGTATTGTCCTCGTGTTTTAGGTAAATTTTCATTCAAATAGCGTCAATTATGCCAACTTTAATGGCGTTTGGTTGTGCCAATACTTCTGGCAAGTGTCCCAAAGGCATATCATTCACAGGATTCCGTCAAATAGAGAGAAATCAAACCGCTGGCTGATGGCTCTTCGAAAGGAGGATATGAACATAAAATCTTTCAACCTACGACGCAAACCATTTTCTGTTCGGACCATTTCTTGCCAACAGATTTAAAATATAACATTAGGAGCAGGGTATTAGGTATGGCTACGAAATATATTTACATACGTTTTGGGAACTTAATTTCCCTCTGAACAGACCACGGTACCGAAAATAGGGCGGCTATCTACCGCTATTTACGTACACTATGGTGTCTCCACTTGTATATTTTGAATTTAAGTTTATTCTTGTCAGTTGCCATGTGCGTGGTGTCCATGAATGGATGGGGGCTTTCACTTAGTCCTTTTTAACTAGTTTAATTAATGGGGATTTAGAATTTAGGGCTGTATATGTCTAACTAGGCATACTTCAAGCTACTACTTTATTTGCCATTTCAATAATATATTTTTAGCTGTTCTCTCGGAATAGTTCCGCCTTTCTCAGTCGACCGCTACATGACGTCACGCATAACAGATGAGCCACACACAATGGCGGCGCCCATGGTGCAATAAAAAATTGGTTGTGAAAATTAAGAAAACAGCTAAAATGCAACCATAAGTTCCTCTTTAAGAATTAGGCTGTTTCTGTGCTTCTGTTTTCTTATAGTTATCTTTCGCATAATGTTAAATACTCGTGGCTCAAATTCCGACGGCATATTTCTCGTCATTTTCGTCAGAAAGGTGACTTCCTCTGAAGTATTACTTTGCATTTGCTCTGGGCGACTCCAATATAAACACATTTTAACCAATCACCACTCAGTGGAGCCGAGGCTCATTAAGTCAACACTGACAAGCGATGTGCGCTTCCCCCACAGTGCTTCATATAGTCAACTGCACTGCAGTCCACAAGGCACAACATCCAGTAAGGTGTTCGTCACATAGGAGACTAAGCCTAGATTTTAACGTTGACTTCGACTATATCACACCTGTGTTCAGTGAGAATTCATTTGTGACAAGTTTCGAAGTGAACTCTGTGTGTGTGTGTGTGTGTGTGTGTGTGTGTGTGTGTGTTACATACAACCACAAACAGGCACTTATGAACCAACTTAATGGTCAACTGAATCTGTAACTTTTCACACTTCAAAGTCAGACGAAGAATGAAGCAAACTGCTGCTGCACGCAGCACTGCTGCCTCAGGTACCATTTCACAGCACCAGGGGCATTCATCGGCAAGAATATTCCGATTTTTCAACATTAGCTTTAGCGCATCACAACAGCCTCAGACATACAACACACACAGAAGAAAATCTTTATACTAATGCTCCATTTTTTGCAATTATTTATATTCTTATTAACTGCATAATCTGTTTTTATTATTATACTGAGATTTGCCATTTTCACTTTTTTTTTATTTAGCATTCTTGGCCTGATTTCTGTAACCACCAAGAGTCCTTAGCTGATTATTATTATTATTATTATTATTATTTTTTTTTTTTTTTTTTTTGCTCTATCACAGTCCTCCAATTCGACTGGGTGGTATTTATAGTGTGTGGTTCCGGGTTGCATCCTGCCCCCTTAGGAGTCCATCACTTTTCTTACTATGTGTGCCGTTTCTAGGATCACACTCTTCTGCATGAGTCCTGGAGCTACTTCACCCTCTAGTTTTTCTAGATTCCTTTTCAGGGATCTTGGGATCGTGCCTAGTGCTCCTATGATTATGGGTATGATTTCCACTGTCATATCCCATATCCTTCTTATTTCTATTTTCAGATCTTGATACTGATCCATTTTTTCCCTCTCTTTCTCTTCAACTCTGGTGTCCCATGGTATTGCGACATCAATGAGTGATACTTTCTTCTTGACTTTGTCAATCAACGTCACGTCTGGTCTGTTTGCACGTATCACCTTTCCGTTCTGATACCATAGTCCCAGAGGATCTTTGCGTGATTGTTTTCTATCACTCCCTCAGGTTGGTGCTCGTACCACTTATTACTGCAAGGTAGCTGATGTTTCTTGCACAGGCTCCAGTGGAGGGCTTTTGCCACTGAATCATGCCTGTTTTTGTACTGGTTCTGTGCAAGTGCCGGGCATTCGCTTGCTATGTGGTTTATTGTTTCATTTTTCGTATTGCACTTCCTACATATGGGAGAGATGTTATTTCCGTCTATCGTTCTTTGAACATATCTGGTTCTTAGGGCCTGATCTTGTGCCGCTGTTATCATTCCTTCAGTTTCCTTCTTTAGCTCTCCCCTCTGTAGCCATTGCCAATTGTCATCGCTGGCTAGTTCTTTAGTCTGTCTCATGTATTGTCCGTGCATTGGTTTGTTGTGCCAGTCCTCTGTTCTGTCTGTCTTTCTCCTGTCTCTGTATATTTCTGGGTCTCGTCACTTTTATTAGTCCTTCTTCCCATGCACTCTTTAGCCACTCGTCTTCACTGGTTTTCAGATATTGCCCCAGTGCTCTGTTTTCGATGTTGACGCAGTCCTCTATACTTAGTAGTCCTCTCCCTCCTTCCTTTCGTGTTATGTATGTCTGTCCGTATTTGCTCTTGGGTGTAGTGCTTTGTGTATTGTCATATGTTTCCTCGTTTTCTGATCTATACTGCGGAGTTCTGCCTTCGTCCATTCCACTATTCCTGCGCTGTATCTGATTACTGGCACTGCCCATGTGTTTATGGCTTTTATCATATTTTCGGCGTTGAGTTTTCACTTAAGTATCGCCTTGAGTCTCTGCATATATTCTTTCCTGATCGTGTCCTTCATCTCTTGGTGTTTTATATCTCCTCCTCCCATTATTCCCAGGTATTTGTATCCTGTCTCATCTATGTGTTTGATGTTGCTCCCATCTGGTAGCTTTATCCCTTCAGTTCTCGTTACTTTGCCTTTTGTTTTGTATGTTGACTAAGGCGCATTTTTCTATTCCAAACTCCATCCTGATGTCCCCAGATACAATTCTTACAGTCTGGATTAGGGTATCTATTTCCTTGATGCTCTTACCATACAGCTTGATGTCGTCCATGAACATCAGATGGTTGATTCTGTTGCCTCTTTTCTTGAGTTGGTACCCGGCATCCATCTTCTGTAGTACTTTTGTCATGGGAATCATGGCTACTACGAAGAGTAGTGGGGACAGTGAATCGCCCTGGAAGATCCCTCTCCTGATATTAACCTCTGCTAGTCTTATTCCAGAGCTTGAAAGTATTGTATTCCAGTTGCGCATTGTATTTTTGAGGAAGCTGATGGTATTTTCCTCTGCCCCATATATTTTCAGGCATTCTATTAGCCATGTGTGTGGTATCATGTCGAAGGCTTTCTTATAGTCTATCCATGCCATGCTTAGGTTGGTTTTCCTTCTCCTACTGTTCTTCATTACCATTTTGTCTATCAGGAGCTGGTCTTTTGTGCCCCTACACTTCCTTCTGCAGCCTTTCTGTTGGTGGGGGGGATGTGTTTGTCTCCTCTAGGTAGTTGTATAGCCTTTCACTGATGAAACCTGTTAGTAACTTCCACATTATTGGTAGGCAGGTGATAGGCCTGTAGTTACTGGCTATATTTCCCTTACTCTTGTCTTTTTGTACTAAGGATGTTCTTCCTGTGGTCATCCATTTGGGTGCTAGGTGATTTGAGATACAATGCTGGAGTTGTTCTGCTATTCGTGGGTGTAGGGCCTTGAAGTTTTTGAGCCAGTATCCATGGTCTTCATCGGGACCTGGGGCTTTCCAGTTTGGCATTTTCTTTAGTTGGTGTCTGACTGTGTCTGTCGTGATCTCTGTGAATCTTTGTTTTATTCTCCCTGTTTCTTCTTCCTTGACTTCCTGGAGCCATGTTGCATATTTGTTGTGTGATACCGGATTGCTCCATATGTTTTCCCAGAGTCTCTTACTTGGTTCAGCTTCAGGAATTTCTGGGTGGTTGTCTTCCCCTCTTAGTTGGCTGTATAGTCTTTTCTGGTTGGTTCCGAATAGTTTGTTCTGTTGGTATCCCTTATTCCTGTTCATGTACCGTTGGATCTTATGTGCTTTGGCCTTAAGCCTCTGTTTTACATCTTCTATTGTGTTGTTTAGTCCGCTCTCTTGTACTTTGTATTTCTCGTTGAGTTCCTCCCTTGTTTTCTTGTTTCTTAGCCTTTTTTCTGCCATCTCTTTCAGTTTACTCAAGTCAGATCTCACCACCATGATTTGCTTTTCCAGGCGCCTTTTCCAAGGAGGTTGCTGTTTTTGGTTTCTGTTGGGTTGGTTGTGCTGGTGGTGTTGGTGTTCGAATCCCCATCAGTTCTGCTACTAATCTTGCTCCTGCATATGTCAAGTTATTTGTTTCTGTGATACTGGTGGTGTATATTATGCCCATTATTTCATTGACTTCACTTGTTTTCTCCATTAATTTCTTGGTGTTGTAGGCTTTCATGGAGGGGATCTTTGTTCTCTCTGTATCTGGCTCCATCCATTGTCTAATCTTCTCTACCCATTCCGTCCTCTCTGTTACTTCGTCGGTGTTTCTTCGTGTGTCGTTGTTTGATACCTCATCCTCCCTGTCGTCTTCTGTGGCATCGTCTCTCAGTTCGTCTTCGTGTAATTCGTTGTCGTGTGACATTTCCCTTTCCAGTTCTTCTCTTTCTGTTGGGGAGAGCCAGTTCTTTTTCTTTATGTTCCTTACTTGGTCTGCCAGCCTCTGCTCTGTTTGGGGGGTGTTATTCCTCTCATTCCAGATGTTGACCAATCGTCTTCTATATTATTATTATTATTATTATTATTATTATTATTATTATTATTATTATTTATTATTATTATTATTATTATCATCCAGGTCACTTGTGCGAGATGTCATCAACATTCCGGGCACTGGTAGTGATGTGGTTGCTCACCACAGGATGCGTTATGTGCCTAGCCGACAAACAAGAGCACTTGTACGTCCAGTTATACAAGGGGAAAATGATCAGCGGGACTTATGATGCGAAATTTAGCCTCGATCGTCTGACAAGGTAAAAACCGAAATCTTTCTTTTGTTCCTGGAAATGATTGATGAAATCAGATGATACAATATTCCATTAAAAAAAAAAGTAGTTCAGTAAGATCTTACTTCTACTTCCTGCTGAAGCATAATCCCTCCTGCAGGTGCGCCCTCAAGTGCGCCTCCACATACCAGTGCTGGGCGTTCACATGGGACACAAGCACCAAAGAATGCAGCCTCCTGCAGCCCTCTCTCACCAGGCTGGTTACCACCGCAGCGGCACCGCTCTCGCTCTCCACATACTACGTCGACAGACGCAATGGCAAGAGCATCAAACTGACGAATTCCGTAGGTTCCTGGACGCAGCAGAAAACCGCTTGCGAGAACATGGGCGGCCGCTTGTGGCTGCCTCCGGACATGACCTTCGCTTTGGTGCTTCTACATGTATTTGGGGTCAATGGCGCCTGGTTAGGAATGAAACGCCCCTCCACCGGAGATATGTATACTTGGTATGACCTGGATGGATACCTAGTTCACATAGGTTTTCCGTGGGGCGAAGGTCAGCCCAACAATTTTGGAGGTGACCAGTTCTATCTTGGTTTGCTTGATGGAATGTTGAACGATGCGGAGGAGACATACATCTTGTATGGGCTGTGTGAAGTATAGGCTGTTTCCCTACATCAATGAGTGTTGCCACTGAATTGTATTCTTTTGAGGTTAGAGAGAGAGAGAGAGAGATCGTAGTTCTCCTTTCTTCTGTGTCGTCGTACATCACTTAGGTGGTGTTTCGCTATAGAAAAGGTTTATGAGTAGGTTTACCAAGTTTAATTTAGCTTTGTCTTTAAAAAAAATCCGTGTTATAAGTCTGTTTCTGTGTATGTGCAGACTAATAAGTTATCATATATTTTATTTCATTATTCACTTGCTTGTGAACAAGATGTTCATTGTGCAATCGCAAAGAAATAAATGAAAACCTTTTATATCTTATACCCTGTAACAATGTTGACAATCACATCTGATTTTCATGTTTTTGTCTCATTTAACTGTAACATGTCTTATGTGCAAAGTTTTTTTTTTTTTTTTTTTTTTTTTTTTTTGTTTTTTTTTTTTTTTTTTTTTTTTTTTCTCAAAATGAGTCTAAACAAGCCTGAAGGCAGGAAGGCGTAGAAGTTGAAAAGGATATGTTTGTGTAGGTCAATTCTATAATAACATTAATTATATAATGTACTTATATATGCACACATATGCATGTAATAAATATATAATCTAAATTTAATCATTGTTTTTATGATTCATCAAGCAAGCCCGAAAATTTGCAATTAATAACTAAGTGGCAACAAGAAGATGGCTATGGCAACAATGATTTAGGATAAACTTAAAGACAACAGAGATTACAGAGGGGATGAAGCCAAGACCACCGAGTGGTCTTGATGAAGCCAAGTTACTGTAGAGGAAATATTTGCTCCGATAAGTTGCGTTACTTACATTGCTCAAAGATCCACAATGGCGTGATTAAATGGCCGTCCATTAAAAATCAACACTTATCAATAAAGCTGCGTTGCTGGCAAAAGTGGAAAACTTCAAACAAAGCCTTTCGATCGATACAACTTTTCTCATTAGCGTCTGCACAAGTAGGGACAGTTTCAGACAGCAGTGTTAACGACTTATCACCGAATTACAGGTTTGGGGGTGTCGTTAGGTAACTCTACATTGAATTGGTAGTTACTCCATCCTCTTCGATCTTCTTACTGCGATGCTGCAGTTGCATTTATGCCGCTTTCAACTGCATATGTGCTCAGGGATATCGGCTAGGCCTATCCGGAGGGAGAGAGGAAGCAGAACATCAGGGTTCAACGTCAGCCTTCTAAAGGAAGATGCTTATTGGATTGTTAAGGGCCCATAGATGAAACCGACCGGCGGATGAGGTGTCGTTATCCATGTTGCCCATAGATATTAGCCTTAAATCTTTCTCCCAGTTTGCCGGAACCTAGTACCTGTGTCGAGACATGGTCGCTGCGTTCAGTGAAGAGAATGGGAATTATCTAACGATTGTTTACATAATCGCAACTTGAACCTGGTGGCTGGTTCAGTTTGTTGAAGAAAGACGAGCAGACCTACGTGGAATTATTATTTAATGGTCTCCTCTCATAAAAAAGAGGGGAGGCTCACTTGTAGCTAATGTGTCAACTAGAGGTTGTATACTTGTTACCCACACTTGTCTCCTTCCCCACAGGTCATCCATGTGAGGATATGAAGTTCTCAACTCATTATGGACTCTACAATTGATCAACACTTGAGCCAAACCTCACGCACTGTGTAGTACTTAAGCTACAAGAACCAGCCATATTAATGAGAGGGTTTTTTGCACGCCACTTCGCTTATTATAGTCCCTCTTTCTACTTCTAATTCTTCTTCTTCTTCTTCTACTTATTCTTCCTCCTCCTCCGCTTCTTCGTTTCCAAATGGGAAACGTATCTTCGAAACAAAACGGGTTTATTTTGACATTTGCAGAAATTATTGAAAAATAATTTAATGAATACTACTTTAGTTTTTTAAAAAATTTTATTGATTTATTTTTGCCTATTAAAACGACAAGGAAAAAGATATCTTTTTTTGTACTGAAGAGACGTTGTTGTTTAGATTATTTGCTTTTCATACTTTCAAAAAACGACAACAGCAAAGTGATAAAAACATTACTTTACGTTTCAGTTAAAAAAGATATCCACATCATTAATTTTCCACACTTTTAAGATTTTTTTATACGAAAAACAATCTTTTTTTTTTTTCACCTTTCTTTCGGTAGTTCGTTTTGTTTCGAAGATACGTTTTCCATTTGGAAACGAAGAAGCGGAGGAGGAGGAAGAATAAGTAGAAGAATTAGAAGTAGAAAGAGGGACTATAATAAGCGAAGTGGCGTGCAAAAAACCCTCTCATTAATATGGCTGGTTCTTGTAGCTTAAGTACTACACAGTGCGTGAGGTTTGGCTCAAGTGTTGATCAATTGTAGAGTCCATAATGACCCTCAACTGAATTTTGCGTAGTAGACTCTGCTACTATAATGGCACAGCGTATATATATATATATATATATATATATATATATATATATATATATATATATATATATATATACATATATATATATATATATACATATATATATAGATATAGTATATATATATATATATATATATATATATATATGTATATATAGCTGACGCCCACAGGTTGAGAACGACTGGACTCTAGACATAGGCCTAGATCATGGGTACAGCTGGAAGCCCGAAAGGACGCTACTATAAATGGAGCTATTTTTCATCGCCTTCTAATTTTCGAATTCTTTGCTTTCCGCACCATCGACTGATGGCTGACTTAGTGATATTATTGGCTGTCGTAGTCTGGCGTCCAAAACTAAGAGACCCTACGAATCCGAATGGATTTAATGGCCCAGGTGAGCACATGGTCTAATACTTTTAAAAAGCTCACTGCTTGGTGTAGCACCAGAATGATTATTTGGGGCAAAAGGGTGCTTGTAACAAGACGCGTGACTTTACCGTCTTAGATTTTGGCGTTCTATTGATCTCCTGGTCCTATTCGGCTTTTAAGGTGGTCTTTACTTAACACTTGAACATTACATCTAACGCGGTTCATTAGTGCGACATTATCCTTAGTGGCGCCAACACGCTTAACTGCCGACCGAAGCGCTTTTGTTTTTTTCTCTACGATCGTGGGTCGTTTACTGTTGGGAAAATAAAAGCAATACGCGATCTGCTGAGGGGTATGTATATATGTATATATTCGTGTGTATATAAATGTGTACATATTTTTATGTATATATGTTACACACATATAAATGTGAACATATTTTTATGTATATATGTTACACACACATGCGTCCGACGTTCGATTCTCGGCTCGGCCAACGCGGAACCAGAGGAATTTATTTCTGGTGATAGAAATTCATTTCTCGATTCAGTGTGGTTCGGATCCCACAATAAGCTGTAGGTCTCGTTGCTAGGTAACCAATTGGTTCCATACACTTAAAAATATCTAATCCTTCGGGCCAGCCCTAGGAGAGCTGTTAATCAGCTCAGTGGTCTGATAAAACTAAGATATACTTATTTACACACACATGCATATTTGTTGGGTTCGATGGTTCTTATCAACTAAAAAAAATTCCCCTTCGGTCAACATATATAAAAATATATTAATTCCGAGGTAGAGCGATTCAGATATTAAAGGACATTTGTAGCTCGATGCATGCTTACACACACACACACACACACACACACATATATATATATATATATATATATATATATATATATATATATATATATATATATATACGTGGGGGGAATACATATTTTATGTACAGGGTGTCCATAAAGTCCCAGTACCACTACAAGTATATTTATGGCCTGTAATGGTACTGGGGACTTTATGGACACCGTGTGTATGTATATTACACACACACACACACTCACACAAATTAAACGGTCATTATGGACGTTAGGCGAATGGAATCGGTAGAATCTCACAGGCATTTGGGAGCAAGTATTCAAAGTGACGGCAGTGTGAGAGATTAGAGGCCAGTTGGAGAACACTAGACGAAGCACATAAGGTAGCAGGCTTCATCTTCTTCTTCTTCTTCCCAAGCCAGTGTTGGAATGTAATGAAGGGATTTCTGAATCACCTCTCCTCACAGAAGAGCGAGAAAAGGTGGAGTGTGCAGAGATGGAGGTGGTATTTGTGGTAGAAAGAGAACTGGAAAAGGTGGATGAGGGGGAATAGGGTATTGTCGGTGGAGGGATGGCTCAATCATGTGGAAAGACTCGATGACAGACACGCTATTCATGAACAATCTCCACACCGATTTCAGTCTGAACAAAGATTTTGTCTCGAGGAGACATGGCATCATCTCCAGAGAGACGCGCGTGATAGCGTTATATCGACAGACAAACGCATACATTGAACGATATGTGTATGACAGACATAAGTTGCAAGCCAGCAGCAACCAGGTTGTGACAGATTCCCGCCGAGATCGTTCAGACACGAAGCTCCACCCACTTTTGCATTCAGACAAGGCCATACACAGTGTTGTTGCGAACGATACAGACAGTCATTCAGTGAATGGTGGCCATAAGACACATGGGTGGAGAGTGTCCTCAGCATCTGCTGAGCAAGAGAGTGAATGCAACGTAGAAGTAAATGGAGCGATGTTTGTACTACAAGTGCTCAGCAAAACGCTGGTGGGGCCTTCTAACCAAAGACAATACACGAAAGATGAGAAACTGACTATTAATACCATTAAAAAAAACATCATCCAACCCGTCAGAATGCGCGCCATCTATTGATCATGCCCTCGACTAAAACTTGGCTGTGGCGTAGCGCGGCATTTTTAAATGTTAAAATTTATTCTTATGCTGCAATAAACTTCTCTTTATAAATTATTGAATACTAAATCGATTAATATTGCTTGTTAACATGATTATAGGGCTCTATCATAAGCATTTCTGAATCATTAAATAAAATCCTTCAGTTAATGTAACATTAATTGCTAAGTATCTTTATCTAAAATTGAGAGGGCAGTTAACATTAATTGCTAAGTATCTTTATCTAAAATTGAGAGGCAGTTAGAATGAAACACTTATTCTCATATTATCTTATTATTTCACCAATATAGTATACAGTAATTATTTTCCTTTTTTTGGGCTTGGGTAATTATTAAACAAAATCACATGAAACACTCACTTAGAACAGGCACTAGTAATACTGTATATGCTAATCAAATTACAGCATAACACTTCAAGGTTTTTATAATCTACTGACATTTTACTCCTTTAAAAGCAATATTAATGAAGTAAAAATGGAAATGTGCACTGAACTGTACCTGTGCCAGATTTTTAAAAAATGCTTTCAAATGTTGCAGTACTGCACTCAGAGTTGTATGTTATTGCTGGTGCTGCAGATGTATCATTTGGATTACCTGTGAAAGTGGGAAAGAGTTACTAGTATAACTAACATTTTCAGTGCATAATACTGTACTATAAAAATGTGTTATAAAACAAATGACAGTATATAACAACATCTTTATATTATAGGCAATCAACATACTTCATCCACACTTGCCAAGATTTTGTGATCTTGGTACATGCATTTTTATTGATTTGAGAAACCGAGTTCGCATAGTTCTTGCAGGAAATGAAGACTGCATACTCTACAACAGTTGTTTTACATATTTTGTACTTTTATCAAGAAGACATTTAATATTGACAACTCTAATCCACTGTAGGCATCTGCAAATACATAGACATAGATATTATGAAGCAGGGTGGCCATTCATCATTTGTCATTTGAGGGAAGTTGAAATCCATGTCTAAGGGAAGTTACAATATACAGTATTTCTTAATAATTATATATCTGATATTTAGGTACTTATTCCTAAAATATTATATACTGTACATAAAACAATACATATGTGTCAGACAAATCTAAGAACCTAGAGGAATGAATACAGTTTATTATATTTCATGATATTTATTAAGCTCTTGATCAAGTCAGAACCTATTTATAACAATTTATTAAAATTCTCAAAAATGCATGTGGGAGTTCTCAAAAATGCATATTCAAAATTGGCCCCCTTTTATGAAGGTAATGTAACCAACACTTCTGCCTGGTATTTTCTAGTAAAATGCCATTTCTGCAAGAAGCATGCACATTCCTAAAAGAATTTGAAACAATTATACTAATTAACTTGAACCATGTTTCTTTTTGCATCATGTACAGTACAAGCAAATATCATAGGTTTTCACAACTTGTTTTGCCAATTTATTACTACTGTATTACTGCGTACATTTGCTGCCAAATGGTAAATTTACTTTGGAATACTATGTGGGGTGTTGGTACCAATTACAAGATTTCATTTTAAAAATTGAAGAATTATGAGCATATAATGCAGAAACATAGATGAAACGGTAAGAATGGATCTTGTGGGAGCAGATATGCTGGTTTGCATGTAATTTTTTTTTTATTTTGAACGCTTTTATCCATACATATGTAATAAATACATTTTAGAATTACATATCTGTAAATAAAACCCATGACCTGAGGTCATTGGCGAATTAGGAGGGTCCTACGTGACCAAGGCAAATCTAGATCACGCTATGCGATGTCTGCAGTAGCCTGGTTTAAGTTTGTTTGAAAATGTCATCGCTTTTGTATCTTGTTAACTTTTCATAACAACTTCCATGGGAAGCGGTTGACCTGTTAACCTGCGCCGGAAACTTGTAACTTCCGAGCCGGCGGACTACGTATGTTTTTATGTGAATCACTGAGATAGCTAATGTTTCGCTATCAACGTGATGCTCTAAGAAGTTAGTTCATTTCTAGCGATAAAACGGAACGGTCTCACGACCGAACTGTCTCTCTTGTTATGGAGTTCAGTAATAAAGTTGTTCTACTATTATTCAACTTATCCGTTTGAATCATCTCCTTTACTTTAAGAAGAACCACTCTACTAAGATATCACATAGGAGAAAGAGGGAACCAGAATGCTTACGAATGACAGTCGTAAGAAAAGACAAACAGTCTTTCGCAAAAGCGAAACGACTAAGAATGGTGGCAGCGATTAACGAAGAATAACATTAACAAGACCCATATCAGCCAACCGAAGAACTGCAATCACCAACTTCCAGCTATAAGTCAATAAAAAACAGAGGAAACAGGATCTTCAATCAACGCAACATTTTATGAAGACGAAGATATGTCCTTCATCGAGAATACAAGCATCAACATCGACGATTGAGTGACTGTTGTCACATATCTCCGAGAATCAACACCGGATGAGAGCAGCATCGAACATCAACAGAAAGAGAAGAAACACATAAAGGAAACAACGCGCGATCACTAGCAAGGACGCGAAGAGTAGGCCAAGAGGAAGCAACGCGAGGAAGGGGGCTGTGACGTCATCAATCTTGGACTTCTTCATGCAACGCGAGGAAGAGAGGAGACCGTGACGTCATCACGACTTCTGACACGGGAGAGAGGAAACTGTGACGTCATCCCATGTCAACAATCCTTCCCCATATAACCCAGAGCTAAGTAGAATTTTATCTATTCAGGTTTTTTCTCAGTGAAGTGTTGTTCATCAGGAGTCGATCGTCCAATATTACAGGAGGTGAGTTGTTCGCCATCTTAATCTTCATTCATTACACAATCAATCTTCAACTACGAGTTCTCGCCCGCAGACTATTTTTTTTTCTCGTTGTTGCTAATCGTTTTCTTGCAGGAATTCTCCGAATAATATCTTTATCAAATTATCTGTACTTCTATTATCTTTTTTGTGGGGTTTTCCTATTACTTGCAACACATTTATACAGTATATTGCATATGCGTTTACGTAGTGGTCGAGTGTATTCTTATAGATATTTTGATAGGACTGCAAGGAACAGGAGTGATAAGAAAAAAGTAAAAGTGAACATGGCAACTATTGCGGCTGGCAACCCGAATGTTGTGATGCTCGTGAGCGCGAGGTCAGCAATTGTCCCTTTTCAAGGTCGGGTCAATGGGTTCCTGCCTCAAAATGTTGAGGCATGGATCTCATCTGTAGGGGGACGCTCATTTCAATGCAAAAAGCCATCACAGACCCAGCTGTACAATTACAGGAAGCCAAAAGCTTCATAGACTTTGCTAAAGGAGACACAAGTGCATATCTAAGAGGCGTTTCTTTCCAAGAGGCGGCTACATGGGACGAGTTCAAAGTTAGGTTACGTGCCGTGTATGGCGGTGAAGAGGCTCTAGACGTAGTACTAGCTTAAGAAATATCCTTAACCTTAACAAGCCTCTATGACACAGCTTAATGTTGTCGAGCGGGCGGCGCTAATCGCCGACCCGGCTAAATGAATATCAGTAAATTTAAGTAACTCCGGGTGGGTTACAAGTTCCAGGATCGCCGTGAAAGATTTTATCCATCTAATTTACCTCACGAGCATTACAGCAATGTTGCCTGAAGCTTTAGTGCGGTGTTTTGACAAAAAATTGCAGCCCAACAGTACGGAATTAGATGTGTATAAACAAATCAAAAAACACATGTCTAAATGTACCGACCTTGATCCCTCGCTTACTCAACTTTTTGCAAAAAATGAGAATAAACCACAACAAGTAAACGTGGTCCATAATAATAATCAAGCTGCAGGGATGGTTTGTTATAACTGTAAACGGCCAGTCACATGACTTCAGACTGTCGGGAGCGTTTTTGTTCAATACATAATAGTTCCACTCATTCATATAATCGTTGCTTCTCGCGAATCAACAGCAGAATCCTACAAACACGCAAACAGTTGCCAATGCAAACAAAAAGAAGGGTCCTCAGTACTATAAAAAGAAACAAGCAAACGGAAATGCTGCTCAACAGCAAAAACAAACAAATCGTGCTTCAGGTACCTCTGTTCCTGGGCCGTCTAGCCAGAACTTGCAAGGTCAAGCGAATTTTCAAGGAGTGCTTAAACAAAGCAATAACCACGTAGTTACCTCCAATTGGGGAGAGGACTATGTGGGTCCATCCATATCCACATCTTTTGTATCATAATCAGTTTAATCATTATCGATCATTGTGAGTCAATCGATTTTCCTATGAAAAACACCGGCGAATCCAAAAAATCTGTGCTAGGTTCCCGTAGATTTTGCACAGAAATTCACGCACTTATAAGTAAGACGAGTTACGACAACCTTACATGCAGTATATTTGGCCATTAACTCATTTACTTTGTTCTTTGTTCCGTAGTCCACGTACTTTATCCATGGATTTGGACTCATCATTTACTCTTTTCAAAAAAAAAACTTTTTCCCTATAGAGAAGTCCGGATAGACTTCGGGTATAGGAGAGTAATGAATTAAAGTGGTAGGAGTAACTCATGTTCAGTACAAGGTCGGTAAGCGCACGTTTTCCGATACCTTTATCGTTGTACAAAACATTAATATGTATCCCGTGTCAGTAATTATCAGATACCCGTCTATGGGCACTCAAATATTACCTTAGGCCCTGCAAAACACAGCGTGTATATCAAAGGAAAATTCTATAAGGCTTCTAATACCCTAAAATCAGTTTTTAGATAATAAGGAGACAGACTGAGTAGTATCATATATATTGAAGAACCAATCACTTGTCTCATAAACCAAGAAATAATCCATGCGACCCAACAGAATTCTCGCTTGCCCGTAATATCAGCTGGCACGCAAACTCTCGAGCCGAACGTAACTTCGAACATATTAGTGCGTGTAAAGAAAACCTTGCCGGGATCTGAAATGTTAATCCTTTCCGACACTCTGAAAACACACGGATTATCCGTCACACAAGCCATTTATACAGTCGGCTCACAACAACAATGTAACATCGAAGTCTGTAATCATTTGAATACCATTTTAGTAATCCACAAAAATCAACATATCTGGCATTGGAATGGAAGTTTATAAAACCCATCGCATTCTTTACTGTAGCTGAGATCAATCACGCTCAATCAGTTGAGGATGAATCCCTTTTGCAATCTATAAAAAATAAAATCAATAAGGACATTCAAGAAGAAAAGAAGAAATTCAGCAGAAATTTTTGAATCTTTTAACTGAATATCATGATGTTTTTTCCACTACGGATGGAACCTTAGGAAAAACGGATGTCATCGAGCATCAAAATAAGGCTAAAGGACAAACAGAAGAAAAGAATCTATGTACCTTTGTACAGACTTCCTATGAAATTTCAGAATGAGATAACTGAGGAAGTAGGTAAAATGCTAAAAGAAGGAGTCATTAGGAAATCAAACAGCCCTTATAATTTTCCGTTAATAGTAGTACCGAAAAAAGATCGAACTTGGCGGATATGCGTCGATTTTCGTCGCTTAAATGAGGAAACAATCCCTGACCGATTCCCAGTACCATGTACTGACGATATTCTATCTCTACTAGGTCAGAACAAATATTTTACCATCTTGGACCTACTAAAGGGCTTCCATCAGATTCCGTTGGAAGAAGAGAGTATCCCATACACTGCCTTCAGCACAGCCAGGGGACATTATGAATTTTTGCGTATGCCTTTTGGTTTACGTTGTGCTCCTATAATTTTACTTAGAATGATAAACATTGTGTTTGGAGACTTGTTAGGAGATATCCTACATGCCTATATGGACGACCTAGTAATCTTTTCTAATACCTTAGAAGAACATCTACGTAAATTAGAGTTAGTGCTAAAAAGACTAAGGCAGCATAACCTAAGGGTAAAGATAAGTAAGTGTGAATTTTTTAAAACAGAACTAGTCTATTTAGGTTTCACGGTGTCTAGTCAAGGTCTTAAAGGAGTCCATGATAAGGTATCAGCTATCCGTAACTTTCCGATACCTACTAATGTCAAGGGAATACAGCAATTTCTCGGATGTAGTGGTTATTATCGCCGCTTTATACGCAACTACTCAATCATAGCCGCTCCCCTAACCGATCTTATAAAAAGGGCGTAGATTTCATATGGTCTGAAAATCATCAACAGGCGTTCAATAAATTGAAAGATGAACTGTGTAGTTCTCCTATCTTGAAATTTCCTGACTTCGGTAAGGAATTCTTTATAGC
The DNA here is from genome assembly GCF_015104395.2 of Macrobrachium nipponense. Lineage (NCBI taxonomy): Eukaryota > Metazoa > Arthropoda > Malacostraca > Decapoda > Palaemonidae > Macrobrachium > Macrobrachium nipponense. The sequence goes on along the minus strand of NC_061087.1, from coordinate 29,202,471 downwards.
AACAGACGCCTCAGACCTAGGAGTAGGTGGGGTATTGCTTCAACAATATGATAAACAGTTTTTCCCTATAGCTTTTTATTCACGTAAACTGAGACCTTCCGAAAGTAAATATGCAGTAATAGACAAGGAAGGGCTCGCTATTGTTAATTCACTCGTGCATTTTAAATTTATAATATACGGTTATCCCGTCAAGGTTCTCACTGATCATAAGCCCCTAACCGACTTCTTTAAAGGCTTTAGTCACAGCCCTAAGCGAACTCGGTGGCACATGATCATCCAAGACTTTGGCGCGAGGATCAGGTATTTACCTGGGAAAGCAAATATCATTGCTGACGCATTATCACGCAACCCCTCTTCATCTTGTACCGAGCCATTAGCTGAATTAATAGATATCTCAACCTCCACGCCCATTGTTAAAACTATATCTGAACAGGAAGATCTGGGCTGGAGTGCTGAACTATTACAGACGGAACAAAGAAAAGATCAACAAATAGAAAAAATCATAACTTGCGTTAAAACGGAAAAATCCGAAGGAAAAGGAATATATAAAGTATAGCGGCAGAATTACATAATCAAAGATAATATCCTGTGTAGATCCGTGACGAGGAAAACCCGCAACACACCACAGTTGAATAACAACCAGGTGGTGGTACCTATCTCACTCATACCCACTGTCTTAAAATGGTTGCATGAAAATCCACTGCATGGACACCCGGGTTTTTCCTTAATGTCACAGAAAGCCAAATCTTTATTTTATTGGCATACGATGCTTACAGATATAAAAAGACACATAGCAAATTGTCGCACTTGTCAAGAATACAAAGGGCACACGAAGACACCTGTTCAGCCTATGGGCTTACCCAGTGCCAAATCAACCCTTTGAAAGAGTACGCTTAGGTTTTATTAACAGGATTTACGAGTCAGACAGAGGAAATAAGCACCTCCTAGTAATCATAGATGCCTTGACTCGATATACAGAACTGATAGCGCTTAAAACAAACACCGCAGTCGAGTGCGCTAGAAAGTTTTACGAGTGCTACATTTGTAAACATGGAATTCCACACACCATTATATCAGACTCGGACGGGGAGTTCAATAATCATTTCCTTAACTCCTTGTGCGAATTCCTTTGCATAAAGAAAATCAATACCATGATCTATCACCCAGAGTCTAATGGGCTATGGAAAGGCAAATCGTAAGGTTTTAACATTTTAAGGGTCACCTTAGGGGGGCAGACCCCAACTGGGACATTGCCATACCTGAGGTACTAAAGACACTTAATCACTCATATCATGTGTCTATTAAAATGACACCGCATGAGGCACTGTACGGTATCCCAGCTAGAACACCTTTCCATGTATTAACGCCTAGAATTAATTTATCAAATCCTCTAAAGGATGTTATGGATGCAAGCATAAGTCGATATGATATACTTCGTAAGAATCTAGAAGAAGCCACAAATTATAATGAAAAAGAAATCATGATAAAATAGCTAATCTAACTATGAACAATAAATGCCGTGGACGATCAACGAGTAATACACTACAAAGTATAAACCGTACGTAACAGGGTCTAAATTACAAACTGACACCTAAGTTTGAAGGCCCAGTTTAACAGTTTTAGAAACATTCAAACGGCCAATGATATTTCAGGTTTCAAAATGTATCCAACCCCCATCTTGATATGAGAATAGTTCCATTGGCAACATATCAGAATCTAAAGAAGGTAGATGGACTGTGAGGGAAAAAATGGTTTTGTAATTTATTGAAACTTGTTATAACTTAATTTAATATATCATATATCAATCATATTTGTATGTAAAACATATTCTTTCTTTCACCATGAGTTATTAACATATATTTTACTCAATTGCCCCCATGTTTCCAAAACATGAATCTAGTTATTGTTAGGAGTGAATTATTGTGTGTTCAAGACATCCTTTGTTGTATGGAAAGAGCCGCTTAAGACGAAAGAAACTAAAAAGAATTTAACTCATTGGCTCGATTATCGAAACAAGAACAGAAAGAACATTTTTATTGTGTCGAGTAATATAGGTCATAGAAGTTAGACATGCAAGCCTATCTTTTTGCCTGAAAGATGGACGTCCTTAAGTTTAAAGAATGACCTGCATGAGGTTTGACCATTTCGCTTAAGGAAATGCCTACCAACGTAGTCATTTTCATGCTAACTCAGAGATTTTCGCTTAGCCTCAAACCCCTAAGCGTTCGCGGGAAATGTTATTTTCTTACGAATGTGCAAAACTAAAAGCCGCTGAGGCAGAGGAACTTGCCTCGTTGACTTTGCTGATCGTTGGTCTTGTGCGGCACAATAATCTCGAACGCCGGCAACCCGCTTATTCTTTGGCTGGCGACGAAACATCTTGGGGATCTGTCTGCGAGTCTAGGGCTCTAGGAACTTTCAAATCGACCTTCAAGAAAATAAATAATCAAAACTAAAAGAATTGAGTTTTTGCAATACAAAAACCGAAAACCGCAATTAGCTTTTGTCTGAACTTCGCAGCCAGTTATCTTTCAATCAATCAAATAATGGGAGTTTGGTGAAACAGAAAACATTTCTAGTAATATCGGATCAGATTATGGAATGTTCAAACATTTTGCTGGCTACGTTCAAGGCTTATTATAGTTCGAAAATAGATCATATCCGTGTCCAAAAATATCACATTTTATTGAGAAATCAAAGCTACACTATGTTAGAAGCTAGTTACGTTAGCCGACAAAGGGAGTGTGGTTATCTCCACACCCTTATGCCTATTAAAGATCTGGACGTTAACTTTGGAGAAACGGACGGGAGAAAGAAAATAGGTTATACTCCTTTATTAGACGACCCAATAAAGTAAGAGTTCAGTTTATTCTCGCCTCAATATCAGTCAGCGTTGGAAAATTGAAAATGTATAGGATTGATGATCAACCGATTCCTTTTTTTTGATTCTTACCGATGCTTAGGGCAATCATACAAAATAGCACCGTTTCCAACTTTCATCGACGAATAACTCAAGTCCAGTTAATATCCAATTTGCACGGGACATGTTCTGAAATTTCTTCTGATAGGAAAATCAGTTTACAAGTCATCCAAAGACTTAGAGTTAAACTCACTCCACTGTTCCAAGAAAGCCTAATGAAAATAAAGTGGGTGATTGTACAAGCTGACTTTTTGCAATTTTGAACTTCAGTCCATATATCAACCTGGAATTCATTGATGGACGGGTTAGGCATAGTCCCATAGATTATAAAAGCCTAGGATGCCGCATCGGACCTGGCCACCGGTGACATACGTTCATTCACGGTCCGCCATTCTTGGCCGCAATCCAGGTAATTTCAAACAATGCAAGCAGTCTGCAGTATATGAACGGTTTTTCGACCCACTATTCGGCTTAACTATTGCACCGGATTTTCTTCTTGTTCTGATGGTTCGTTAACAGAAAGGCTTACATAAATTCCCACTACAAGGATCTAATAAAATAAAGTTGTTCCTTATTTTGTTTGTTAAAGTTAAACTTGCAATGACTTTTGGTTTTAGCAGGTAGGGGGGAAAGGGGGGCGTTAGTTTGTACACAAAGATGTTAATATTTTGTAACCCATAAACTATTCGCTGTAAAACAAAAATTTTGGAAATGCTGTGATAAGGGACAGATTTACTCTAAAGTAGGCCTGACAGCTAAATGGGATCTGTGCCAACTTAATCTTAAAAAGTAAAACCTTTGTCTCATCGAATGTGTTCCATTTATTAAAAACAAAATTCCCCCAACCCCATAAATTTTATAATCTTTTTGGCAAACCAGGCCTACAAGTTTCAAGGCTACATAAAAACTGTAGGGTTGAGCCTAAAATAAACACTACAGTACGGGCCCTAGAATTAACTAGGATTTTTCTGTGCTTATTTCTAGGCCGCCTGCTCCTTTGAGCCTTGGGGGGGTGGGGGGATTCTTCCCAATTTTTTGGTGGAACGGGATGCTCCTCAAGTGAATTCGGACCTCTAGGACTGGGCTTTGGGAAAAATTTACGGGGGGATCAAAGGAGACCTTCGTTCTAGTGGCAAAAGGTGACCTATCTCTCGACCAATAACTTTATAATGGTGGAAATAATTATATAGAACGTTTAAAATTTTTCTCCAAAAACTTACCTTTAATTTGCTCAGAACTAGGATATCTCATTATGGCAAGCATTAACAGATTCAATATAGTCCATCTCTAGGACCTGTGTTGTCAAGGGACCCAAAATTTGTATTTAACCTTACCTTAATTTGGGTGAAAGGGCCACGGGCCATCATCCTACTACTTCTACCCTTCCAGAAGGGGAACGGACCCATCATTATAGACCAAAATAGCCAAAATGAGCCAATTCCTGACGAGCAACTTTCTGTATACCCTCAGTCACTTCGGGTAACCCGCCCCCACCCCCCCCCCCCCCGCCCCCCCCCCCCACCCACCCCCCCCCCCCCCCCCCCCCCCCCCCCCCAACACCCACCCCCCCCCCCCCCCCCCCCGCCCCCCCCCCCCCCCCCCCCCCCCCCCCTCCCCCCCCCCCCCCCCCCCCCCCCACCCCCCCCCCCCCCCCCCCCCCCCCCCCCCACCCCACCCCCCCCCCCCCCCCCACCCCTCCCCCCCCCCCCGAGCCCTTTCAGCCTAGGGCCAACAATCATTAAGGCCAGTCTTACATTTTTTTTTTCAGCTAATGGATTTCAATTGGTTGGTCACGCACTTGTAAATTTAAAGGGGGGGCTTTTTTATTGGGTGGCCACTTAATGGGTCCATTAAGCCTATACTTTGGATAGTAACAAACTCTCAAAATTGTTATTGCACAATGATTATTTTCATTGATTGTTTGTTTCCTTACCATTGAATGTAATATATAACCATTTATTGTACCATCGTGGCATTTTTTATTTAATAAATATTCCCAGCAGTTTAAAACAAGTTTTTTTTTTCTTTTTTCTCATTGCTGTTTCCAAACAGTTTAATGACTACTACATTGTAATGATAATCTATTATTACTATTTGATATCGGAAAGTTAGCAGGCCCAGGCTTATAATCAAAACATCAACAAAAATAACCAACTCAATTATGTGCCCTTGCTTGGAGACCATTTCCTAGTTCTTAATTACAAGGGACCCAGATTAATAACAACTTTAAATTATTACATAGCTATAATGCAGTGAAAAGGAATCTAAAAGAACACATCAAAATTAGTTGTCAATCAATACCCCCAACGATTTACCCTATTGACCTAAATGGACCCTTAAACAATATTTGTTTTTAAAAAAAAAAAACCAGATTTTTTTTGTTTTTTTTTAGGCTAGGCTGGTCTTATCAACAGCACATTTCAAATTATTGCTTTACAGCAATAGTTCTGGGTAAATATTAACATTTGTGTACAACTAGCCCCCTTCCTCCTACCTGCTAAAACAAAGTCATTGCAAGTTAACTTTCAAACAATAAGGAACAACTTTATTTTATTAGATCCTTGTAGGGAATTATGTAAGCTTTGTAAAGAGCCATCAGACAAGAAAATCCGTGCAATATTAAGCGAATAGTGGCGAAAAACGTCATATACTGCAGCCTGCTGCATTGTTTGAATTACCGCGCCAAGATGGCGGGCCTGATGACGTGCGCCAGCCTATTCAGCTAGCGGCCGATGCGGCATCTAGGCTTTTATATCTGTGGGCATAGTGCTAAACGGCTCTCTCTCTCATACACGCGAAGGTTGTCTGAAGAAACTTTATCCCTTTTACAGTAATAAGTTCAATTACAGAATGAATAATGGCTCCTGGATCCGATACGACAAAGACGGTTTTCAAGTCGAATGCCCGGACGGGACCACCGCCCATTCCCCAATCTTTGTAGCAGCTGATGGTTGTACGGGGACATCTACAAACTACACCATCAGAGGGGTCAACACGATAATACGTGAGAAGACGTATTTTGCGAACTATACCTGGGCGACTACAATTATCCCATCACTACCTCTCCCACACAGCGCGCGGGTGGCTCATCGTTTGACGCAACTGGCTGAGATGAACCACGCGTCACCGACTTATGCAGGTGGAGAAAATCTTCGTTACTACGTGCTGCTGGCTGTGTTCAGCGTGACGGCCATATTGGTTATCGCCGTCAACATCTTTGCTTGGCGTAGGCTGAGGCGTACACAGAAGGATCTCCAAGGAAACGTGTTGTCACGTCCAGATGATGGACCCGTTGCGCTTAAGGCGTATACGTTCAGGGCCGCCTGAAACTGGCCATTTCATTTGGTGCCTAGGAAAATTGTCTGGAATTGTGTTGTGTGTGAAAAGCGGTCTGTACGCTGGCAAAACGTAGGACAAGAAAGACTCACGCCTTTGCATTTTAACAGTTAAAGTATCTCCCGGGCACCTAATAAAATATTATAGCCCAATATATATATATTAATCTGTGCACACTTATACGGTTATACCATTGTACATTTATATTTATCTATTACAAAGAGTGACAAGTACTCTAACAATTATCCATGATCATGTTTGTGTTTCCCAGTAACCGCTATTCTTAATCAGGTTACCTATTACCATAATCTACCAGTAACAGCTATTCTTAATCAGGTTACCTATTATCATAATCTTCATGTATACATGTTAACCTTTTGATTTTTACCTTTTGATTTTTTTTTTGGTACCTAATAATTATTATTAGCAAACATGGATCTAAATTTTCCATGCATTTATCTTTGTTTATGAATATGTCCAAAAAGGGTATGTAACAGAACCTTTTTATGCATTTAATCACTTGTTATGTTTATATCTAAACATATGTTACGAGCACACTCCTAAGAAACCATGTTGAAAGTAACTTTTGTTATTCAAGGCTTGAATGGTAGCTATCCGAGCCTAATGTAATAAATACATTTTAGAATTACATATCTGTAAATAAAACCCATGACCTGAGGTCATTGGCGAATTAGGAGGATCCTTCGTGACCAAGGCAAATCTAGATCACGCTATGCGATGTCTGCAGTAGCCTGGTTTAAATTTGTTTGAAAATGTCATCGCTTTTGTATCTTGTTAACTTTTCATAACAACTTCCATGGGAAGCGGTTGACCTGTTAACCTGCGCCGGAAACTTGTAACTTCCGAGCCGGCGGACTACGTATGTTTTTATGTGAATCACTGAGATAGCTAATGTTTCGCTATCAACGTGATGCTCTAAGAAGTTAGTTCATTTCTAGCGATAAAACGGAACGGTCTCACGACCGAACTGTCTCTCTTGTTATGGAGTTCAGTAATAAAGTTGTTCTACTATTATTCAACTTATCCGTTTGAATCATCTCCTTTACTTTAAGAAGAACCACTCTACTAAGATATCACATAGGAGAAAGAAGGAACCAGAATGCTTACGAATGACAGTCGTAAGAAAAGACAAACAGTCTTTCGCAAAAGCGAAACGACTAAGACATATAGGAAAATTCAATCATAGATTAAAAGGTTAGTGAACTGGAAATTAAAGTAAAACAGTCTAACTTAACTAACCTACTTATGCTCTCCCATATGAATGCTCCCACAAGATCCAGACGATGGATTGTCTTTGTAAACAAACAGACGATGTAGGCAGGTGCAATGCTACCGCCATCTTCATTTCATGCCAGGTACTAAATTGTATGTGGCCGATGCAGCTGTGGCTTGAGCTTCCCATCTTCCGTGTATTGTCTTTGCTTCTAACTAGTTGTAGGGAGAACATAGCATTTGAGGTTTTCTCAGGAGTTCATCCATTGTTCACCAGTTCAAGTGTAAAGCTAACAGTGACCACTGTCGTTTCTTTCAATAGGAGGCAACTCCTGTCAAAGGAAATGGCTAAATGTGACTCCCAAGAAGTGTTAACATTCCAATGTTCAAGAAATCTTTCTAGCAGGAACTTCTGAGCTCTATGCTCTTCTCTATACTGGGCAAGGTCTAGAGCAGTGTTGTCCAAACTGGGGTCTGCGTACCCCTGGGGTATGCAACATAGATCATGAGGGTACGTGAACAAACAAGGAACACACTCTCTCACACACACACACACAACAGAAACATCCCATCAGTGAACATCAGCCTCATATCTCATATTAGGTTGTGTAAGTAATTTTCAAGCATTTTGTTGTTAAATCATTATTTTTATTTGTGTAACAAATTTGAGTTTATTGACCAACACTCCTATAATGCAGTCTTTTCATAATTAATATACTGTTTGCATGATTATCCTAAATAAAACTGAGTTTGGTCAGCTATGGTGGGCGAGGGGCGGGTTACGTAACAGTAGGAGAAAGTAATAAAAGGTAAAATAGGCGAAAATGTTTGGACAACACTGGTGTCTAGAGAGTGTACTGGGTGCAACTCACACCGATGAACACACCAGTCAGCACCTGATTCACTGCTTACATCATCAAAGGAACAAACTGATAGAAGTTGTATGAGGCAATAAAAAATCTATGCATTCTTTATGATTTTCAGTGTCGTTATTACAGGCAGGAATGATGAAGATGAGCCCTCCATCATGGGCGGCTTTGGTACTGACCATTGCATCCGTCCACATTCTGGGAGATGCTGGTTGTCCAACTCGTCGGTATCAACTACTCTTTCATGGGAAGGAGAAGTTTTCTGGCCCATATGTTCAGCGCAACACCGCTAACGCAGCAGGGTAAGGTTATTCTGTAATTCACAGGTTGTTCTTGTATCTTCAAATGTGGTTGAATTGTGCACGAAAAAACAATTGCAATTGTCACATACAATATTTGGGAAAGAACGACTACATGATCTAATTCAAACCAAGATTTTGTACGTTTATGACAGAGGAAAACTCTTACTTTAACTTATGCATCACTGGGTACCAAACTTTCTTATAGATGTACATTTACCTGCAACACAGTGCCGGGATGTTGGGTCTACACCTGGGACACACAAACAAAAGAATGCAGCCTCATGCAGAATCTCTCCTGGCCAGTCACCATGGAAGATGCACCTCCTTCATTACTCACTTACTACGTCAGGGGAATGAATGGCAAGGTGATCAAAAAGACGAGAAGCACAGGTTCCTGGTCCTTTGTGAAGGCGGCGTGTGAGGTGATGGGAGGACGTTTGTTTCTGCCACCAGACAGCACCTATGCTGTAGTACTTCATTACATACTTGGCACAGATATGCTTTGGATTGGCATGACTCGCAAACCAACTGATGATATGTATACGTGGTTCGACTTAGATGGAAATCCAGCAAACCCAGATATCGCATGGGTAGCAAAGCAGCCTAATAATGCCAATGGTAATCAATATTACATGTCAGTTGAACAAGGAAAAATGAATGATAGAAATGATAACATTAAGAGGTACGGTGTTTGTGAAGTTTAATGAGAACTTACTTATTTGACTGAGGGGACTAAGTCCTGAGTTAAATAGCAAATTTGATTAATAATATTTTATTTTAGAAAAAAGCTCCTTTGATAATTTGGTTACATAGATGCAAAGTTGTTTATCTCATGTCCTTCCATGGGAACACTGATTTATTGATAAGAATACCTAAATTTTATGGACAGACTTAAACTGTGAACATGGGCTTGTATATTGTTTTCTTCTGATGCTGAGATTAGCCCTAGCCACTTGAATTGGACAGATCATCTTATGGCTTGACAACGGGTTTGGCTAATGCGGGTCAAGATTAACATAGGATTTGTCTTTATCTGCTGTAACCCTTTACCTCAAAGGGAGAGTTACTATACAGGCTGTACTTGTGCAACAATGTTTTCAACCTCCACGGACACCGTCCTTGCATATCTGGTTGGCTAATCACCTTGATTGATATATTTGGAGTGATTTGGTAGATGAATGAACTACGGGGCAGTTATTTGTGTCATTCATTGATGGTGTAAAATATTTCACATTATTATAAAGGAATGAAGGCCTGGAACATTTTTGTTTCATAACTGCACTGTGTTTCAGTATATTATCACTAAACATACGGTTGGATGATGCCTTCCAAGTTGTTATTGAGGAAAGAATGTTAAAAATAATTTTTTTATTACTCTTGTACGTTAAAAGAAATCACCTTAGACCACAGAAAAAAGCTCTTAAGAAGTCAGAAGATATCTACAATGAATAAGAACTGCAGCCAACAGACATGCAAGTTTGAAAACCCTATCCGTGATCAAGCACATATTCCCAGCACAATCACTTACCTCTGTAGCCAGAATTAAAAAACCATCGTTACTAAATTCGAGGTAAGCATTGTTCCATTCACTTCCAGACGGAATGCTATTAATCTGGAATATATATTATTTTTCAGTAAAGAATCTCTTGCAAAACTTAGGAACAACAACACCTAATCTTGCCAATTTCCTATTGTTTTTACCCGTCTTTTTAACAAAATTATATTTAATTTTAATAAGGAGGTCATTGAAAGACCTATGCTATACAAAATTCTCGTGGTTCTTTAAGTAAAGTTTACGCTGAAGTTCTAATATTGAGAATTATGATGTTTATAGTATTTTTAGTTTCGTAAATTATAAATTTTTTCTTTTAATAAGTTTGTGTTAAATTGACAGATTGTAGATGCTCTGAGAAATATACGAAACGTTTCGGTTATCTGCTCCGTAGGGGGGTAGAGCCGCCAGTGGACCTCATGCTATGCACTGTAGGCATTACTTAAGGTTCTTTGCAGCATGCCTTCGGCTCCAAGCTGCAACCACTTTCGTTCATTTTACTGTACCTCCTTTCATATTCTTTTTCTTCATCTTACTTTCACCCTCTCCTTGTACTTAATTCATAGTGCAACTGCTTTGAGGTTTTCCTCCTGTTACACCTTGCCAACCTTTTACTGTCAATTTCCATTTCAGTGCTGAATGACCTCATAGGTCCCAGTGCTTGGCCTTTGGCCTAAATTCTGTATTCAACTCAGCTGGTCATCTCTCTCTGTAATTTGCTCACGGCATAAAATAGTCCTTGTTATTACAAAGACCAATAAAGTCTTAAATCTCACGCATGTCTTCTTAAAATAGTTCCCGAACAGCTGAAATGGGTTGAGAGTGCTACCAGAAATGTTAATGAGAGCTACTTAGTATTTGAAACTGGGAAACTCTTAAAAGGTTCACGACAAAGCGGTAAATTGCTCCATTATGTACTTAACTGCATGTACGTACACTGCACAGAGTCAATCGAGCTGGTCAGTCGGAGCTTGGCAGCCTTCCACTATCCCCAGGTCATCTTTACCTTAGTGATAAGTAAAATTCAGTTTATTTTCAGTCTACCTATTGTGGCAGACAAATGCCTTACTATGTATTCACCCAAATGTTGCTTATCATATTATATCGGACATTCACCTTCGTTCATATAGACCTACGTAGTGTTCCTAATTTGTTTTGCATTTTCTGTGACAACATATCCATCAGTAGGTTACCATATATGACTGCTAGGATATTCAGTTTGCACCAATTAGAACTAGCTAGCCTAGTGAGTGATGAGCAGAGCCAATCGGAGTCATGGTGATTTGTAATTAATCATGATTCTTTCGTTATTAAGGGCAGAAATGAAGATCGTGGAGCCACCCTTGTCCCTACGACTGACTGTGCTGCTGTCCATTGTGTCTGTTCACGTCCTGGGAGACGCCGTTTGTCCGTCTCGTCTCTACCTGATCCTCTTCAGTGGAGGACAGAAACTCTCCGCTCCATATGTGCAGTTCAACACCACTAACGCTTTACAGTAAGGCAACCCTTATTTCACATGTTAGCCTCTAATGATAAGGTTCTCACATTCATTATGTTTATTATGTTTAAATAGCAATAAATGGTGTGAGAAATAAGTCTAGAATCTTTGATGTTAAATATCTGTGAGCAGAAGGACCACACGAGCTCACTGGAACCTTTGAATGATGCAAGTGTGTCCTGTTTACAATTTACTGAACTTGAAAGAATCTTTCTCTAATGGCTCTACTTTCAGTTGCTCATCCACCTGCAACACAAATCCAAGCTGTTGGGTCTACACCTGGGACACGGAGACAAGAGAATGCGGCCTCCTGCAGAGCCTATCTTGGCCAATCACCACCGTAGCAGCTCCTCCTTCGTTACGCACTTACTACGTCGGGGGTATGAATGGTAAGGAGCTTAAAAAGTCAAAGAGCATTGGTAACTGGAACCTTGTGAAGCAAGAGTGTGAGATGATGGGAGGACGTCTGTTTGTGCCACAGGACAGCACCTACGGCAAAGTTCTACATTACGTACTACTTGGCGCAGACATGCTCTGGATCGGCTTAACTCGCAAACCAACCGATGATATGTATACTTGGTTTGACTTGGATGGAAATGCAGATAACACGAAATTGGAATGGGGGGCAAATCAGCCTAATAATGCTTTTGGTGCTCAATACTACATATCACTTGAGACAGGACTAAAGAATGATGGCAGCGAACTGTGGGTTAAGTACGGTGTTCGTGAAATTTAATGACGCCTTTCTTATTTGATTGTGGTGAGTAAATGTCAAGAGTTAAATGGCAAAATTAGGTTTCTCTTAATCTGAAATTGCCATCTTTGATCATTTGATGGCCTGGATAAAAAAAAAGCGATTTATTGTTGACAATAATAACTAAATTTCATAGACGCAGACTTGGACTTGGTCATATAAATTGTTTTCCTCTGGAGTGGGGATTTTGGCCTGACCACTTCAAGTTGACATGATCTTGTGGCTTGGTTTCTCCCCAGGTGGACAACAGGTTGAGCCAATATAGGTTGAGAGAAACGATTCACGATAAGCTTCAGACTAACATGAGACTTGTCTTTATCCTAATATAATCTTTTCTGTCAATGGGAGTAGAGTTATACAGTCTTCACTTGTGCAATGGTGTTTTCTTATCTTGTTGATCATCCGGACAACTGTTAGCTTCTGGTTGCTAATCACTTTGAAAACATTTGAGTGAGAATCAGTAGATTGTAAGTTGTGAACTTGTGTGAAATGGTTTAATGTTGCACCGTGAGATTAAGTGCGGCTAAACTGCCTCTGATGGATTCCTTGTTTTGCCAAGTGGAGTTGTTTTCGAGAGGCAGAGGTTGCTGTATTGCACGTAAATTCATAGACTGTGATAATTCTACTCTTTCAGCTCAAAGCTGGGAATTCACCACGCTAATTTAAAGGGGTTCAAGACACAATAGAGATTTTGCAATAATTTCACGGAAGGTTACTACTGTGATCCGCACTGTATTTTCTGTTCCTGAACGGTTTCCCTTAATGTAAATTAATTTATATAAAGTTGATATGTTGCCCGCAAATATATCCGCTGCCTAAATTATAGAGCTCTTCCCCCCAGAAGCGAACGTTCGTGAGCTTCAAATAGGCTGATCATCTCCCAGTTCAAAACGATGCTGTTTCGAATAATGAAGCCAGCAGCAACTTTTTAAAATAGAGAAAATAGGGAAATTGAATAAAAAGCTGATAAATAATCCATGAAACTGCATGAAAACTGCACACGAGAAAACTTTGCTCAAGAAGCATCAGGCTCATGAAGGCACTTTTTAGGTGAGTGCTTCACAAACTCCCAACAAACTTTTTTTTTTCACATACTTAGGACGTCATTGATAATGTAACTCGATATACAGTAAATTATGCTTTTTCTCATTGATTTTAGACCTGTCACATGCAGAAATATAGTGATGCACAATAATCGTAATATTATGGTTTACGAAAACATGTACAAACCTCATTTTCACCTTTCGAGGGAAATTAAAGTTTTCTCCATTTCTTAAAAAGACTTCCTTTATTAATTGTTTCAAACATTCATCCTCATTTGGTGAGCAAACGACAGCATATAGAGTACTGAAATATGTTTATATAAGCCCAAAATGATACAGCAATTATCTGTGATTGAGAAATTTGAACTGTGTGAAATGGTTACCAAATGCCGTCACCAGATGTCTCTGCAGCAGAGATCTAGTACCACCCGCGAGGGAGTGCTATGGCGTGATGTTACGGCGCCGTGCGGTGCCCTTACGGCACCTTCATACACGATTAATAAATAGCGCACAGATGTTACGGGGCGTGCGGCATGTTACGGCGTCTCCCTAGGTAGATTTCTTTTTTTTTTTTTTTTTTTTTTTTTTAGGTGATCCTCAATACTTATTTCTTTTATTAAGAAATATTACTTTACAAGATTATATTTTACAATTTTGTATATACATTATAAGATCTATGTATAATATAAAAATATTACAATTTATTATTTTTCTAAATATATGTTTTTAAATTAGAAACATACTGATTCGTGAAAATTTTGTCAACATTAGACTTAAATCCTATAATATTTACATTAAATGTATTTAAAAGTCTATTCTTTATACATTTAATAATTTGCTGGTCAGTACTTATTCCCAAATATCTTGCCATCCATATACTTGAAATAAAATCTGCTATTATTACCATTGCTGTATTTTCATCCCTTTTTGAGTTTGCTTTAAAATCTAGTTTTAAAATCCTTAACCTGCTATTAGTTTTTAATTTGCAACACTTTCTAAGCAATTCGAATACCCAGGACAACAAATTCTTAACCAAAGGACAGAAATATACCATATGCATATTAGTTTCTATGCATCCACAACCGCATTCCTTAACATCTTTTATTTTCATCATGGCTAGCCTATCATTTGTACTTAAAACTTCATGAACACTAAACAAAAATTAAACAAAATTTCTCTACTTTTTTTTCTATATACTTATTATTTACATGTTCCAAAATTAGTTTCCAGTTGAATAGTGGATACAATTTTTCAATATTTGGAACATATTCACTGTTTTTCATTAAATGTTCATATACCACTTTCGTTTTTATCTGTGAATAAGAGGTCGTCTTATTAGCACTTCGTAATATATTTGTCATACTTTAAAAAAAAAAAAATAGGTGTAAAAATAGTGCAATCCTGATGTTGGCATTCATTTTCTTTAAGGTAGGTTGCTCTGACTTTACAATAATAAATAATCATTTGGTAACCAAAACAACGATCTTTTAAACATTTTAGAAATGTACTAAACATGATTAACTTCGCTTTACACTGAATATCAATAATAACACAACCACCTCTTAATTTTGACAAGAACATAGGTCGATTGGATGGAAGGTTGCCGCGCATTTTGGGGAGGATAAAAGGGGCCGGACAGACCACGGGGCCATCATTTACGCTCTGACAGCCTGTCGACAATGTACGTATAAATAAATAGAATTATATTTTTTTCAATAATAAACTATTTTTTAGTTATTTTCTTAATATTAAATGATTTGGTACATTTCATATCATTCATAATGTTTCTTTTAGTAATAAATATGTTGAAATACTGACTTGCATTTACATTTTCCTTATTGATGCTGTATTTATATGTCATGACAATATATATGATGATATGATTGGGTGAAATGAAATTGAAAAATGAAAAAGCATGGCCATAAAGAATAATAACATGAAGAAATATAACAGGAAATCTAACATGATATTTAATATATGAAATATGAAATAAATAGAACTCGGAAAATAACTTGAACTATAAAATGAAATGTAACATGAAATAAATATGGCCATCAAATGATATAACAACATACAAGGTAAAGAACAATAATATGATATTGAGAACATGATCAAATGAACATGAACACATACAAATATGACAATGAAACAATAATTAACATTGACTGGACATAGTTATTAACAGGGGAACAATGAAAAATCAGTAACAGACAAGAATATTGACATCGTATGATATTTGCAGTTGAAAATGTTATGGTATAAACCAAGTCCCAATTTCATTTTCTTACAGTTTGTGCTTTTCATATTCATTTTCTTACTTTCTATGCTTTTCATGTTCATTTTCTTACATTCTATGCTTTTCATGTTCATTTTCTTACTTTCTACGCTTTTCATGTTCTTTATCTTACTTTCAATGCTTTTCATGTTAATTTTCTTACTTTCTATGCTTTACATGTCCATCATTTGCTTCTCATTTGTCTCATTATTATGAATTATGTTATTATTACTCCTCAACAACACCGCAACCCACCGCTACACGGAGTAACAAAGCCGCAAGAGCGCATGGCCATGCATAGCAAAAACGACCTTTAACACTGCATAAACTCTGTAACACTCCTCTAGGCACCGCAGGAACACGCCGTGAGGTGCCCGTAACTCACCGCCAGGGCGCGCCCCACGCCACCCAATAACAGTCATTTTTTCTCCCCACCGCGTCAATTTTGTAACGGTTTCTTGCGGTCCCACGCCATAACATCCAGCAACACAAAAGTGCGTAAGTGTAAACCTACCTATAGATACCACTACAACTACTTGGGAAAGCCAAGGTCCCATAGGTAAGTGATAACAGCTGATGCCATTATCTTTCACTATCATTTTATAGTGCCTATATCCCTATAGCAATATGAGAGAAAAGTACTGTTAATCTATGTAGGGAATAATTCTGCATTTTCATTGGTGAATTTTTACTAAATACCTACGACTCTAGGAAGAGTTGCTTCTGTTGTAGGGGTTTTAATGTGAGCAAACCTTTAGGCTGGACTAAAATGGACGAGAATGTAGGCTGTACAAAGTGACAAGATCTCAGCCAAAAATTAAACCCTATACTGGCTAGTACTACCTACCTAATTTATGGCCCACTGCGGCCGTCCCTGGCTAAGTAATTAAGCCAAGGGATGTGAGGGAGAAGCCCCCCACCTTTTAAGGGGGTATGGGGGCAAACCCCCCATCTAGGTAATGCTTGATTGATGCAGAGGTTAGGTTAGGCTAGTACACCCTAAACCCCCGATCCCCATAGGGCCCCCAAGCTTGTTGGGTGGTTATAGAATAAAGGGTTACTTCCTATTTTACTGAACAAAGTTTTTTTCAATTTTATTTTTTATTTTATTTTACTTTATTATTTTTTTTGCATAGATAAACCAAATAAAAGGTTGTTAACTTGGTGATTCTTACTAGGCTATTAAGGCTGTGCAAGCTTATAAAAAAGTAGACACCTAAATTTGAGACAAAGTGTCAGAAATTGGAAGCTCAGGTATCGGAAGACAATTTTCAATTTCCAGTATCTCCTAATTTCAAGGACATTTGAGGTGCTGGAGGGTCTGCCCCACTTGAATTTATTAAAACAATGTAAAATAACATAAAGAAGCTGTCTTTAAAAATGACATAATTCTGAAATTGTGAATTTCCAGAGGACATCACAAAATCTTTAATTTTCAGCACTCTGAGTTAACGAAAATACCTAGGGGGTTAAGGGTAATAAATGTGGGATCCTCCTCAATTTCATTATCTACAACTACAGTCTAACTTAGTATTTGGCTTATTTAACCAAACCTTCGTAAATTTACAATAAATCAGCTTTTTAATAACATGGGCTATGTTGGTTAGATTAAGTTAATATTTAGTTAGGTTGTATTTATTTACATTAATAGTCAGTGCATCCTACATTCTTAACCCTTACCAATAGTGTATAGAGTGCGTAGATACTAGGCTTGTCATTAAGTAAGGAAATGTCAACTAACCAAAACAATTTTGTTTAAGATTGCCTCCAGTCCAAGTAATGCTTAATTGACAGAGGTTAGGTTAAGCGTTATAGGTTAGCCTAGTATACTACCTAAAAAAAATTTTCATTTTCCTTTTTACACTAGCCTAACCCATAATGCTTAACCTAACCTCTGCATCTGTTTATTTGGACTCTAAATAGCCTAACCTATAATGCTTAATCTAACCTCCACTTTAAACATTATTTTCATTCTATAACTATTCTCCTAATTCTGGGCATCTACTTTTTTATAAGCTCATTTGGTTCTAATAGTAACAGTTACCCAAAGTTATTTTTCTGGATTATTTTTATGCATTCTATACACTATTCTCCTAATTCTGGGCATCTACTTTTTTATAAGCTCATTTGGCTCTAATAGTAACAGTTACCCAAGTTATTTTTCTGGATTATTTTTATGCAAAAAAATAAAATAAAATAGGGCTTGGAGTATACCCTTTCATTGGTGAAGGACCTATAGCATTGAAAAAACTTAGAAAAGTAATGGATGAGTAAGGGGTTGGTTCTAGTAACAAATAATTATTTAAAAATCATTGTAGGTTTCAATGCTGTGATAATATTTACTCTAAATTATTATGAAATATGATAAAGCACTGTATTTGTAAACCCAATTAAAAAATAAACAAATAAATAACTCAGGCCTGTAAATGCACAGTAGAGCAAATCAGCGTTAGCTCACAAACTCTCCTGGGCTATTGCCTTTTGCACGGTTCAGGATAATATGAATGATATAGAGCTTTATATTTCTCTCGGGGTCTGCAAGTTCATTATCTTATTACAGTATAATGGACTGAATAATGCGTTACCAGAACAGTTAATTTTATATCTTGTGAAATTTCATAGCCCTACCCTATATTGTACTGGTATGTTCGTGTTTATTTTTTGTTACTAAAAATGTGCAATTAACTTTGAAACATACAATGCCTAATGTCGGGATTTTCTCAGACTTATTATTTTTGTTGATTCGTGCCCTGATGTTATGGGCCGATGACAAGGCCTTGAGGAGGCGCACTCTCTAAAACTATCTGGGTGGGATTCAATAAAATTTGGTCAACAAAATATAGTTTTATTACAAAAAATAAACATTTAAACACATTAACAATACACTGAACATGAATGAAAGAGCATCACGGGCGGCTAAGCCAATGTGCATTAAGAACCTACACTGAAATTGACGTTACTAGCAAAATTCCACTGCACACGCAGTTTCTTACTATCATTAATTCAATTCAAGGAACCTGAAAGCTCTCATGGCTTTGTTACGTGGTAGCCCTTTTGGGTCTTTGATATCGTGTGCTTGAAAAGCACTAAGTCCACGACTGGACGAAAAAACTCAATAAATCGAGACCCATTTACTCTAAATCACAAATAAATGACATTCTTACACTTGCAGCTTTCGTTTGCTGCGCAAATCAAGTCCCTCATCGCAGGGATGACACATCTATACATGGATAAAGATAACTTACAGTTACGACGGAATTCGACCTGGCATGGCAATGGCTGGGAGCCGGAGAATCGAGTTGGGGTCACACATACACGTATCACGACGGCGTATGCCCACGTATGTGGATCTTGGGCATCATCGCGGTGAAATGACCTTGAACAGCTGGTAAACAGGACACGGGCTACCGGACGTAAAGCCAGCGACGTAAATTGCGCCGCAAATGTATGCGCAAAGAAAGCAAGGTCGGACGTCTACCTGGAACTTACGCCGATTAACTTCACGTCAAGACCACGCCCACCGTTGTGGGGCTGTGCTGTTGCCAGGGGTATGAGCACATTACTACAGTTTTTAATTTTTTTTAATTTTTATTCTGTTTGAATCCGCGAAAGACATCTCAACAACCAGCTGAATATTTACAGTTGAAAATTATATGCACACAAAATCGAGATTTATTATCATTGAGAGAGAGAGAGAGAGAGAGAGGAGGAGAGAAGAGCGAAGGAGGAGATGGAGGAGAGAGACGAGAGAGAGAGAGATTGGAGAGAGAGAGAGAGAGAGAGAGAGTTTGAGAAAGATTTACCAAGATATACTTTCTAATTGTACAACAAAAACATTTCAGTAGACGCAATTAGAATAATGGTTGTAAATGAGCACATCACTGATTATATATTAACCCCATTTCTGAATGATATTTATAGCAATAACCAAGTAACCAGTCGACAAGGAATACAATACGTAGTTTTAGGAATTATGATTTATGAACGCTTTGGGAGCTTTTATATAAGATTAGCACTAGGGAATTGTCTTGCTTCGATTTACCATTCAGACATAAACATTAGACTTATAAAACTGTTGACTATGGGCGATTTATATTTAAGCGATATAGAATAACATCTAATAACTTATCAAACATTCTTAAAAATAAATAGGAATTCTACCTATTCAAGATAATATTTTTTTAGATGTATATAGGAATTCCTCTTAGATATTGACATTATTTGTTACACCATTATTGTAAGACTGCTATTCAGAAGAAATAAATATCTTCGACACTTCCATAATCTGAGAATACCGTGTTACCGGGAAAGTGTTCGTGTGTGTGTGAAAGTTATTCTAGCAGATTATACTATACGTTTGCTGTCTACAAGTGAAGTCTTTTGTTATTTTTGGCCTAAGCAGTAAAGGTTATTTCAAAAAGGACTACTAGACATCCTAACAATTGTCTTCGTCGGAAATTTCCCGTTTTTTTATATTCGTTATCCATTTCCCACTCGCCTTTTATTGAAACCTTGTCTCCATATTCTGAATCGTGATCAGCCACCTGAGACACAGAGAAACAGCCCCTGGGCTATGAAGCCATTAGTCCTGCTCCCATACAAATGGTTCGCACTGCATGGGTCCATATAAGTACTCGTCCAACCCGGGATTATTCATAGCCTAAAGGGGAAACCTTACCAATAACACCAGGCCCCAACTCCTCTACTGTTCCTGCGTTGCTAATCATAAATTAATTTCTTACTGGAGCAGGTGTGACAGACGACGTATAGGCGGTAGATGCCGGAATCCTGTTGACGAAAATGACCCGGTTGTTGATTTCTGGTTGAGATTTGTGTACCGGAACGCTGAAATACTACCTTGGGAATAGAGCCTGGGATTACCCTGTATCCCTCTGACAGATTCCAATTCATTGTTTGATTGATGATAGCGGTCAAAAGTCAGGAGAAAGTGGAAATCGTATTAGGAGCCAGTGCTAAAGGATTATTCCAAAATCCGCCATTGTCAATGAAAGAAATAACTGAGACCGTCAGGTCTTGGGATAATCCTGTGGCCATATTTTCAAGTTGATTTTCCAACAGATGACCCGAGGGCGCCGACCTGACCTTTTATACCACGCTACAGCGTTGCCATGTCGTACAGGGTTGTAAATGTGTGAATCGGTTTCGCCGTAGGCTGCAGCGCAATTAGGAGGCCCACGTGCTTCGCGGCGGAATGAAAACAACGACGGCGAACAATGCAGGTGACCCTAGCGCGTACCCCGCAGCAGTCACCGTGGGTCCCACGTGCAATGCCTGGAGCTACGTCAGGAGACATTTGGCGTGACCACCCACGACTTGTTTTGAACATTTCAAAACTGGAGTGGGCTACGGCGCCCTAGTGGGCGGAGCTTGACACCCGGACGACACGTCGCCGTACGTTTACGATTTTACGTGTGTTTTACGTTACATTTACGGTTTACTGACGTGAGCTGTTGCCAACTACCAATTTCCGCTCATGCGTGGCCGTGCGTGCGTTGATACGTGAATGTGTGACCTTAGCATAAAACATCACGGTACTTACAACGTTCAGGACTAGGGCAGGAATGAGGCGTCGCTTCGCTTCGCCCTACTTGAAAGTAAACTTACGCTTTCCCGCGTAAACTACAGAATCCTTGTAATTCAGGCGGGAATCATCGCTTATTTAGGCATTACGGAGATCAATGAATCTACTTTACTTGTGACTGGGAAGAATGACAGTTAAGTTATCATCTGGGATCAATGAATGGACTCAAAGTTCTGGCTGAAGGCCGTAATCTGCAAATTCTTGAATGGCTACGGAGTCCTTGGCTCCAAATCTCTACATAGACAATTTAGCTCGTACTAGGGAATAGCAAATCATATTCATTAATGAAAATTCATAGTGTCTTCATTACTATAAGACGCGCTCTTTCCCCGCCAGGCATTTAAGAATTACGTCTTAACTCTGTCGCGTATTGGACAGCTTTCTGCTCAATGAATTGCCCGCGAGATCCCTCAGTCTTGCCCCAATTTAACGCAACACTTGTGAAGTTAAATGGCGGGGATTTCGAATGATCAGTTCAAAACTCCCGACACCTAATGTGAGAGAAAGATATAACTCTTTTTCAGGATAGACACCAGCCTAAAGGCAAACACACCATATCTCGATGCGACTTGAATTGTTTATGGAGGTTGAGGCATGGCTAAATTGAATTGTCTCACGGCATCTGGTTGAAAAGGTGGAACTGTACCACTGTCAGTTTTTGACAGCTATTACCGCTTCAGTGAAAATTATGAGGAAGAAATCAATAATTCCACAGAGGAAGGGAGATGAAAGTGTGTCCAAATAATTTTTTTTATATATATATATCTACATATTGGCATATATTATAAGGTTTATTTAATGTATATTTTCAGTGTTTGTACATGCATTTATCCGTTACCAAAATAAAAATAGAAATAAAATCAAAGCAAACGGCTCATGAGCTTGGTGGGATGTGATATATTTGAATCTCTCATCGTTTCTTTGTATCATTCAAAGTGGTTGCAATCTTTAGTATGGTACAGACTTATTTTATGTGTATCTGTGTTTTATGAAAATAGCCGTCCATTAACACAAGTCTCATGTGTTTATTTATGTACATACACACATTATATTATACTTTTTTTTACTGTAATTTTTATTATGGAATGAGGTTGTTGTTACTAAGGTAAGAATCAATCGAGTGCATGTGTAAATTATTTTTATACAAAACAGAGGCCACAGTATTAGACTATTTACTTGTACAGTGTTAGTCCTCACTGGAACATGTCAGTACAAAGTAAATGATACGCAAGATTAAAACTTTCATTTTCCTGAGTTTTTTGTTGTAAGGTATATGAGCTTTCATTTTATGGCCTTGAAAATTATTATTCAAAGCTATTGCAAGGTTCATGTAAACCTTGTAAACAAATTTTCAGGGCCTCTATAAGGGTTGTTTAATATCCTTGCAAAGTTTGTTTAAAGCAGTTAAAAGACAATTATGAGGCATTTATAAAGCCTATTTAAGGTTCTGTACAGGATTTTACAAAGTATGTTAAAAGTAGTTAACAGGTAATTATGAGGCCTTTATAAAGCCTATTTAAGGTTCTGTATGGGCTTTTTGAAAGTTTATACAATGGTATTTTGAAGCTCTTTCAAGGCTTTTATTAAGGTTTATTTCCAGCATATTTAAGGCTTGCACAAACCTGAAAGTGTACACGAAAACTGGTACTTTTTAGGTGTATAACAAGCACTTTTTAGGTTTGGGGCTTAAAGTTCGCAAGCTTGTAAAGTATGTTCGTCTGATTTCCTATGAACATTCATTTTCTTGGGGGGGGGCGGGGGGTTGTAATTTAGTCAGGTTGAATTAAGTATTCGTTAGCACTTCATGTAATTTAGTTATGATGTCAAATATTCCTAATTATTACGAATACCAATAAAGATTCTTCTTTTACATTTTCTCAGTGCTTCAGATCCTGATGTCTGGACCTATATGAATGAAGTAGATAAACATTCCAAGTGTGTGCGTACGTTTTTTTTTAAGTTGTCTCCTAGGCGACAGGTAATGTTAAAGCTAATCAATTCTTCATGTTTGAAAACATAACGTTTAAAGGTGCATGCGACAGCAGGAATTTGCTCCGCTGCTTAATGGCCTGTACTAAGTCAATCTAGTTGTCATTCAGTTCAGAAGCTGCCAACCATCTCCGGGAGAACCAGGACACCGCTACCTTAGCGGTAAGTAATCTTCAAGTTTACGCATTACTGCGGAGAAATGCCATACTATGTATTTACTCAAAATATAACTTATTATTCGTTCTCTCATTAAGGTAATTGTTAAATCGGCTATTCACTTTTATTCAAATAGACCTAGTTTTCCTCCTGCTGTGTGCAGGATGTTTTGTATTTTTTATTGCAATGTGTTTTCTCCTTTCTGTGATACATACCCATCACTATAGAGTCAGAATTCGTCAAATAATCAGCAGCTCAAGCATGAATTCATTATGAGCTATTTTCATCTATAAGATTTACGAGCAGGCAGAGACCCTATTTCATTTTATGTTAAAAAAAACATTTCTGGTGATAGAAGTTCACTCTCGACGTGGTTCGGAAGTCACTTAAAGCCTTTGTTCCCGTTGCTGAATAACCACTGGTTCCATGCAACGTAAAAACACCATACAAACAAACAAATTTGTTAAAAGGACCTGATTGTTCATCATAGTCTTTCAGAGATATTCATTGTTGACAATTGCAACCGAGTGTGTTTCATCCTACTTGGCTCCAAAGAAGCTGAACTGCAGGAATATATTGCTACTTCATTTCTTTGAATTTCTTCGTAGACAATTGACGATGAAAAGTTTTAAGAATGATTCGTTAAGGCTTTTACTGTCTATTTATTTATCTAATGATATATCACAAAGAGTTGATAAGAAATTAATTCTGTGGCACACGATGGTTTGAAGTTCCAATGCCAAATAGAACCAATGAGGCTAATGAAGGGACAGCGAAGCCACCGACTGACGCTTCGTGAAATATTTGTTAGATAATACACAGTAAAAGCCTTGACGAATCCTTAAAACTTTAATTGCCAATTGTCTACGACGAAATTCAAAGAAATGAAGTAGTACTATATAACATATTCGTGCAGTAGGTCTAGTCCAGTCCATTTACAGCTCAACCTCTTTGGAGCCAAGTTGGATGAAACATACTCGGCTTTAATTGTCAACAACGAATATCTCTGAAGACTATGAAGAAGAGTCAGGTCCTTTTAACATAAAGATGAATAGGACCACTACCCGCTCGTAAATCTCGTAGATGAAAATGATTCATAATGAATTCATGCTTGATCTGATTACTTGACCATTCTGGTTTAGTGCCATTTTGATGGCCACTTACTGCTCAAGGGGGGTGGCGGCGAATTCTTTAACCCTGTATTTCATTTTGCCAATATTATCCATTAATTCATTCGTACAAAACGCAAGCAGTGGCATGTGGACAGCATATACGCACCAAACCAGCCACACTATCCTCATCATCGCCTTTGTTGTGAATATCTCAATTCATTTATTTTTAAGCGTCGTGATACGATTTTGAATATGAATAAAATTCCAAGTTTCGTGAATTCATAAACGATTTTATTTTACTGTTTACAATTTTTTTTTTGTTTTTTTATTTTATATAAATCACATGGTAGCCAAAGACCCCATTCGATTTCATGCTCAACGTGTAGTACTAGGCCCCATTATTAGTCAAATAATGTGGCCACTTAAGCCAAGTCAATAGTTTTTTATCGCTTTGGTGAGAGTTTCAACATTATTCTCCTTTATAAAGGCTACTTTACTCCGACTCTTGAACTTTTGTGGTGCATAAGCTAACTAATACTGATATATGTATATATATTATATATATAATATTATATTATATATATATATATATATATATTATTATTATATATGATATATGTATATATATATGCATATATCAAATGAATAGTTAGTAAAATTTATCTTTAGCTTTTGTAAACTTTCTTTGGGTCACTATAAATTTAGATGGAGCTGTTTGATAAATTTGACATACAAAATGTAAGCAGAGTAATGTAACACACACACACACACACACACACTCACATATATATATATATATATATATATATATATATATATATATTATATATATATATATATATATATATATATATATATGTGTGTGTGTGTATAACTGAATCACAAAAGTTTGGAACGTGATAAAGGCATAAATAAAGGTATAAGACACGTGGCTTTTATAGGTATATATATATATATATATATATATATATATATATATATATATATATATATATATATATATATATAAGAAGTTCAGGAGGTCCATTGATACTTCACATGAAGGCCCAAGATTTATTATAAAACGTTTCGCACATCAACTTTGTGCATTTTCAGTCTGTTAAAAGAGAAATGCATATATTAAAAACTAAAAATAAGGATTCACAATAGTATACATGTTAAATTGTAATAAAAATATAAATAGTTCAAAAAGAGAAGAACCACTGAGGTACCAACCAACTAGAATGGAAGGAAAGCAAGGAATGATTTCTGAGAGGGCCAAGTCCAAGACGTTGACTATGCCAGATGTAGAGGTGAAGCCAAGGTGTTGTTATTCAGTGGGGGAACCAGTCTTTTAATAATTAACGATTCCAAGGTAGTTAGGTGGTCCGGGTCTTTAGTGTAACCTATTATCGAGAAGTGCTGTTTCGCTACATTTATTTTGCATTTGGCGGCATGATTCTTGATACTAGAAAATTCAGGATTACTAATTCTTTGACCTGTTCTATAACTGAAACCCATATGGCTACACTAAATCATCTGCAGTAATCTTCGAGTAGATCCCACGTAAGCTGCAGGGCATCCTGCGCATGTGAATTTATATACAACGTTG
Organism: Macrobrachium nipponense; assembly: GCF_015104395.2. Taxonomy (NCBI): domain Eukaryota; kingdom Metazoa; phylum Arthropoda; class Malacostraca; order Decapoda; family Palaemonidae; genus Macrobrachium; species Macrobrachium nipponense. Next base: position 29,176,239 of record NC_061087.1, on the reverse strand, counting down.
GATCTCATAAAGTCCTGCAGACGATCTTTGAAATTAAAAAATGAGCCAATTTTGCAAGGATTGTTTGAGATAAGTTTAATTTTGAGACAAGGAATTTCTTGTTCTATTATTTACGAGTCTGAAAGAAAACTTCGAGTTTGTTATATATGGAATCAACGCATACAACAGTTTCTTTGGGACATCCATTAGCGGAGGAGGTGGTTGGATATAGTTACCTACTAATGTCTTAGGGATAGGAGTTTTTTTGAAAAAAGGTTATTAAAAATTTCATTTCGTTAATAACCTTTTTTCAAAAAACTCCTTTCCCAAAGACATTGTACATAATTAATAAATTAGTCGGTAACTATATCCAACCACCTCCTCCGCTAATGGATGTCCCAAAGAAACTGATGTATGCTTTAATTATTAAAAGACTGGTTTCCTCATTGAATAACAACAACTCGGCTTCACCTCTACATCTGGCATAGTCAACGTCTTGGACCTGGCTCTCTCAGAAATCATTCCTTGCTTTCCTTCCATTCTCTTTGGTTGGTACCTCAGTGGTTCTTCTTCTCTTTTTTAACTATTTATATTTTTATTGCATATTAACATGAGTACTATTCGTGAATACTTATTTTTAGTTTTTAACAGGCTGAAGATGCATAAAGTTGATGTGCGAAACGTTTTATAATAAATCTTTGCCTTCATGTGAAGTATCAATGGACCTCCTGAACCTCTTATGTCTGCGCTCCTGTACCTTATATATATATATATATATATATATATATATATATATATATATTATATATATAATATATATATATATATATATATATGTAAGTGTTTACATAATAAAAAATAAAAATACGGAATGTTATTCCATATATATAAAAGACTAAAACTAAAGAGGTCAACCAGATTGCTTGCAGGAATGTGATCAGACTAGAGACGCTAAAGATGACGTATACAATAAAAGTAGGCTAAGATAACATGCCGTCACCTGTAGTCATTCAATTGTTTATAAACTTTAGTCCAAGCTTCCTGCTTGAGACAAACACCGTGACCTATAGCTCAAGCGGCCTACGTGATCTGTAGCGTGTCTCATTTTGATTGTATGTTCATATGTAACTATGTCATCTGATTGTATGCTCATATGTTCGAGCTACTGTTCTGTTCCTTTATGACGGGTGGGGGGGGGGTAACCGAGATGGTAGTAGAGCAGAATAGAGTTAGCTATCGTCATTAGAAGACTTGTACAATCATACCTGATCTTCATCATGTAAATTCAGAGAATATAAGTATTTTTGTACTTCGTGGTTTCTACTAGATCCTAACCTCATCACCGAATCATCATGAGTTTAACACATCGTCGCCATAACCAAGAAGATAATACCGACTTCGTAAGTGATCTACAAACCCCAAGACACTCCCATGAATATGGAAGTGCAATACCAACCGACTTAGCGTAAGATTATCGCAAGTCTAACATTACCTCATAGGGCGCCTTATTATACAAGGCAACGGCCCTAAAAGTGGTGGCAGCGACTGTACGCGCCTAAAAGTTGTGGCAGCATACCAGAAGAACTCTACAACTTCTCCGGAGAAAAACCAGAAAAATGAAGTATCATATAAAAACTCTTCAACGACGACGAAAGCAACAGATTCTTCAAGCAACTTAGTATCATCGTTTAGTGAATAACTTCAAGAAACAAACCCGACGTGTCCTTTTTCCTACGGCAACGCAAGAGCCTTCGTCCTCTCATTAAAGAATCATTCAAGAAAACATCGTTATTGAGCGTCGGCACTTCAAGAAACAAACCGAACGCGTCTGCAGCATCGGATCTACAAGGGCTCGAATCATCCAAAACATCGCGCCACGAGGAAACTCAAGCCAAAAAAGAAAAAATCAGGTCATCCGCTAAATAGAGAAGGAGGACCAAGGCCGTGTGTCGTTATCGGAACACCGTGACTTCCCACAAAAGCAAGCTAAGTACAATTTTTTATTCATTTATAGTAACTGAGTGTTTCCTTTGCAGGTCGAATTTCGTTATTCCTGTGGCTGAAGTTACGAGACATTCTTAATCTTCCTTTTTTTTACAGAAATTATCTACATCATTGAGATTTCGCTACTGCAAGTTTTTATCTTTGAGTGTCTGTTTCCAGAAGTTCTTCTGAAATATCATAATCATATACTATGTTAATTTTATCATTTTGGGTGATTATTAATCCTTTACGTAACAAATCATATTAAACAGTGAATATGCGTTTACGCAGTGGACGTCTGTATTTATACAGATGCATGGATAGGGTCGTTAGGCACCGTAGTGATAAGAAAACACACAAAAAACAAGTGGAACACCCGTACAAATCTAGATAAATTAGAGGTAACACTATTTCGGGTCATGACAATAAATGCTCCTTTGCAAAGTCCCGATCGCAGTTTTTGAGCCTTGCCGAGTTTTTTTTGAGTTTTTTATATAAAATATCGAACCTCAATGACTCAACTTAACTTTAAAAATATGGCTGGATTGCAAGGAATAACATGTCTGTAAAAAACTTTCATCAGGCTAAATGCGCTGACCAGGGATCCCTAACCCTATTTCAAATTTTAGCAAAGAATGAAGTAAACAACAGCAAGTACACGATAACGCAGTAGAGATAACTTATCTTAATAGTAATCGCTCAATTCTTTATAGTTCGTCATTCATACGTTCGTTGCTTTATATGTAACTAGCAGCAACATAATGCTAAAAACACTACAATACGTTGGCCGATGGTAATAAAGAGAAGGATCCTAATTATTACAAAAAGAAATAGGTAAACAGTAGCCCTTTTCAGAAACAAACAAATCGTGGCTTGAAGCACGTTGGTGTTACTGTGTCATCCAGTCAAGCGGTCAAGGTCTGTCAAAACTGCCGAAGTGTTCAAAGCATAGCAAATTCCACACAATAAGCGACTCTAGCAGAGTGGGGAAAAGCGATGTTGGATCATGCATGCCAATATCTTTTTGAATTAAAAAGGGAATTTTCGTATGAATAAACGGCCGTATCAAGTAAACAGAGCAGGTTCTAGTAATTTTAATACATAAGTTATTATAAGTAGTTGGTGGATTAAGCCCGACTGTACGCGCCGTAAAAATTAGAATATCTTGTTTTATTCCTTTAGTACACGTAATATCCTGTATTTACGGACTCACCGTCTGTTGTTCGAACTTCCCTAATGAGAAGTCCGGTATAAGCGAGCGCTTTACAGATACCTCTATAGTTATAAAAAACATTGATCTGTATCTAGTGTAATTGTAAGATCCATCTAGGGGTATACAAAAATCTTATCGTTACATCCTGTCAAAATAAGGCGTGTTTTATCAAAGGAAAATTCTATAAACCTTCAAAAACATATTAAAATCCGTTTGAACAAAAAAGAGACAGTTAATCAAATAATAACTTATAAAGAGGAACTATACATTTGTCTCATAAATCGTAACATTGTTCAAATGACCCAACAGAATTCTCCCACAACCGCAGTCTGCACGCAAAATCTCGAGAAGCATGCACCCTCGAATGTCTTAGTGCGTGTAAAAAGACTTTGCTGGGAAATGAAATTCTAATCCTTCCCGACACTGAAATATAACGATTTCCGCGAACAAAGCCCTATACACGGTTGACTCGCAGCAACAAGTTAGATCTAGTGATCCACAAACGTATACATATCGTGGATACGGAAGTTATAAATATCGCATTTTTTTTTATTGTTGCTAATTTTTAATCACGCCCAATCAGTCGTAGATGAATCTCTCTGATAATCTATCTAAAGTAATATCCGTAAAGTCATTCAGCCAGAGGTGATTCAGCAGAAATTTTTTTTTTATCTTTTATATCTGAATACCAGGAAGTTTCTCCACTAGCGAGTGATCTCTGGGGACGGATGTAATTTAACACAAAATACGGTCTAAGGACAAACATAAAGCTATATATGTACCTTCGTATAAACTCTCAATGAAATTTCAAAATAGAGATAAATGACGAAGTTGAAAAATGTTAGTAATAGGAGTCATTAGGAAATCAAATAGCCCATATAATTTTTCCCTCAAACGTTAGAATAAATTTTTCACCAGCTTGGACTTACTTAAAAGCTTTTACCAGACCCCATTACCTAAGTGATTGTACCTCATACACCGTTTTCAGCACACTCAGGGGACATTATCAATTTTTACGTATGCCTCCGGCTTACGTTGCGCCCCAATTACAATATAGTGTTTGGAGACTTTTAGGGGATACCCTACATGCTTATATGGTTGGTCTTCTAATCTTTTCTAAATACCTTAGAAGTACATTCACATAAACTAGAGCTAGTGCTACAGAGACAAAGACAAATAATCTCAGAGTAAAATATCTAAATGTGAGTTTTTAAAATTCCTTTAAAAACCCGACATGTTTATCTAGGTTTTATGTGTCTAGTCAAGGTCTTCAGTAGTCCATGGCAAGGCTGTCGGCAATTCATAACTTTTCGGTACCTATTAACGTAAAAGGGGGATACAGCACTTTGGCGCTGTAGTGGGTATTACAATCGTATGTAAATATGTAACTCTTCAATCATGACAGCTCCTTTAACAGATCTTACGAAGAAGGGCGTAGATTTATTATGGTCTGAAAAGCATAAACAGGCGTTCGATATCTTAAAAGCGGAATAATGCAGCTCACCTAACTTAAAAATCCCTGATTTAAATAAGGCATTTTTTTTATTGCAATAGACGCCTCAGACCAAGGGGTAAGAGGGGTACTACTTCAGTAATATGATAAACAGTTCTTTCCTATAGCTTTTTATTCACGTAAACTAAAGCCCTCTGAAAGTAAATATGCAGTAATAGGCAAGGAAGGGCTAGGTATCGTTAACTCACTAGTACATTTTAAGTTCATAATCTACGGCTATCCTGTTAAAGTTCTCACTGAGCATAAGTCACTTACCGAGTTTTTCAAAGGCTTTAATCACAGTCCAAAAGGAACTCGGTGACAAATGATCATTCAGGTCTTTGGAGCCAAGATAAGATATCTACCTGGGAAAGCAATTATCATAGCTGACGCATTATCCCGCAATCCCGCACCATACTGCAAAGAACCATTAATTGGACTAAAAGATATAGAAACATCCGTGCCTATTGTTAAAACCGTATCTAAACAAGAAAATTCCTTAACCCAAGAGATCGTGAGCATTGAATATCTGGGTTGGAGCGCAGAACTGTTACAAACTGAACAAAGCAAGAGTCAGCAGCAATAAGCAATATAATAAACACTTCGAACGGAAACAGGGTCAGCGGCTAAGCAAAAACAATAAACACTTCGAGCAGAAACCCTAAAGCAAAAGTATATTTAAAGTATGTGTATCAGAATAATGTAATCAAATGTAATATTATATGTAGGTCCATGACGAGGAAAACCCGAAGAAACACAGCAGATGACTAACGACCAGGTATAGTAAGTAATAATCTCTTTCATACCAATCGTCATAAACTGGTTGCATTCCGTCATCCAGGGTTCCCTATTATGTTACAGAAAGCCAAATCACTGTTTTACTGGCCTACGATGCTTACAGATATAAAAAGTACATAACTAATTGTAACACGTGTCATGAAAACAAGGGATACTCTAAGACACCTGTCAGTTTAGGGGCCTATCCTGTGCCAATCAATCCTTGAAAGAATATACGTATAAAGTTAACAGAATTACGAGTCTGAGCAGAGGGAATTTACTTAAAACACTTCTTAGTGTTAATAGTTCCTTGACATGTTATATAGAATTAATAATCACACTAAAAACAAACACCGCAATGATGTGCGCTAGGAATATTTATGAGTGCTAAATCAGTAAACATGGAATTCAACACATAATAATAATCTGACTCGGGTGGTGTAAATCAATAATCTCCTTAACTCGTGTGAATTCCTATCCATTAAGAAAACCAATAATATATTTTATCACCCAGTCAATCGGTTTGGTAGAATAACGGATAAATAAGAAAGTGTCAATGTCTTACGAGTTACAACTCGTGACATTGGATCCGAACTGGATTATAGCGGTTCTCGCGGTTTTAAATACCTTTATCATTCATATCTTGTATCTGTAGAAATGATACCGCAAGTAGCCGCTAGAACACTTTTCCACATATTCAAGCCAACCATTAATTTATCAAATATATATAAAAAAAATATATAAATAAATAAATATAAAAAATAAAATAAATATGGATACAAGTGGAGTCAATATAATACACTCCGTAAGAAGTCGGAAGGGTTACAAATTATAATAAAAAGGAGTCACGATAAAATCAATAAGCAAAACGTAACCATAGGTTAATTAAATATCCCAAATATATATGCGTAAAGATTTGAACTCTAACTTAACGCTTTAGTAATGACAAATAAGCTAAAAGTTCAAACACACATCAAAACCTACTGACATATTGTCTGTCCCGGTGATTTATATTCGTAGTCAACGAAAAAAAAAAAATAATAATGAATAAATAAAATAATATAAAATAAAAGATTTTAAAGTCAGGAAGTCTAGAAGTGAAAATGTTATCTATGGAATAATCCTATATGAATCTTATACAGGGCTAATAATATATATAGAATTTGTATGGAAACCTTTTTCATTAGTTTGAATAAGGAATATTTAATTTAACATAATTACAATTATGCAGATTTCCAACCATGAAACTAATATATTGTTAAGTTTTGGTACTGTTTTTTTTCAGACATTCTTTTCGTGTGGGTCGACTATTAAAAAACAAAAAACAAAAAAAAATTTATACTAAGTCGTTTCTTTTACAGCAAGTAACGTAACGCTTAAGCTGGTGACGACGTCATCAGTCTAGAAGATGCCTGTCGCGTTTGCCGACTAATCATTGTTCTTTATAACCTCAATAAACCGCTTGCGAAGCAGATTGACTGGAGAGAGGAATGCTTAGCTCATGAACTTCACATGTGGTTCATGGGTCATGATGACATGACATGCCATAACCTATTCTTATCCATGTGTGCAATGCAATTAAGGATTGCAATCGTTTTAAAATGAATAAACAAAATAAGCAAATAGAATTTTTATAACATCAAAATGAATTAATTTTTTCTGAACCTCATAGACAATTACAGTCAATAATTCAGCTTAAGACATTGGTATAAACGGACATTTAGAAGTATCAAGTCATGGATATGAAAAATTTACTTGCAACATTAGCTTATTGCAATCCAAGTAAATCACATTCATGCGAAAATGTCACATTTTCTCGAAAAAACCCAAAGTTTATATAGAAATTAGTTACATAGTGGGTTCTTTCGTTGCATCTCTAGCCTATTAATAAAGTTTAAAAATTAACCTCAGAGGATGCGCGCGAGAAAATTGAATATGAAACTTTTGTTAGGGCACATAGGATCAGATTTTATCACAACTTAATTTCTGTTAGCATAGAGAAATACAGAATCATGATTAATATTCTCTTTGACTCTTATGTTGCCTGGAAATCTACAAATAGCTTCCGTTTGAAACTTGCTTTGTTTAGTAAACCGTTACTACCAGTAATATCGAATTTTCTTTGGGATTCGTAATGATATCTGTTTATTTTTTTTTTATAATTATGGATATTTGACAGTCCTCATAGACCTGGATAGGTTCACTCATTGATTAATGCCATGGATAAAAAAGTTTGTACAGCTGACTCCTTTGAATTCCATAAAAAATCAGCGAATTCATGTGGGTTAAGTCTGGTCTTAATGGCTCTCTCCCCTCCCCTGTATTTGGATGTCGTCTGAATTTACTTTGCCCTTGTGACAAATATAATTTCACTTGCAGGCTGATTAATGGAACCTGGTTACAGTATCCTGCAGTACGAGAGTTTCACATCGCAACTTCAAAAAATCGTTCGTCGCTGCGGACGACGGCAGTCGAGTAACAACATCCTACAATGTGAAAGGAATAAGCACCATCATGGACATCTTCGACCGACACCCGTATCCCGTCGTTAATCTCGTTTTAATGCGGAACGCTCCGGCGGCTGTCGGAAATCGACTACAAAAGGGACATACTTCCGACAATTACGACCCAAAGGATATTCAACTCTACTTTGCTGGCGAAGGACTCGTGCTAGGGATGATTTTATTCATCACGAACGTAATCGTGTGGCTTAGGATGCAGAGAATAAGTATGAGGCCGAAATAGAACGTTTGGACCCCGCCAGACAATTTTCCCCTTGTTTTAACCAATTGAAATTGGCCATTTTCATTTGGCTATAGGTGGTTGTCTGGAACTGTGTAATGGACGAAAAGTTGTTCGAACGCTAGTTAAATGTGAAGTAGTATAACCCATCGGTCATGTTATCCGATATGTATTATAAAGTATCATGGTTATCCTTATATATAAATGATCTAAATAAGTTCGAAATATAATCTTTGCCGTTGGTACGCAATATGGAAATCTATTATATTAAAATGATCATAAATAACAGAATCTAAAATATATCTTTGCGTGTACGCAATAGGAATCTATTTAAAGTGCACATATATTAATCATAATTATATTGAATCCATATACATATGTATAAACAAATCAGGTAGCCTATAATCAATCTGTTACCTTTTATCTTACCAATATCTGCAGTTATATATGAGCTAGTATATGGATTAATGAATCAGATATATAACAGTTAGCATAAAAATCAACGAATCAATCAGCACAAACATTAATAATTTTTATCAATTCATATATGAAATTTTTATCAGTTAAAATATGATTTTTATCATGTTTCTATGCAATTATCAGAATACATTATTATTTTCTGTAGCATATGTATCTTAATGAGATGAAGTGAAAAACTGTATCAGCAATATATCACGTGATCACAATTATTTACAAATATCATATGCAATATTATGTCTAATATTTTATTACTTGAATCTGTTTTTGTGTACACCATGAATTTTTTTTTTTACTTATAAGTACTTTCTATTTCACATAGTGTCTGTATCACACTCCTATAAGTCAAATGCAAGTCAAGCTTGAGTAATATTCAGTGGTTGGTTTGGTAGCTGACCGAGCTAATGTAAGTGTTTTACATATAAAATATGGAATGTTATTCCATATATATAAAAGACTAAAACTAAAGAGGTCAACCAGATTGCTTGCAGGAATGTGATCAGACTAGAGACGCTAAAGATGACGTATACAATAAAAGTAGCTAAGATAACATGCCGTCACCTGTAGTCATTCAATTGTTTATAAACTTTAGTCCAAGCTTCCTGCTTGAGACAAACACCGTGACCTATAGCTCAAGCGGCCTACGTGATCTGTAGCGTGTCTCATTTTGATTGTATGTTCGTATGTAACTATGTCATCTGATTGTATGTTCATATGTTCGAGCTACTGTCTGTTCCTGTATGACTGGTAACCGAGATGGTAGTAGAGCAGAATAGAGTTAGCTATCGTCATTAGAAGACCTGTACCTCTTTACCTAAGCTTTATCATGTAGAGAGAATAGAATTAGCCATCATCATTGGCAGAAGCGATCAAGCTATCGTCATTAGAAGACTTGTACAATCATACCTGATCTTCACCATGTAAATTCAGAGAATATAAGTATTTTTTGTACTTCGTGGTTTCTACTAGATCCTAACCTCATCACCGAATCATCATGAGTTTTAACACATCGTCGTCATAACCAAGAAGATAATACCGACTTCGTAAGTGATCTACAAACCCAAGACACTCCATGAATATTGAAGTGCAATACCAACCGCCTCCGCCTTAGCGTAAGATTATCGCAAGTCTAACATTACCTCATAGGGCGCCTTATTATACAAGGCAACGGCCCTAAAATATATTATATATATATTATATATATATATATAATATATATATATATATATATATATATATATAGACGCAGGTTGCAAGAACACCACCATGATGAAGAAAGAGACAAAATCCTACTGCTATTTGTTAATCTTTAGTTTCCATAACATTTTGTAATGTAGGCATGCAATAGTAAAATTCAGTAGAGCATGAAGTACTTATATGAGTAACTATCAGTGAGTTTGATTTGAATTGCCTTCTTCAAAGTCTGTTCTCCTCCCTTTCGCTATGGTGAAGGTGATAGACGCGAATAATAAGTTCAAGGCTGGTTCAGGCGCACGTTGACAAAAAGAAAAATATAAATAAATAAACACGTTTGCTGATCGTCTATTAAGAAATCAGGCAGTACATTTGCTTATCGTTTTATTTTACTTTTTCCTTAGTTGCCATATGTATATATATATATATATATATATATATATATATATATATATATATATATATATATTTTATATATTATTCAAAATTCCACCTCGTCTCCTCCCAGGAAATAAACTTACATTTGTTGCGATGTGTACTTACGTACGGGTTTCCTTTTATTCTCTTTCTCTTTCTCTCTTCTTTTCTCTTTTATTATTAGTCAGTCTTGTTGGTATTATTTGAGAAGGTTATTTGTTATATGGGCTAACCTTCATTTATTGCTGGCGGTTGAGTTTTTCTTTTCTTAGGAACATTGTAGATTAATTTCCTTTCATTTTCCAGTCTCTCAGGAGGTTTTGGCATGGATACTTATCCTTAGATTCTTGGCAAGTTAAACACCACTTAGTTTATCTTACTTATTATTAGGAGTACTAGTTTAACAGTTTATCAAATTACACAACACTACACAGGGAGCAGAATATACCGACACAGTCGCCCCGTATAAGGCTTAGTTCCTAACCGAACTTCTCTGAGACCACAAGTGAAGTTTCAACCTAACTTCTAAAATTAGGCTCCTCCTTAACTTCTACTAAGACACATCCTACTACTTCTTGAGTGGCTTTTCTTACTTCCGGTGCCACCCCTGTGTGAATTTAATTGGTTGTCCTAATCTACGGTAACCACCCACTGACGGTGTCAAAGTTCAGATTTTCCACTGGAGTAAACATTTTCTTGCTTTGGCGAAGTATGGGTTGTGTTTTGTCTCATTTTTCCAAACTGCTATTGCTGCAGTCTGTTTCTACCACACTTCTACCTCCTTCTGACTTCCATCTACATAACTCTACCCTCACTCTACATATTTCTACCAGTGGATTTTCCTATCTAATTGTCCCTACATATTCATAGACAGACTTCGGTTGTATTCCTAACAACCGAAGTCTGTCTATGAAGTGGCACAATTTTGTTCCTGTTTATTATTTTGTGTTTTATTATCTCTTAGACTCAGATTATGGGTTGGGCTGAACGAATTTGGGTTTTGGTTACTATTGTTTGGATTTCCCCTATGCCGTTGAGGCCTATATCTACTATTTCTGTTTGCTTGGAAAAATTTTCCATTACTGTTCTTAGGATTATTCCTAGGATCTTGTTTCCCCTGTTGTCTAGGCTTGAAATTTCTAGATCTGTCTGGAACACTGTCCTTCCGTGAAAATTATTCCTATTTCTACCAGGGTTTCCATTATTTACAAAACCTGTAAATTCTTTTGCTAGATGCAGACCTCTTTTGCACAATTCTTTTTGCATGAATCTTAAAGCTGCTAGACTATCCTGCTTAGGATCAGGTTCCTGTTTCTTAAAAACCTGTTTATCTTCCTCCCCGATAGCGTCATATACTATACCATGGACTATGTAGTTTAAAACCTCTCTCAAACTAACTAAATCTCTTACATTACCATTAAAAGCATCGCGATCGCCAATAACTACTCCTGTTCTCTTTAAATCAATAGTTACGTTATTGATGGCATTTTCTACATCAGTATGGAGGTTTGCGATACTGTTACCATCATATTTCTGGTGTAAAAACTTATTGAGATTGTACCATCGATCTTGTTGATTTATCGGTTCCCAAATTTTCCTGAAACTTGAATGAATTTAAGGTGAAATGCATATCCCCTTTCTCTGAACTAACATAGAGTAACGCTTCATCTATTTTCTTGCGTTCATCGGTAATTCCACTGGATGAAATCCGACTTTCTGTGTCTGCTATCCACTGAGCTACCGAATACGCTTCTAATTTATTCTTTTCAGGATGACCCTTTTCTACATTACAGCAAAAGCGTGTAGCCTGTGTTATTACAGTGGCCTGTGCCATTCTAGAATACCTAGTATGTACTTGCAATGGATTAGTAATGTTATTATTGTTAGCAACAATCACACTACAATGAGATTCAGGGCCTCTGTAACACGGTTTTTTCGCAATAACTTTTTATCTATGCATTTCATAAATATAACGCTTATTCAGAATACATATTATATCAACACATAAATTTTGAGTGTATTCTGCACTACGTAGGTTGAATAAATTTGGTACTTACAATGTAAAAGTTACCTTTTTTGAAGACGGGCCAACTTACTCAGAGAAAAGGTTTCGAACGCACTCGTTACGTAACTTATGACATCATTTCTTCCCTCTTTCTCGATGGATGATTGGCTATACGTAACGAAGGTAAACTCCTGGCAACAATAAATACAAAATTTAAATACAAGCAAAGCAGTACACCTTTATGAACTCTGGAACCTCCCCACTGATAATTGTCATAATGAACAAACCACAAAATATGTTAATAAATACAAAAAAAAAAAACCATTCGATTATTAGTCTAACTCCCAAAATAAGTTTCCAAAGAAATTACAGTCTACTTTATAGGTCACAATCAGATGACAAGATGTAGGGAATAGTTGGTAATTACCAAAAAACATAGTAGACAAGCTGATTTGATAATGCTATATCCAATGTCAAGCAATTTTTATTTATTGGCTATCTACCTATTTACTGAAAAAAAATAGCCGGTACCGTATATTGGCTTGAAACCTTCACCGATGATTATCGTCAGAATGGTGACTTCATGAGGCTCCACCCACTTTCGCCTCGTTATAATTCAGGATAACACTGAAGGCTACCATGGGCATTGTTGGATTAGAAAATTTAACTTCTGGCTATAAAAACGCATTTCTCGAGTAGTTGTAAGAAGTGCTAAATGATCCTCAAGGATCCCAGCAGTTGGTCTAAACGTTTAATTCATGTATATTACTGCTATACTGTTGCGGCACTACTGCTACAGTAGTATTACTACGCTAGCACTGATACCCCACCCACATCTATGTATCGTTCCGCCATTCATAAAGTCTTTGGGCTTCAGAGCCGATGGAATTTCTGTCTGGTGGATGGGCGGGGCAACATTTAGTCAAAAGGTGTTTGTTAACCTTGCTTACGTAATGAATGTTTTTCGACTCTTGGCTCGTAATCATTGGCCATGGCGTCGGCTAGATCATTTTTACTCTATAAAAATTAAAACTATTGGGTTTAGGTTATTGATAATGCTGACAAAATTTGTGTGTGGTTGTAAAATATACATATGTCAACTTTCAGCTACATCCGATGCTTTGATAAGGAGCAAAGTCCAAAAAACCGTGTTACAGAGACCCTGAATCTCATAGTCGTTGGTCTATCTGCTACTGTCGATAGCGGTATTCTGGGTGGACTTTCGCTACGCGATCGTCGTGGGGGAAAATTCGTCGGATTATTTAGTCTCGATCGTCTGTCAGGGGTTGGACGTAGGCTATAATGGTTCGAGTCGGGAGTTCTGCTTCTTTGCAACCTGGTGATAATTTCCTGAAAATTTCTATTCATACTACAGCAGACTGGATAAAATTTAAAAAAAATAGATGCACTGTTGTACTTACATGATCTTCATTTTGAAGTCTGTGGTCCCTATCTGGCCTATCTAATTTTCTTATTTCCTAGTGTTTCCTTCCTTCAATCTGGAAAAACATTAACATTAGTATATGCCGTTATTCCTTATAAACTTACAATCACAAATGCATAAACTAGTGAGTGAAATAATGTGAGTTATAGGTAGAGGTAATTCATGCGGAGTTAGTTCATTACTAAGATATTCTAAAATATAGTCTATAGGGACTTTAGTAAAAAGAGAACATACATCAAAACTAACGACTATTGTAGAATATCTTAGTAATGAACTAACTCAGCATGAATTACCTCTACCTATAAGTCACATTATTTCACTCACTAGTTTGTGCATTTGTGATTGTAAGTTTATATTCAATGGTTAATTTTATCAACAAATATTTGGCATGGCAATGGGAAACCCTTTATCACCACTACTCTCAAACTTGTACATGGAATTCTTTGAAAAACGCTACTTACCTAATATTTATATTCCTGTAAAGTGGTATAGATATGTTGATGATATTTTAACTGTTTTGCCTGTCGGTATTGATGTAAATTATTTACTCTCTAAATTAAATAACCAGGTATCATCAATTAAGTTTACTCTAGAATTAGAAAAAAACAATTGCCTCCCTTTCTTAGATGTTTTGATACATAGAGAACCATTTCAATGTAAATTCAGTATTTATAGGAAACTGACCAACAACTTAACTTATGTTCATTTCTATTCAAACCACCATCTTAACATGAAAATATCAATTTTTTCTTTTATGTTTTTACGAGCATTGAGCATTGTCAGTCCCCAATATTTGGATCAAGAAATTTAATACATAAGAAAAATAGGGAAAGATTTATGCTATCCTTCACATATATTAGATATTTGTTATAATAAAGCCCACAAAAAGTTTTATAGTATAAGTAACACGGAGAAAGAAAATTCTAAGAACATTCTCAGTTTGCCTTATTTTAACGGATTTGAAACCATTAAATCATTGTTAAAAGCCTTGAAGGTCAACCTTGTTTTTTCCTATAATAACACACTAAAAGGAATGTTAATAAAAAATGGCACCAGAGAAAACCACATGATATATATAAAATTCCATGTATGGATTCTCCCTCATTTTATCTCGGACAATCGAGCAAGGGCTTAGAAGTAAGGTTAAGCCAGCATAAATATTCTGTAAAAACTGGGCAAACATCTAATGCAATATTAATTCATTTAAGTGAAAACAACCACTGAATAAATTGGATTGGTAGTTCAGTAATTGCAAGGTCAAAAGATGTCTTATCACGAAATATTTTAGAATCTGCTTTAATACAACTTACTTCTCATTGTAATTTCAACATTTGTCGGAAATTTCTTCTACTTTTGTTATTTTTTTTTATGATTCGTGCCCGGATGTTCTGGGCCGATGACAAGGCCTTGAAGAGGCGCGCACTCTAAAACTATCAGGGTGAGATTCAATAAAATTTGGTCAACAAAACAGTTTTATTACGAAAAATAAACATTTAAATACATTAACAATACACTGAAACTAAAGTTCCTAGCAGAATTCCACAGTACACGCAGTTTCTTACCACTCTCACTAATTTAATTCAAGGAACCTGAAAACTCTCATGGCTTTTTTATGTGGTAGCCCATAGGGTCTTTGATATCACGTGCTTGTAAAGCACTAAGTCCACGACTGGACGAAAAATCTGCACAATACGAGACCCATTTACTCAACATCACAAACAAATAACATTCTTACACTGGCAGCTTTCGTTTGCTGCATAAATCGAGTCCCTCATCGCAGGGATGACACATCTATACGTGGATAAAGTTAACTTACAGTTACGATGGAATTCAACCTAGCATGGCGATAGCTGGGAGTCGGAGAATTGAGAGACACAAATTTCACGCTTCCCCCTCCTTCAAAAGAAACTTACGCTTTCCCGCATGAACTACAGAATCCTTGTAATTCAGGCGGGAATCATCGTTTATTTAGACATTACGGAAATCACTTAATCTATTTTACTCCTGAATGTGAAATATGACAGTTACGTTATCATTTAGGATCAAGGAATTGACTCAAAGTTCTGGCTGAAGGCTGTAATCTGCAAATTCTTGAATGGCTACGGAGTCCTTGGCTCCAAATCTCTACATAGATCATTTATCTCGTACTAGTGATTAGCAAATTATATTTATTAATGAAAATTCATAACGTCTTCCTTACTATAAGATGCGCTCCTTCCCCGCCATGCATTTAGGAATTGCGTCTTAACTGTCGTGTATTGGACAGCTTTCTGTTCAATGAATCGCCCGCGAGATCCCTCAGTCTTACCCCAATTTAACGCAACACTTGTGAAGTTAAATGGCGGGGATTTCGAATGATCAGTTCGAAATTCACGACATACTCCACACCCGAAGTATGGGGCGTTGAAATGTTGGACAATTCAGGAAAGACTGAGCTCGGGGGGGAGTAACCACTCCTACACTACTCAGTCAGGCTCGCTGCGTAGCGCTCCACAGCGACTCTAACAGAGTACACAAAAAAACATGACATGTCAAAGAAATTATACATCAACATTACACCCGGGGTAATCAATGTCACACATACAAACAAAACATCAATGGCAGACATATATACATAAATGTACCCATACACATAAGGTAGACATGAATCAGCATAGAAACTCAATAGGCAATGGGCCTGCAATAAGATCAAAAGCATAAATGGAAAATCACAATCAAGGAAACATGAATATACACTCATAAGGCACTCTGTCTTTACTCAATCAATGGCATGAAAAAGGAAACAGTCATATGTACAACTTTGTATGCAACAAGCATAATCAGATCGACAGGCCATTCGCCTTTAAGGAAACAGATTACAACTGATTCAGTATGTACTCTTTCACGGGACACATGCCCTCAAAACGCTTTCACTTCTCTACAAGTACTCATATACATTTTTTTGTAATTTACTTTGAGGGTGGGGGCTACCTCTGCACAACGCTCGACTTGTTTGTGCAAGAGGGGGCTCCCACTCCCTTACACTAACCCGACGCACTTCCATCCTCTGAGGATTCAACTCACCTACACTTACTTGGGTCCACCCTCCCTGCCTACCAGAATAAGGGACCTTCCCTTTTTCTTTCACTGTTTCTAGCTATAACTTAGATATAGTCGCTTTCCATTAAGCGCTTCATTAACTCTTGCTGCTTAGCAGCAGCCTTTCTCAAAGGGCGTGCAGAACGTCTTTGTCCGCCTAACTGAACGTCAACGTCACTACTACTCGATACCTCAGTATCATTCACTTCAGCACTCTCACTTACCGTATTGGTATCGCTCGAATCGTTACCAATATCGTCAGAGTCTTCTTTGTCACTCAAGACCTTTGTGGCTGGTTGTTTGGGTGTTGCAGCCAGTGCCATCCCTTTGTCGTCCCCAGACGTCACAACATTTCCTGGAACACCTACTGCTGGGCTGTACGCTCCCTCGTCTCGGACCTCTTCGTTGCCGTCGTCGTCACGCACCATCTCCTCCGTCACACCATCAACATCGTCACGCCGTTCGTCTCCAACGCCATCATCGTCATCTGAGGGGGCAAGTTCCAGGGGGACCAAGTGGCTGACAGCACGCAGGGACTCAACATCTTCGAACAATACCTTGGCCGAACGCACGACACCGTCATCGTCCGGGTACGTCTCCACGACGCGTCCCAAGGGGCCACGTTGCCCGCTTTTGATTTTCTTGCTTTACTAACACGATGTCTCCGGGGTGCAGCTTGGTGAGTTCCCCAGACTGACAATCGTGTCGGGCTCTTAGGGCACTTAGGTACTCCTTCCTCCACCTCTCCCGGAAGGCTTTCAAAGTGTCTGTTAGCTTTAGATATCGATCCCATAGCCTCCGGGAGGTAAAGGTAGCATTAAGGTCTTCATCTGGCAAAACGGGGTGCATTAAGTTATTAGGACCTCGCACTAAATGAGAGGGGGTGAGAACCTCGTCCTCGCACTTGTCACTGCTATACATCAACGGCCTATTATTAACTACCGCCTCCGCTTACAAGGAGGGGCAGAAATCTAAATACACGGCCCTGGTGGCCATGCATGTCACGATGAGGATATAGCCTGGTCACGTTTCTGTTTGTATGGCCGCGGTGTGGTCCACGCCGACTGCGGCAAATGGTTTCTGCAAGGTGATCCTTTCCTTCAGTAGGGGGGTGGTGGTGGTTGTCTCATCAGCGGTTGGAAGGCTAGCACGCATTCTGGACACTTCCATACAACTTGCTTAGCAATAGACCTCAGGCCCGGCGTCCAGCAATGGAGGTGCAAACAATGCAAATACTTTAAGTATGCTCTGACTAAGTGTCCCTTAGCAGGCAAAAGAATCAAATGTTTCATCTCTTCAATTTGGGACACTCGTCCCCTAGTGCAAATCAATTTCTCTACTATAATTAAATTTGATTGCCTCGCAAAATTCAATATCTCACGAGGGGGTCTGACCTCACCCTTCAAATATGCATATACAGTAGGTAAATAGAATCTTTGCTCTAATAAGACAAGAGCTCGAAAAGGATCCCTTTTCACTTTTGCAAACTTTAACACTAATCTAGTTACTCTAATCAAAATTCGGAACTCAACCTCCCTGAGTAGTAGTTCCCATACCCTCCTGGGGGAATAGACCTTGTTCTCCCTCACTTCCTGCACCGCCGCTACCACGGTTCTGATATTCGTTAGATCTTCCTCTTTGAAAGGAACATGCTCTCCTGGGGTTCCCAATAACTCTGGACCCTGGCGCCAAAGAGGGTTCTGCTGCAATTGCTGGATTGTTGAGCCCCTAGACAAGACATCAGCAGGATTCTGTTTGCTGGGCACATACTTTAATCTGAAATCACAAATCTGGCGGAGAAAAACAACTTCCGCCACACGGTTAGATATAAAGATATTTTTGTTGTCCTTGGCATCTGGGGATGCCACCCAGGCTAATGCAACTTTGCTATCTGACCAGATACTAATCTCTTGTGGCTCTATTAGCCCTTTAATCGTTTTCGCTAGCCTACAACCTAGCAGCAAAGCTAAAAGTTCTAATTTAGGGATGGTGATTTTAAGCATCCCTTTCGGAGTGATTCTCATTTTGCTGGTGAGTAATCTTATGTTACTTTCTTTATCTCTCCCATACGCTACAGCACCGTATGCCCTACTACTGGCATCGGTGAATATATGGAGTTCGGATCTTCTGACTCCTGCCGCTCTAGGAAATGTTAAATCACCGACTGATTGCAACTCTGCTAGCAGTTCTCGCGCTTCTTTAGCCTTTTCCTTACATAACATGTCATCCCATCCAATCTCTTGTTCCCAAAGTTGTTGGAGAAACAGCTTTCCCCTAACAAATAAAGGACTGACTAGACCTAGCAGATCGTAAATTGATACTAGGAAAGATAGTACCCTATGCTTCGTAGGTGCCCATCCCTCCCCCAATTCACGAATCCTCTCACTCTCTTTCACACACAGACGGTCGACGTCTCCAGCCCATCTCAGCCCGAGCACGCTCACATTCACAGGTTCTTTCCACTCTCTCTCGCTATCGAAGGCTATACTGTTTGTTGCCCACCCTTCTAACGGCATTCTGGCCCTATCCAAAATTGCGTGGACAGATTCTTGTTCCTTTTTCATCTCATCCAAACTTTCAAAGGTACTGACATAGTTATCAACATAAAATGACTTGCTTAATTCAGGTCAACCTTCTAAACTAAAATGATGACTCAATACTTGTAACAAAAAGGGACTAGACTCTGAAAGCGAAGGTCAGCGCTCGATCTGCTACCTCTCGCCACAGGAATCTTGTATATTTGGCATCACGGGGATCTAACAGTACTCTATGAAATGCTTTGCTTATGTCTGCGAGCATGGCGTATTTATTCATTCGAAACTTTAGAAGCAAATTATAGGCCAACTCTACTAAATTAGGCCCAGGTAACAGGCATTCATTTAAGGATTTATTATTCTTAGCTTTGGATGATGCATTGAATACGATTCTAAGGGGGGTCGTGCGGCTATCTTTTTTAATGCCGAAATGCGGCATGTAGTATCCTTCTATTTTTGGATCTTTCACTTCATATATAAATCCTGCCTCTAGGTATTTGTCGATCACTCCCTGATATTGATTATAGTATTCCTTGTCTTTCTGAAATTTGGTTTGCAGCGAATCCAGCTGTGCTACAGGATTTCTAAAGTTGGTTTCTGGCCTACCTTCTGAACGGAATGGCAAACTAACCCGATATCCCTCAGGCTTCTTTGTTACACTCTGAGAAACCTTTCGCATGGCTTCCGCTTCGCGGATGGGGCGATGCCTATGGTATCCAAACGCCACCATTCATCAACATCAAATGCAATTGGTTCGCTCGCGACCCTACATACCCTGAGAATTTTCACATGATCTATCTTGTGACCTTCTAATAGCCACTGTGGCACTCTCCCATATGGCGACATGCCATTATGGGTCAGAAAAAGACTTATCCCGTCGATCTTTTCTACTCCAATAATGAAATAATTAAAATAGTTGCACCCACAAGAATGTGCACGTTCTGTAACTTATCGCTCTTACTGTCAGGATCTACTAACGTGACTCCCTTCCCTACTAGGTGTTGTCTTACTCTTACATAACCTGCGTTATGAAACGGGACGTCTACGTTCTCGTGAACAACTAGTTTCATTCGAACAATTCTATTACCCATCTCTACCCGGCAACTCACAACGTCATACTGGCCACTGATTTCTGCTGAACCAAAGGGAGCAATGTTCAACGCCACTTTGCTTACCACTGGAAGGCCTAACTGCTTTGCAGTTTTTGCAGAGATAAAGCTTCGTTGACTCCAAGTGTCCAAAAACAAGCGAACCCGTTTACTGTCCCCTTGCTTGTGATGGATCTCGGCCATGGCTGTTGGCAAACATCGTACAGGGAAGATCTACACTAGACGTTTTGGGCTACTTTTAGCGCCTCTTACACGGTTGTGATTCTACTTTCTCTTTGGGCGGACGGGGGTTTCTATCGTGCTGCCTGGGCGTCGCATTTACTACAGGGCGGGAGGTTGTAGCTTGACTGTTACTTACTAAACTGGGATTATTTCGGGACAAAGTGGAGGGAACTGAATGTGCTTTTCTGAAGCTGCTATTATCACAAATGGAAGTATTATGATTATTTCCACAACTTTTACATGAATTGGGGTTAGGGCATCTATCACTACGGTGACCTGACTGAAGGCAATTAAAACACAGGCCCTTCCTTAGTAGAATGCGGCGTCTGGCAGCCACGTCACTTACTCTGCGGCATCCGTGAGGCGGGTGCCGTTCATTGCAAAAGGGTCAAGAATTATTCTGCATAGGTTTCGTTTTGGGTCTAACGCTGACATCGTTATTCTTATCAGATTCTAATTTCTCGCCTCGCTGTAACGCGTCATCTTCCAACATGCGAATTATGAAGTCTATAGCTTCAAAAAATTCTTCTAAATTATAGTCACATTTTCTGAGGTGTTCGACCACCTTTCGATAGAGCTTACCTTCTGACAACTTCTGATTGATAAGGCTCATGACCATGCCATGGCCTATATCATTAGCACTGAGCCTCTTTATTTGCTCAATGATCACTGTTAACTCAAACCTGAACTTCTTCAGCTCTACAGGGTTCAACGAGGGTACGAATATGTTGGCAAGTTTTCGATGCAAGATCACGAGCGTTTGGTGTACATTACCATATTGCTTATCCAAGAGATCTAACACTACCTGGTAATTCACGGTGGTTATACTTGGGATTTAACGATCCTAAGCGGATCCCTGCCCAGAGTCCCTAACAAGTAAGTAAATTTGGACACGTCTTCCAAATCTGCCCTTCGATCCACGTGGATCGTGAACAATTCTCTGTAAGAAGCATATTCCTGCACTTCCCCTTCAAAAGTGGGGAGAGGAAGCGGTTTCAATTTGGGGAGGGAAACATTCCCTGTCTGAGTGACTTTCAGTTTATCGATTCGATTCAACAAAAGGGTAGAAGCTCGCACAGCTTCTGCTAAGGTTTGCCTGATTCTGGCATCTAAGTTAGATTCTAACTTTACGACTTGACGTTTGTACAGCTCTCGAAGCTGACCTTCTTCTTGTCTCAACTGCGTGACCAAATTTTGGTACACACTCTCAGAATACGTTTCTACTAACGCACGCTGTGATTCGGCGAGTAAGTCCGCGGTGAGTCTCAGCAAAGCCTCGATGTGAACAATCATAGCCACTGCCATTTTGTATTATTTACTCTACTTCTTATGGGGGGGGGGGGGGGTGTTAGGCAAACTAGGAAATGAGGATTTTTCTTAGGTTAGGAAGACGGGGTGCAAAGACTGGTGGCACGTGGGGCTAATTGCACATTGGAACAAGCTGAGCCTAGTTATTCTGTCTGTCTCTCTCTCTCCTGATTAATCTCATCAAACGATTGAGGAATGTGTTACGGATTTCTGAATCAAAATGGACTCCGTCCCTTTGTTTGCCTTCGCGGTAGGCACGAGAGTTCATAGGCAAGTGTCGGACTCCGTACCGACTTCTTTTGTAGCAGTACTTGGAGATTCTCGCATTAAAGTTCCTTACTTTTTTTTGACATATTCAACGGAATATAGCAAAACAATTATCAGGGAGATACTCTGATCTCTGCATCGCAGATAGCAATTATTTCACAAATTTTCCTCAAGCGTTCAATAAGAGTATGTAAATTATCCCAAACAGTTTTGGGGTGGTCGATTGCTAGGTCGTTTCCTCCTATATATAACACGACCAACTCATACCGTCTCTGCCAGAATGATAGACTACTATCTAAATTTGACTGACCAGACCTCCTGGCCTTCTGTAGATCTCAATCTGGTTATCTGAACACTGTGGCAGATTCAGTGGGAGCTGACTGTGTCCTATCAGGGCTACCCTATAGACCAACTTTATTGAAATTTTCCCTTCAAGCTCTAGAGCGCACTTGTCATCCGGGTCGAAGGACCAAATGTCGGGAATTTCTTCTACTTTTATTATTTTTTTTTTTTATGATTCATGCCCGATGTTCTGGGCCGATGACAAGGCCTTGAAGAGGCGTGCACTCTGAAACTATCAGGGTGAGATTCAATAAAATTTGGTCAACAAAACAGTTTTATTACGAAAAATAAACATTTAAATACATTAACAATACACTGAAACTAAAGTTCCTAGCAGAATTCCACAGTACACACGCAGTTTCTTACCACTCTCATAATTTATTCAAGGAACCTGAAAACTCTCACTGGCTTTTTTTATGTAGTAGCCCATAGGGTCTTTGATAGCACGTGCTTGTAAAGCACTAAGTCCATGACTGGACGAAAAATCTGCACAATACAAAGACCCAATTTAACTCAATATCACAAACAAAATAACATTCCTTGACTGGCAGCTTTCGTTTGCTGCATAAATCGAGTCCCTCATCACAGGGATGACACATCTATACATGGATAAAGTTAACTTACAGTTACGACGGAACGAATTCGACCTAGCATGGCGATCTGCTGGGAGTTGGAGAATTGAGAGTCACACAAATTTCACGGTACTTACACGGTTCAGGGTCTGGGCAGGAATGAAGCGTCGCTTCGCCCTTCTTCAAAAGAAACTTACGCTTTCCCGCATGAACTACAGAATCCTTGTAATTCAGGCGGGAATCATCGTTTATTTAGACATTACGGAAATCACTTAATCTATTTTACTCCTGAATGTGAAATATGACAGTTACGTTATCATTTAGGATCAAGGAATTGACTCAAAGTTCTGGCTGAAGGCTGTAATCTGCAAATTCTTGAATGGCTACGGAGTCCTTGGCTCCAAACTCTCTACTAGATAATTTATCTCGTACTAGTGATTAGCAAATTATATTTATTAATGAAATTCATAACGTCTTCCTTACTATAAGACGCGCTCCTTCCCGCCATGCATTTAGGAATTGCGTCTTAACTGTCGTGTATTGGACAGCTTTGCTGTTCAATGAATTGCCCGCGAGATCCCTCAGTCTTACCCCGAATTTAACGCAACACTTGTGAAGTTAAATGGCGGGGATTTCGAATGATCAGTTCGAAATTCACGACACATTAGTCGTGACCTGTTTCATTTAGACCCTTGTATTTGTAACATGTTTAAGAATGACCTCAAAGAGATATATTACAGACTTAAATAAAAATTATTAGTTGCCTTAGAGATATCTTCGTTGTAATGTAGTATATTTAATATGTATTGTGAATATGTTTTTGTTTACCAAAGTTCTGAATAGCTGTCACCTATAAACCAAGATGTTTGTCTTAATCCTTTAATTGTACCCATTGTTTATGCTTGTTTGGGAAGGTTACTCATCTTCCAGGTGTGTCGGATTCTAGGTACTAATCTCTTTATAATCCCTATCTATCAGTAATACGACCCTTCTTGTATTGTTATTTCCTTATGTATGTCAGTTTATCTGCTAAGTAAAGGACATTTGAACGTCGAAAGATCTCGCGGGTTACTCCGTTGTTTATTTTCCCTCATGGCATATATCTTTACATATATATATATATATATATATATATATATATATATATATATGACTGGTAAAATGTTCTGTAACAACAGAGTTCCATCTAATAAAAGGAGCCCATAAAAACACCAAAATAGAGAAAAAGTACTATATTTCAGAGACTGCTGTCTCCCTCTTCAGGTAGATGAATGAGAAAAGTTCACAGAAAAGGTGGTATTTATACCAAGAGGTCCATCCACAAACAAGCCATTTTAAGTCACCCCCGCTGATAATCTTCCTCTAATCTTCTTAAGGGTTGGTTGAATGAAGACGTTGTCGATCGTGTCCGAAATCCATCCTCCTTTTGAGATGTTCATTACCTGCCTCTCTTTTATTAAGGCCGGATTCCATCATTTGACTCTTGTACCGGCAGTTGCTGCTATAAATTACACGTGACAAAAAAAAAAAAAAAAAAAAAACAAATTCCAGTTTATTCTATGGTTATGTTCATTTTATGTTTGAAATAGCCGAGTTCTGTTGTCCATACCTAACTGACCGATTTGGTGTTGTATTAATCTCTGGGGAAGGTATTTACCTTGTAAATCCGATGTAAGATTGGCTTCACAGTCCTGGCATGGGATTTCGTATACCCCAGAGTCCTTTGGAGATGTTTTGTTTTGTTGGACGTTAATCAGGGATTTGGCTAAGGTGTTTGGGTAAGTAAATACAAAGGGTTCGATTTCCGAGGGGTTTGGTTATTCTCTCTTAATCGTGTCCAGGTGGGGGAATTATTATTTTATTGTTGGGTGTATCTCTGGTCTTGTCTTTAGGGGGTCGGTAGAAAATTACGTTAGCTTTGTGAATTGCTTTCTCAATTGATATGGTCAGGATATTTTAAAAGACGAAAGTTGCTGCGAATTAGTTCAAATTCTTTTTCCAGGAGTTCTGGGGAACAAATTCGTAAGGCTCTTAAGAACAAGTTACTAGCTACACCTATTTTGATAGAAATGTCATGATAGCTAAAGTAGTGAATGTATGAAAGTGAGAACGTTGGTTTTCTGTATATGGTAAATTTGTATTCTGACGTATCTCTGATTATTAAAACATCAAGAAAAGGAATTTTGTTGTCTGTTTCCCATTCAACTTTACTTTAAATTTGATGCTGGGCACTAATGTGTTTAATTTCGAGAGGAATTCATTGAAATTGCCCCACCTATTATCCCAAAATGTTAGGATATCATCCACGTATCTCATCCACAGCATGTTTTTGGGTTTTATTGCATTTATTACTGTAGTTTCAAAGTATTCCATGTACGATTGGCTAGAAACAGGACTTAAAGGACTACCCATACTACACCCGAATTTTTGCTTGTAGAATGATTCCCCGAATGAAAATACGTTATTAGATGCACATAATTCAACTAGCTTTATTATTTTGTCAAAGCGCCAAATGGGAAATGATCTGAATAGGGGGATAATTTACCCTTAAAAACTGAAGACGTCCTGTACTGGTACTTTAGTGAACAAGGAATCTACATCAAGGCTAAAAGTTTTATGTTGTGAAGTGGTATAGTGCTTCTCTGAATTTGTGACAAAAATCTTCCGAATGTTTAATGTGACTGGGAGAAAAAGTGCCTAAAAAAGGGGAAAGGGAGGACCAGCTAAAACCATTTAGAAATTTTGTAATTGAAAGCACCGGCACATGAAAACGATGGGTCTGAATGGAAGATTGTCTTTGTGGAGTTTTGGGAAGGCCATAAAATAGGGTAATTTAGGATTAATTACTTAAATTTCTCTAATAGTTCAATACTCTTTTTGTCTTTGCCAATTAATCTTACTTTCCTTTAAAAACGAAAAAATCTGTGGGAACGTTTTTTGGAGGGGATTTTTTCGTCAGTTTTTCGTATGTGTTTGTGTCGCTAAGGAGCTGGTTGATTTTGTCAAGGTAGAAGTCTTTGTCCATTATTACGATTTTGCCGTCTTTGTCGGATCTACTTATTAAAAAAAAAGTTAGATGTTATAATAAGTAGATCCGACAAAGACGGCAAAATCGTAATAATGGACAAAGACTTCTACCTTGACAAAATCAACCAGCTCCTTAGCGACACAACACATACGAAAAACTGACGAAAAAATCCCCCTCCAAAACGTTCCCACAGAATTTTTTTCGGAAAGTAAGATTAATTGGCAAAGACAAAAAGAGTATTGAACTATTAGAGAAATTTAAGTAATTAATCCTAAATTACCCTATTTTTATGGCCTTCCCAAAACTCACAAAGACAATCTTCCATTCAGACCCATCGTTTCATGTGCCGGTGCTTTCAATTACAAAATTTCTAAATGGTTAGCTGGCCTCCTTTCCCCTTTTTTAGGCACATTTTCTCCCAGTCACATTAAACATTCGGAAGATTTTTGTCACAAATTCAGAGAAGCACATATACCACTTCACAACATAAAACTTTTAAGCCTTGATGTAGCTTCCTTGTTCACTAAAGTACCAGTACAGGACGTTCTTCAGTTTTTAAGGGTAAAATTATCCCCTATTCAGATCATTTCCCATTGGCGCTTGACAAAATAATAAAGCTAGTTGAATTATGTGCATCTAATAACGTATTTTCATCGGGGAATCATTCTACAAGCAAAAATTCGGGTGTAGTATGGGTAGTCCTTTAAGTCCTGTTCTAGCCAATCTGTACATGGAATACTTTGAAACTACAGTAATAAATGCAATAAAACCCAAAAACATGCTGTGGATGAGATACGTGGATGATATCCTAACATTTTGGGATAATAGGTGGGGCAATTTCAATGAATTCCTCTCGAAATTAAACACATTAGTGCCCAGCATCAAATTTAAAGTTGAATGGGAAACAGACAACAAAATTCCTTTTCTTGATGTTTTAATAATCAGAGATACGTCAGAATACAAATTTACCATATACAGAAAACCAACGTTCTCACTTTCATACATTCACTACTTTAGCTATCATGACATTCTATCAAAATAGGTGTAGCTAGTAACTTGTTCTTAAGAGCCTTACGAAATTTGTTCCCCAGAACTCCTGGAAAAAAGAATTTGAACTAATTCGCAAGCAACTTTCGTCTTTAAAATTATCCTGACCATATGAATTGAGAAAGCAATTCACAAGCTAACGTAATTTTCTACCGACCCCCTAAAAGACAAGACAGAGATACACCCAACAATAAAATAATAATTCCCCACCTGGACACGATTAAGAGAATAACCAACCCCCTCGGAAATCGAACCCTTTTGTATTTACTTACCCAAACCACCTTAGCAAAATCCTGATTAACGTCCTCCAACAAAAGGAACATCTCCAAAGGACTCTGGGTATACGAAATCCCATGCCAGGACTGGTGACCAATCTTACAATCGGATTTACAGGTAAATCCCTTCCCCAGAGATTAATACAACACAAACGGTCAGTTAGGTATGGACAACAGAACTCGGCTATTTTCAACATATAAATGAACATAACCATAGAATAAACTGGAATTTGTCACGTGTAATTTATAGCAGCAACTGCCGTACAAGAGTCAAATGATGGAATCGGCCTTAATAAAGAGAGGCAGGTAATGAACATCTCAAAGGAGGATGGATTTCGGACACGATCGACAACGTCTTCATTCAACCAACCCTTAAGAAGATTAGAGGAAGATTATCAGCGGGGGTGACTTAAAATGGCTTGTTTGTGGATGGACCTCTTGGTATAATACCACCTTTTCTGTGAACTTTCTCATTTCATCTACCTGAAGAGGGAGACAGCAGTCTCTGAAATATAGTACTTTTTCTCTATTTGGTGTTTTTATGGGCTCCTGTTATTATATATATATATATATATTATATATATATATATATATATATATATATATATATATATATATACTAATATATATATATACTTCCGATTGCTAAGTAAATAATAATCACTAATAAAGCTAAAATATTTCTAATGTTAACTGTATGTAAGGGCTTCAGAATAAAGAGCATCGAAAACACTGTACTGTATTATGCATAATCTTAACTGGCATTGAATGCTCAGAATACAGTACGTCGAAAACACCGCATTACCCATAATCTCAACCGTACAGAGGCATCAGAAAACTGCTCTGAAAACACTGTAGTGCGCATAATCTTAACTGTTCAGATTCTCCAGAATACAGTGCTTTGAAAACATTGTATTATGTATAACCTAACTATAAAGAGGCATCAGAATACAGTGCCTCGAAAACACTGTAGTATTACGAAAAATTCTAGAAAATTTCGTCATACAGTCACCGGTATTGCATCAGTTATTGCTGACCCGTTTTCTATAATGGCATATTCTCCTCTTTCCAGAATGTGCTAATCTCTAAAAAAAACTTACCATGTTAAAGATGCCATTTCGATCACGGAAATATTTAATTATAAATATATATGGCCTATAATGTTTTATTTTAAAGTTATCTGTTTGATTCTAGAATATTCTAGGTAAGGAAGAGAGATATATATAAACGTTTGGGATGCGAAGCCGGAGCCGACAGTCCGAACGAACAACAGCTGATAATACTACACAAACAAGTCTGGTCGACTGTCGAAGTCTGTTGGTACCTACGTCGCCCTGGTCATTTATCTTCCGGAAATCTGGTAAGTCCGTCATGTTACGTCATATTTATTGCTCGTCATGTCTTCATTATGTATATACGAATTATTATATAGCTGTGTAAATTAGTGACATAGAGTTAATTTATTGTAGACTGACTATAATATAAGAAGTTTCCGTGTCCCCGTAAAAGATTTGCTGCCATGATTTCTGATTTTACGTTTGTGTTAAAAATGTCGCTGATTAAATTAAAGAGACGTCATACAGGTCATTCTGATGATGCGGAATATGTTAAAAGACAGAGTAGGCCTATGCAGGACCCAGGCCTACGGACGATTTGGGAGAACTAACTACTAGTATGTAGAATGGCTGCTGACGAGCCTTTATTTAGCTAGGGTAAAACATCACAGCAGGCCAAGCAGGCCACTTACAATCAACACCTAGCCACCCTCCGAAAAAGTACATTATAACGCGTCCTGACACCCGAGATGGGCATCAGTCGCGACTTGTTGTTGGTGAGAAACGGAGCTAAAGACCTCTACTCTCCTTTCGAAGTACAGTAATACCTTGGGTTACGAATTTAATCCGTTCCAGAACCTGCTTCGTAACCCAAATGGATTTTCCCATAAGAATGTTATAAAAAGCAAATAATGCGTTCCACCCGACCATGAATAACCATTTCAATTCATATTTTTCCATTTATTTTTTTTTTCACTAAGGTTGAAAATTCGTGTAGGAATTACATAAAATTATAAAATTGAAGAATGAAATTAAATATAAACACTAGATTTAATATGCATGCACAGTAAAACCTGAACTTTACCTTTGGCGAGTGTGGCTGCTGGCTTGACGGAGACGGGAGGAGGGGAAGGGTGAGGAGGAGAGGGTTAGGGCTTGGGGGGGAAATCTCCCTCCGTGAACACTTCTGGAAGACTTTCTGGTTCTTTCTCTAGAGAGCACCGTTCACTACGATCACTAATTTTACGCTTACGCAACACTATGTTGTCTTTCACAATTTTGAAAAAATATTTTTCTATGAGCAAATTTTCTACATCGTCGAGAATATAAGGCCGTTGTTTCGTCAATACTGTGACACCTTTTGATGCTTTACTGGCTTTAATTTCTTCCTTTTTCTTCAAAATAGTGCAGATCGTTGATTGCGACCGCTTGAAGAATGCTGCAATGTCTTTCACGCACTCGCCTTTATCATGCATTTGGATAATTTCCTTCTCCATTTCGACTGTAATCATCTCCTTCTTTCTTATGCTTTCCTTCTTGCTGCTTGCCTTCGTCATCTTGGGAGCCATTGTCTTTAGTATTTGGGTAATAGTAATGTATAAGCACTATTACGGAAACACAACACGTGCGCAAATCACTAAGCAAATTTGAGAGCGTATCACGGACAGATGCGTTCAATCTTACCGCCAGCGAGATATTGAAAGAGTTATGGTTTAAAAAGGGTCAAGGGATGCGTAGGAGGAAGTCACGTGACCCTCGTTAAGTTTTGGCCGAAAAAATGCGTTCGCAGATCCCACGCTCATCCGATGTAAACAAAGCAGGCGTTAAGTTTGGCCGAAAAAAATGCGTTCGCAGATCCCACGCTCATCCGATGTAAACAAATCAGACGGCCTCCCATGATGGAAATTCGCGCATTCGTATTCCAAGTGAAATTCGTATTCCAGAATGAGGTCGTCACTTCGTAAGTTAAAAAATTCGTATACTAATCGGTTCGTAACCCAAAGTATTACTGTAAGTAGTATTTTCTCCAAAGTTAGAAATTAAGGCCAAATTTTAAGATTTAAACAGAGGGTACTGAAAATGGCGCCCACGGCAGTGGAAATCTCACCAAAACGCTTTAGAAATTTTTACTTACAACTAAAAATGTTTCGAAGATTGACGCCATCTCGATGTTTACGGAGTCGCTTGTGTCAACAAACTTTCCATTTCCTGTGATAAATCCGCACACCACTTGTACCCACAGACGCTGGAGCACTTTTATCACAACAATCGAAACACGATTTCTCACACAACAAAGCCAGGAGTAAACAGCTGTTTTGGTAGAAGATGACGAGAAGCGTGCTCTTAGCTAATTTTTAAATAAGTAGTAAAACATCAATATTTTACATATTTATGATGATTAATTTGAAAATATTCGTTATTGAAAAAGTAACTCGACTCTGACTCAAATTTAAGTAGTTATTTTTCTGAATTAGAACGTTCTTTTAAGTTCTGTATTATGACGTCACGACATCTTGACTTTCGTACCTATTGTAAATAATTGCTATACTCAACTGTCATTGCAGAACAGTTTACCAGTTATTCATGCAGATTGTTATCAGCTATACATGTAATTGTTATAATCGTAATGCGCATATATATCTTTATTATTTACTTTTTTGGATATATGAAGATGTTTTACTGCTGGATTATCGCCGTAGTGTGACGCAATCGTTTTTCGGTCCATGGGCCTCTGTCTGTTTTCGCACCATAAGAAATTATGGGGCCAAATTTGCAATGACCAGAAAGTCGTTAAAAGAGGAAAGTTAGCATTGAGGGGCATTATGTTTTGACTGAGAAAAATTTATTCAATAGCTAGCTTGTAAAAATACTTGGTTATAAAAACTTGATTGACAACTAAGCAGCATGTCTACTATGGGTTTCAGAGACAGTGCAAGCACGTTTTTGGGCAATACCTATTTCTGTAACGAACACTCGTAAACAGAACGAGATTTTGCTATAGTGCATTACACCCAGTGCCGTAATTTATAAGGGTATCGTGAATCACTAATCGTAAAGATTAACGACACTTGTCCTTGTACCCAGAGACAAAAACTCCATTATGCAGAAATGGTATACGAACACGTGTATTTATAAAGCTCCACCTACCCTCATCCCCCCCCCCCTCCACCGCCATCCCTTTTCTTCTTCGTTCCTCCGCCTTCCTCTCTCTCTCTCTCTGCTCCTCTCTCTCTCTCTCTCTCGTTCTCTCTCTCTCTCTCTCTCTCTCTCTCTGTTGCCATTCGGTATGTGTTGACCCTCCAAACTGGGTATAAGACTACACACAAAACGTTGAAATTGGTGAAATTAGGCTATGTATTGGACGTATATATACATAAATATTAAAGCAATTTTATCATTATTGCATTGCTATGACAACTAGAATTCATGGAAACAGTTTATAATAATGGAACGGCGTATGTGTGAAGCCTCCACTATGTGGCAACGATGATTTTGCCATTCTTAGCATGCAAACATTAAAGGTTACATTTATTTCTGGCATATGATTATTAAGAAATTCAAAATACTAATAAAGACTGAAATCAATGAAAAGTGCTAGCAAAACAAAAAAGCAAAAAAAAAAAAAAAACGTAGTCGTTCCTCTGCACTTTTCCGTATTCGTTCCTCTATGGTTTTCGGCAGCCAGATGTACGAAAACGTTAGAAACATTTGATTTTATCTACTTTAGAAATATCTGTAATTTTTCGGGGTAATTTGGTTGCAAAAAAGGGATAATATACATGAATTAAATCAAAATTTTTAAATAACAAAGTAAATTTAAACTAAATAACGAGTAAAGTAAACAGTTTAGGGAATAAAACTTTGCAGTTTCGTCGTCTGTCGTCGTCTGCTGTTCGAAATTGTGTTTATGGCGTGCGCTTAGAAACCAGGAACAGCAACGGGTTTAAAGTGCAATGTGGAGTGAACTGAGACCAAAATGTGTATAATAACAATCAAATAAGCACTGTGGAGTTTCAGTTGTGATGGCAGTAAGGATAAAAACCGCTGATTACAAGGTAAGAATGAATTCAGTTCCAACCATAACCCCGGGAATAACAAGTTTCATACTTTCACTAATATAGGCAACAAAATGTTGTTTTATTGTGCTGATTACAACTGCAATCTTGAGTAAGATCAATAAACGTTACATACATACGCTAACATTGTTCAAATGAGTGCTGGGAAGGCTGGGGAAAGATGGTGGCCGTCACTGATGAGAACCGTCCATGCAAAACATAGCCGCCATATTGGATTTCAAAACTGCCTTGAAAACATATTTTACGAAGAGCTCACATGCTTATTTTAGTTCGTATGGGGCTTTCATATATCACAATATGTTGACGAAACTTCAGTCTTTTAAATGGTATGCTTAGAGTTGCAATTGTATTCATGTTTCACCAATTAAATATCGAGTGAATAAGACCCGTCTACCGTGATGAAGGTTGGCCTGTCGTGATGTTCTACCCTAGGTAGTAGGTAGAAGGCACAGGATATTGGTACGGCAGCCGTATCCAATCGCGGTAGATAGGGTAAAACACCGCATGGCCTAGATCAACTCAACGACGATCATAGCAAGCCACCCTCCGAAAAAGTACTTAGGGTAAAAAACCGCATGGTACAGGGGTGGACTAGGGTAAATCACCACGGCAGGCCAAACAGCCCACCTACAATCAACACTTGCCACCATCCGAAAAAGTACATTATAACGTGTCCTGACACCGGAGATGGGCATCAGTCGCGACTTCTTGTTGGTGAGAAACGGAGCTAAAGACCTCTACTCTCCTTTCGAAGTAAGTATTTTCTCCAAAGTTAGAAATTAAGGCCAAATTTTAAGATTTAAACAGAGGGTACTGAAAACGGTCTCAAACGTAGTGCAAATCTCACCAAAACGCGTTCAACATTTTTACTTACAACTCGAGGTATTTAGAAGATTGACGCCATCTCAATGTTTACGGAGTCGCTTGTGTCAATAACTAACCATTTCCTGTGATAAATCCGCAAACCACTTGTGCCCACAGAACGCTGGGGCACTTTTATCACAACAAAAACGGAAAAACTTTTCCATCACCGAGTAAACAACTGTTTTGTAGAAGAAGACAACGAAGAGTGCACTTCGATAATTTTGTGTAATAAA
The DNA here is from genome assembly GCF_015104395.2 of Macrobrachium nipponense. Taxonomy (NCBI): domain Eukaryota; kingdom Metazoa; phylum Arthropoda; class Malacostraca; order Decapoda; family Palaemonidae; genus Macrobrachium; species Macrobrachium nipponense. The sequence goes on along the minus strand of NC_061087.1, from coordinate 29,142,506 downwards.
TAGTAAAACATCAATATTTTACATATTTATGATGATTAATTTGAAAATATTCGTTATTGAAAAAGTAACTCGATTCTGACTCAAATTTAAGTAATTATTTTTTTGAATTAGAACGTTCTTTAAAGTCCTGTATTATGACATCACGACATCTTGACTTTCGTACTACAGTGGGGCATCGCTTATTCACGGATCAGTATTCACGGATCCAGTTAATCACGGGTTTTTTTTCTTGTTGACCGTTTCTCATGTTACTCACTGGTATGAATCGCTGCATCACGGGTTTGTTGTGTTGCATGCGATGTTTTTCGGTAGGCTAACCCTCGGCCGTGGTCCGATAACTACCAACATTCATTTAAAGACTCATATAATGATTATTAACTGACAATAAAGGTAATAAAACCATTCTCACCTAATATATTATTGTCCTATCTTCGAAATAAATAGCCTATTCAAGGTTATGTACGACGTTCATTGGTAGGCTAAGCGTAGTTGCAGTGTGATAACCACCAACGTACAAACAAACATTCACATTATGATATTAACTGACAATCAAAGGGTAATAAAACCATTCTTACCATATATATTATAGTCATATCTTCATAATAAATAGCCTATTCGAAGAATAATTCCACATCATTGCACTCAATTTATCGTCGGAGTGGCCAGCCACGTACGAAAATGGTTTATGTATACGGTTGCGTTCAAAGCGACATTTTTTGTTTTGATAAACTTTTAGAAATTTTAATAGTAGTGGTAGTGTAATTACAGTAGTAATAACATTAAGGCTAAAATTAATTTGAACTTCATTATTATTTTGGCAGTATTCGTATATAACTTCTCTGAACAATGAAGTCATACAAACGCTATTTGTCATAGATTATCGTAAGTATTGCTGTTTGTTATTGGCGACGAAGGCGGTAAACGAAATACATAAAAGCATTTTTACCTTATATATTATCGTCATATCTTCATAATAAAAAGGCTATTCGTGGAGTAATTCCATATCAGTGAAATCAATTTTATCTATGCGAGGCCAGCCAGCTGACAAAATGTACGTACGTATATGAAAATCAAATTATGGTAGCTTTCACAGCAAGATTATCTTTCGAAATTTTTATAGTACTATTCATGCTACGTAGTAATAATGTTTGGAATATACGTAACATTAATTTTCAATACAAAATATCATCGTTATTTTGGTAGTGAATAATAGATTAGAATTATCATACATACACTGCATTGTTATGGGTTTGTGCCAGTGATAATACAACCAAAATAACGTTCTCCTTTAAGTCAACGCGTTTAGGAAAAACATGACATAGAATCGACTTTGCGACTTCGTTCACTTTGATATTTTTAACGATACAATAACTATCATTTGTACTACTAAAACCATCTTCACATAAGTAATTTTTCGTAAGATATGTGTTGTTACAAAAGCTAGCTTATACATAAAAGGCTTTTATAATTTAAGTCATCTTAGATATACATATGTACCCAAACTCATTGTGGGGAAATTTACTACTGTTTCCTCGGATATTGAAATACTTTAGCATCATTCAAACACTTTAATAATATAATGCATAAATACTAGGCTATACATATTTACATCGTATACAAATACTACATACAGTTATATACACATACTTTTATATACAAAGTTAACAGTTATATACACATACTTTTATATACAAAATTAATCATATGAGTAGTGATCAGACGAGAGCTGTGCACTGGACTACGTACGTACTACTTGGAAATTAAAACAAACAAACAAAAATTTTGTTGTTGTTAGTCGCCGGGATAGATTTAACATTTTCCGAGATTAAAGATCTGAATTTTGTGTTGAAGTATGTCAACCGCGTTAGTAAATAGTATCATCTTCTAAGGAATTTTTTTTTCTCTTCTTTTTGCGGAAGAATCTTCAAGCCATTTTGCATTCAAAGTAATGAGAAGGAATCATTCTATTCTCATGAAATCAGTTAAAATACTTACACTAATAATAAAAACTAAAAAACTACGTACGTATGCAAAACACATACATCATCGTTAGCTTCGTGTGTGTAAACGTTCATTCTAAGAAATTACAGAGTAGTATAACTAACACCTGATTGGTTGGTTGGTAGCCATGGAGATCTGTTATCCAATGACTGCCCTCTGCTTCTGTTCTATTTATAGACATACGCCATGGATGGCACTTGGTTTGAACGTTACCATGTTCGTGATTTTCTGACTGCTGACGGCAAAAATTACTCAATAATTTTCTTTATATAATTATTCCTTCGTGAAAACAATAATATAATATCGCGGTTGACATACCTTCAAACAAAATTCAGCTTTTTAATCTCTGGAAAAATGTTAATCTATCCCGGCGACTAACAACAACAAAATTTTTGTTCGTTTTATCTTCCAAGTAGTACGTACGTAGTCCAGTGCACAGCTGTCGTCTGATCACTACTCATATGATTAACTTTGTATATAAAAGATGTGTATATAACTGTTAACTTTGTATATAAAAGTATGTGTATATAACTGTATGTAGTATTGTATACGATGTAAATATGTATAGCCTAGTATTTATGCATTATATTATTAAAGTGTTTGAATGATGCTAAAGTATTTCAATATCCGAGGAAACAGTAGTAAATTTTCCCCACAATGAGTTTGGGTGCATATGTATATCTAAGATGACTTAAATTATAAAAGCCTTTTTTGTATAAGCTAGCTTTTGCAACAACACATATCTTACGAAAAATTACTTATGTGAAGATGGTTTTAGTAGTACAAATGATAGTTATTGTATCGTTAAAAATATCAAAGTGACGAAGTCGCAAAGTCGATTCTATGTCATGTTTTTAACTTTAACGTATAGTGGATATGAAAAACACAGGTGTGTCGTAGCGATGCGTCATCAATATAGTGGTATGAAAATACCACATGGTGTTGTAGCGATACGTAATCACAAAGTACAAATCCTTTTCCCGGACCATCCTCAGAATTTTACGACTCTTCAACTTCAAGATCGATATGGTAAAATATATTATATAGTCATACTTATTGTTAAAAATTCACAAGTTGAACTGCAAAACATTATTATATTTTGATTGTTATGTACATATATTTTTTGTGTTTTTACGGAATGTTTGTTTGTTTTGAAAATAATACCTATTGTGAACATATGGTATTAATTGTCCCACTATTTTTATTATATGGTGATCTTAATTATCTCACATTCATTTAACAGTATTATATTAATATTTATTTAAATAAACTGTAATTAATAAATAACAATAATGAAAAACATAAAGGGAAAAATGTTTTTGCTGCAGTAGTGGTGTTTTGTTTGATTATGCATCTGACCTCACATTTCCGAAATCTGAATGTAATGGTATAATCTCTCTTAATGTGATATCCTTATGACTCATGTATTTACTATACTGCATATGTATACAGTACTGATGTGTCAATTGTCCTGACTTAGACATTCGGAGGCTAACCATACATTTTAGGACAATTAACTCAGACTAGCCTATACAAAACACTTCAAACCATAGGCTAATATAAAGGTACCTCATAGGCCTAGGCTACTATACTTCTTGGCCTATCCTTAGCTGGAACCGGTACTTGACGTCGGAGACGGTCGAATCTTCATTGTTGTAATAAGGGTTGAGGGAAAGGCTGGCTCCCGGGTTTTTTTTAATAATATTTCTTCTTAACAGTAGGTGGATACATTGTAAAAGTAGCTTATTCCTAGCTGTACTCCTTCAATACCAGTTAGAACCAACACCGATCCCTAAGCTGGTTCGTTAACACAGGACCCCTTATACTGGTTCTTACCACGAGGACCCCTATACTGGTTCTTACCAGGGGCCCCTATACTGGTTCTTACACAGGACCCCTATACTGGTTCTTACACAGGACCCCTATACTGGTTCCCTTTTACAAGGGAGAAATACGTCATTTCAAATGAATATAAGGGGAGAGACATTCGTTTCCCCTCAGCGTTGCCGTACTCGTCTCGAACAGAGAGATTTTAGCTTTTGCAACTGCGCACTTGGTTACAGTTACGTACTTACGTACATACACTCGATCATAGACAATCTCAACTTCGAGTGGCTAACTTAACATCTTGATAAGATGAAAACCAATTCAGTTTTCCAGTCCACCAATTTCCATGAGTACTGTCATAAATGCTAAATGAATGATTTCCATCATTACATCACTTTTACCCTACGGAAATTGGTTTTCATTTTATCAAGGACAACCAATCCCTTAATATATATTTGGGTAGATAATAAATCTGACAACAACAATACAGGTCCTGCACACAGTAAATACTTTCTATCTCTCAACCAGAGACATGACTGCTTATCTCTCAACCAGATATAAACTGGACTTTTAATCATTAAGGTCTGCTAACAGACGTACAGAGCAAGTTGTGGGACGCCACCCTTAAGGCGCGTTTCTACCTAACCATCCTAATAACTTTACCAAGTTAAACACTTATGTAAGAGTGATCTTAAATTCGGTTAAGATCTAGTCACTCCTCATTAGGGGTATAATCACTTATGGTTATTTTTCTCACAAACAATCGTTTACACCAACATTCAGGTTCATTCACTCAATAACCAAGAGCAGGAAAACTTTCCTTTGAAGATAATATACCTCTTAAAGCATCCTAATGACTAACTTACACATCAGTCACATAACTTGAGCAACTCAACCAGGAGTCTGTAAAGCTTTTGGACGGGTGGTAGCTCTTCATACAAAACTCAACTAAGTTCAAACAAAACTCAATGAGTATAAGTTCACTGTACACAAAACAGGTGGTGTCATCATCAGATCCATAATCTATGAAGATAACATATACATACAAGAATATATACTTGGAAATGGACATAATGGTTATATAGGTGTGAACTCTTCCAAAGCATGCAAATACAAAAAACATTCTTCACAGAAAATACAAAAAAAAACAGTACAAAAATTACAATGATCTCACAGTTCTTCTATTAACCTAGAGGGAGGAACAATATTATTAGCACCTCTGGTTTGTACTCTTTCATTCACTACATCAGGAGTTATATCATCCATTTCCTGCATGTTTACTAACCACTGTTCTTGTCCTATAAAGGGTTTCACTTTGTCAGCAGCACGTCAATGATGGTTTGGTCAAACATGTTTCTTAACTCATATTTAGCACCATCCCTAAACACTTTGGTTACTACATATGGACCGCACCATCTGGGGTTTAGTTTCTTACTAGTGCTAGGAATTACATTTTCATTTTTAACCCAAACAAGAGAGTTTTCATCCACTTTCTCATTTTTCCTCTTTTGGTTAGCTATTGCACGATACTTACTGGCCATCTCTCTATGAGTTTTCTGAATTATTTCATGAGCCTTTGCAATGGCAGTGTCTTCTACATCATCCGTAATTGTGGCAACACACTAGTCACTTGTCTAGGAGCTCTACGAGAGAAAAATACATAGTGAGGTTGTTCACCAAAGAGTGGTATGTACAGCAGAATTTAGCACACGCTGTGTTTCACCTAAGTATTTAGGCCACTGATAAGGATGTCCTTTACACATTACATTTAGTACTGTTTTCATAGTTCCTATGCATTCTCTCACTTACACTGTTTCCTTGTGGATGATATGGGGTAATATAACCAGCATTTATCTTATGTTCCTGGCATAATTGTCTAACTGGTTGAGGTGAATTCAGCACCATTATCAAGAATGACTGTCAAAGGTACACCAAAGTCATTCAAATAGACCAAGAAGTTTTTGCTTACTTCCTTGCAGACTATTCGCCAAAGGATAGAACTTAACATATCGGCTGTAATGATCAATTACAGTCAAAACATATCTATAACCATTTGCACCAGATAGCATATCAGTTAAATCAAGACTGATTCGCTCTAAAGGCTTAGTTACAGGAGGCAATTCTTGGAACTGTTGTTGTAAAGAACTACTGGCTTTATGTTTTTGACACATAACACATTCACTTATATATTTAGTAACATCTGTACGCAATGAAGGCAATAGAACAGTTTTCAATAGCATCAATTGTTTTGCGTATACCTAGGTGACCTGACATTGCTTCATGACCTAGCTTCAAAGCTGCCTTTGTTAAGTCCTTAGGAACTACTAATTTCAATTGAATTGAATTATCAACTTTATCTGCACTGAGATATAACAATCCTTCATACAACATGAATTGATTAATCAAAGCTCTTGGAAACCCTTTGCGCGGTAATTTACCACCTTCTAGGAAAGTTATTAGTTCCGCCCACCTTGGTTCCTCTAACTGCTTTTCTTTGAACTCATCTTTACTCAGACCAAGATAATTGTCCCTACTCTGATGAAAGACTGCTCTGACTGGTCTACTTAGCTGATCTGCCACCTGGTTATCTTTACCTGGCCTATATTCTACCTTGAAACGGTAATCCTGCATCTCAATTACCCATCTGCTCATTCTAGGTGACTTTGTTTTTCTCTTGAACACTGAAACTAGAGGCTGATGATCTGTGTGAATGGTAAATGGAACACCCCACAGAAAATGATGGAATCTACGACAAGCTAAGACAATAGCAAGTGCTTCTCTGTCAGTGGTACTGTACCGCTGTTCAACTGGCTTCAGCTTCTTAGAGAAATATCCAATGGGTTTTAAGACCATCTTGTCTCTGCATCAAAGCAGCACCTACATGATCTAAACTAGCATCAGTGAATAATTCAAAGGGTTTGGTCATCTGAGCCTTTACTAGCACTGGAGCAGTGATTAATGCTAGTTTCATCTGTTCAAAGCTGGATTGACAATCTTTTGTCCACAAAAAAGGGTTCTTTCTCTTTTAAGAGAGTTAGTCAGGGGAACAGCAATTTTAGCATAATCCTTAATGTGTTTTCTGTAAAACCCACACATTCCTAGAAATCTCCTAGTTTCCTTACTTATTAGGGGGTTTCATTTCTTGGATGGCACTGATATTGTCTGGAGATGGTCATACAACCATCCTTGGAAATTATGTGACCTAAGAATTTGATTTCCTTTTGGCCTATCTGACATTCTTTAGTTTATTTAACTTCACTCCTCTTTCACTGAAAAGTTTGAATAGTTGGTCTAATCTTTCAACAAGATTGGAAAACTGGGAGCCCAAACCACAATATCATCTAAGTAATTCTTAACCCACCCTTTCTTAATAAGAGGAGCCAAGATATTAGACATGATACGTGAAAATATAGCTGGACTGCAACTTAATCCAAAAGGAAGGCGTTTGAACCTATACAGTGAAACTCCATCACTAAAAGTTGTTAAATCTCTACTCTCTTCATCTAATTCCACTTGATAGTATGCATCTTTCATATCTAAGGAGGCATAATAATGGTTTCCTGCAGCTGTTTCTACCATTTCTTCTAATCTAGGTAAAGGGTGAATATCAACCTGAAGGTGTGTGTTGACTTTACGGTAATCAAGGCACATTCTCTGAGTATGATCTGGTTTCCTAACAAGTACAATAGGGCTAAGCCATGCAGCACTGGAGGGTTCTATTATTCCTCTTTCTTCCATATCTTCTAACATGGTGTCAATAAGGGTTTTGGCTTTTTCAGGGTATCGATATATGGGAGACCTAACTGGCTGAGGATCACTTACAGCAATATGAGCTTGTACATCTTTGAACTTTCCCAATTCTTTTTCTTCAAGGATGAACACTGAATTATTAGCAACCAACATGTCACTTAATTCTGCTTGTTGATCAGCAGTAAGATGGGAATTATCTTGCTGAGAAAGCAAATACTTAAGCTTTTCTTCTCTAGTATTTCCTGACTTGATATTAACATTAATACTAGGAGGAACTAAATCATTCTGAATTCTAGTTTTCCTGCATTTTGGAACTGGCTGATCAATGTCTTCTTCACTGATTATCCTATAATACCCTAACAGAGTCCCAACCTTCATTGTCATCCTGGCTTTAGTATTATTGACAAGTGGCAAAAACACTTCCTGAGCATCATTAACCTTAAGGCATAGTGCAGACTGAGTTTGACACTCCTTAACTTCAGGTACAAATTCTAACAATGTGTTAGGAGGTTCATCTACAGGTAAGGGATAAATACCAGCTATATACTGAGGTAGAATAAGTTTCCTTTTAAGTCTAACCTGAGCTTTATGAGGAACATTAGGTTGAAGTACTTTAATCTGCCTGACCCTTTTATTAGATGGTCTAGGTTTCAGATACCTTACTGGATAAATGTGTCTATCCCAAATAATAATTTTATGTGCATCATCCCATGTCATTGGTGCAGACCTAATCAAATCGGCTCCTAACAATAAGTCTGTGTCCAGATAACCATCAGGCACAACAGAAAACAAATGGGTAACCACCCACCCTGGAACCAATGTGAACATCCAAATACACTGTACCAAGAACAGGGAGAACATGTTGAGTAACTCCAGTAAGTTGTGGTATATTTCTCATTTGATTACACTGTAAACCTAAAGTTTCTATGAGTTTCTTCTGTGCTATACATACTTCACTACCCGTATCAATTAAGGCACAACACATTACATTGTTAATCATCAAATTGATAGAAGGAGACCTGACACTTGGGCTTAGTCATTCATTCTTAACCTGCCCTGGACATTTTGCTGAACCTCTTTTACAATTTGGTTTGTGACAATCAAAACAAACACCTTTTGGAGGGTTACGTGGACATTCAGAAAGTTTGTGATCTCTGACCTTACAGTAAGCACAGTACTGATTGTTTTCTTTATTCCTACTAACTTCTTTAATTTAATTTGCTAGACAAATCACTAATTTGCTTCTTCAGATCTTGCAATTCTGTGGATGTATTTGCATTACTATTTACTACAGGCTGTGGTTGGGAATTGCAATTAGTAACAGGAAAAACTTTACGTTGGGTACTCCCCATCTTATGGTAGCTAGATGATACTCATATTCCACAAATTCAATGAATCTTTCTAAGGGTATCCTATCATCCAGAAATCCTTGAGTCTTTCTGGATGTACTGCTAAGTCCTCTATACCAGTTTCTTTTTCACAAGACTTTCAGATTTGGGAAGGGAATCCTTAGGAAATTTCATTTCAAAAGCAGACAATTTACATTTCATTCTGTTAACAAATGCTCTAGGGGCTTCGTCTATACTGTAACGTTCCATCTCAATTTCCTGCCAAGCCTGTGTAATATTGGCTGAACAAGCAAAGTGGTGATTCAGTTTGTCCTTAACTGATACCAAGCTATGTTATTTCCCCTTTTTACCATTTCAGCAGTTAATAGAGTTGCAATTTCTTGTTCCACTCTGGTAAGTGCTACTTGGATTCTATCAGTATCTGCAGAAACACAAAATTCTTCTTGACTAAAAAATCTAGCAACGTCTACTTATAGTTCCAACACCTTGTAATTCTGACAATTTCAACATCAAAATATCCTTAGGTTTTCAATACAAATCCCTTAGAATGATTATCAATAGGGTTATTCAGGTTACCTACTGGAACGAAGGGTTATTGACTGTGTTACTTCCCTGAAATGGATTACTGGGTATTACTGGCTGTGTACTATTATTTGATAAATTGTGTGTCAATAGTGAAGCTGGGTTATTGTGTGGTGTCATTGTTATGTCTGTTCTGTCTAATGTGACAAATGGGTTAATGTCTGAACTATTAGCCCTGTTAGGATTGGTGGTGTGGAAGTGACAGGTGTAGAGATTGATAAATTAGCTATTTCCTTTTCATGTCAATAAGCTGATCACACAACTGCTGCATTTGACAACCCTGAGTGTCCATGGCAGACAACAAATTATCATAAAAGTCTTCTCTCTCTATATCACCCTCCATTTTGCAGGCTATGTTATACAAGGAACACAGGTAAAATAATCAACATAGGCTACAATACAATAGGCTAACAGTACCTAAGCAAGAGTGACATAGGCATACTCACAGGGTTAGGCTATAATACCTGAAAATAAGTACAGAAATAAGGGTTTCATGACCAACTTTAGGACGTGAGGTTGGATATACCTATCTATAACAGATAAATACATCCTTCACCGCTGTCACCACATGTCATGGTATAAATCTCTCTTAATGTGATATCCTTATGACTCATGTATTTACTATACTGCATATGTATACAGTACTGATGTGTCAATTGTCCTGACTTAGACATTCGGAGGCTACCATACATTTTAGGACATTAACTTAACAGACTAGCCTAATACAAAACACTTCAAACCATAGGCTAATATAAAGGTACCTCATAGGCCTAGGCTACTATACTTCTTGCCTATCCCTTGACCAGCTGGAACCGGTACTTGACGTCGGAGACGGTCGAATCTTCATTGTTGTAATAAGGGTTGAGGGAAAGGCTGGCTCCCGGTTTTTTTTATATAATATTTCTTCTTAACAGTAGGTGGATACATTGTAAAAGTAGCTTATTCCTAGCGTACTCCTTCAATACCAGTTAGAACCAACACCGATCCCTATACTGGTTCTTACACAGGACCCCTATACTGGTTCTTACACAGGACCCCTATACTGGTTCTTACACAGGGCCCCTATACTGGTTCTTACACAGGGACCCCTATACTGGTTCTTACCACAGGACCCCCTATACTGGTTCCCTTTTACAAGGGAGAAATACGTCATTTCAAATGAATATGGGGAGAGACATTCGTTTCCCCTCAGCGTTGCGTACTCGTCTCGAACAGAGAGATTTTAGCTTTTGCAACTGCGCACTTGGTTACAGTTACGTACTTACGTACATACACTCGATCATAGACAATCTCAACTTCGAGTGGCTAACTTAACATCTTGATAAGATGAAAACCAATTCAGTTTTCCAGTCCACCAATTTCCATGAGTACTGTCATAAATGCTAAATGAATGATTTCCATCATTAACATGAAAAATTCCAAAAACCGAAACATCGGAATGTGTGTGTACTGCACATTTTTTTAAACACGCACACAATGTCTACACATTTACTGCAAATTACAGTACGTACGTATTTATTCCTGAGAGAGAGAGAGAGAGAGAGAGAGAGAGAGAGAGAGAGAGAGAGAGAGAGAGAGAGAGAGAGAGAGAATGATTAAGGACTCCAAGGCGTGTTATTTTTACAATTATTTTATTATCTTGGGATTTTTTTTTAATCTTGAGATTTTCTATTCAATTCTCGAGATTAATAAGAAATTACCGTAAATTGACTAGCATCATCACACATCTGAATGACTCGGCCATTAGCAGGCTCAACCACCAACCTTATGAACTTGCATGATACATGAGATACATGACAAAACACAAAACCACTGTTTATTGGTGAAAATTAGGGGGTTGCACGATATGGGAGATTGCACGTTATTCGAGATATACGGTATGTGATTTTGTTTGTAGCCTTTTATGGAACAAAATCTAGCAAGAAATTGCCATTCCCAGTTGGCAACACTGGCCTACAAACGTTTGTTTGTTGTTGTTATGAAATGTGGTGTGCGGCGCGTTCTTTAATTGTACCCATATAAACGAGTTAATTATGTGGCATCCAAAAGCCCTGATTCTTTACTCTTATGGGAAAGACGCCTAAAGGTCAGATGAAGGTTTTTTTTACGTGGAATATACTAGTATTAACGTGTTGTGACGAAGGGAAGAGATGTTTTCGCTGCATACTGTTGGTAGCATTATCGTTATTATATTACTGGATTGCACTGCAAAATCGTCGCCATCTTTTATCAACATAGATTGTTGGTGAGTACCCATATGATTTACATAATTTTGATAGTTCTCTTACCACTCATCCTCTCTTTCCTTGTAAAAAAAAAAGAGGCCCACCATGCGTATGTAGGCTTCTAGCTGTAATCCCTAGGCTAGTAGGCTACATATGTACAGTAGTACATATACTACATTTATTTTTTAAGGCTAATTTTGTACAATAACTTTAAAACTGTCTTGAATTTAGTTTTAGGTGATAGTTGAAAACATATTTGGTGTTTGAACTAAAGTAGGCAGTTATAAACATTGGAATAGTGGTCTTGGGTGGGTTAACTATTAAAGTAGGCAGTTTTAAGCAATTTTTGAGGGGGGTATCAGGATAACACGGGTATTTACTTATCACGGGGGGGGGGGGGTTCTGGGCCCTATCCCATCCCCCGTGGATAAACGAGGCCCCACTGTAACCTATTGTAAATAATTGCTTTACTCAACTTTTTGCAGAACAGTTTACCAGTTATTCATGCAGATTATCAGCTCTTCATGTAATTGGTATAATCGTAATGCACATATATATCTTCATAATTTACTTTTTGGATATATGAAGATGTTTTACTGCCGGATTATCGCCGTAGTGTGACGCAATCGTTTTCGGTCGATGCGCCTCTGTTTTCGCACCATAAGAAATTATGGGGCCGAATTTGCAATGACCAGAAAGTCGTTAAAAGAGCAAAGTTAGCATTGAGGGGCATATGTTTTGATTGAGAAAAATACAAATTTATTCAATAGCTAGCTTGTAAAAAATACTTGATTACAAAAAACTTGATTGACAACTAAGCAGCATACCTACTATGGGTTTCAGAGACAGTGCAAGCACATTTTTGGGCAATACGTATTTCTGTAACGAACACTCGTATCAGAACGAGATTTTGCTATAGTGCATTACACCCAGTGCCGTAATTTATAAGGGTATCGTGAATCACTAATCGTAAAGAATAACGACACGTGTCCTTGCACCAAGAGACAAAAACTCCATTATGCAGAAATGGATACGAACACGCGTATAAAGCTCCCCCTACCCTCTCCCCCCCTCCACCACCACCCCTTTCCTTCGTTCCTTCGCCTTCCTTTCTCTCTCTCTCTCTCTCTGTTGCCATTCGGTATGTGTTCACCCTCCAAACTGGGTATAAGACAACACACAAAACGTTGAAATTGGTGAAATTAGGCTATGTATTGGAAGGATATATACATAAATATTAAAGTAATTTTATCATTATTGCATTACTATGACAACTAGAATTCATGGAAACAGTTTATAATAATGAATCGGCGTATGTGTGAAGCCTCCACTAATGTGGCAACGATGTTTTTGCCATTCTTAGCATGCAAACATTAAAGGTTACATTTATTTCTGGCATATGGTTATTAAAGAAATTCAAAATACTAGTATAGACTGAAATCAATGAAAAGTGCTAGCAAAAACAAAAAAGCAAAAAAAAAATATATATAATCCACTTATCCGTAGTCGTTCCTCTATGGTTTTCGGCAGCCAGATGTACGAAAACATTAGAAACATTGGATTGTATCTACTTTAGAAATATCTGTAATTTTTCGGGGTAATTTGGTTGCAAAAAAGCGATGATAGACATGAATTAAATTAACATTTTTAAATAACAAAGTAAAGTAGAACTAAATAACGAGTAAAGTAAACAATTTAGGGAATAAAACTTTGCAGTTTCGTCGTCTGCTGCTCGTAACTGTGTTTGTGGGGCGCGCGCTTAAGAACCAGGAACAGCAACTTGTTTAAAGTGCAATGTCGAGTGAATTGAGACCAAAATGTGTATAATAACAATCAAATAAGCACTGGAGTTTCAGTAGTGATGGCAGTAAGGATAAAAACCACCGATTACAAGGTAAAAAAGTTTCATACTTTCAGTAACATAGGCAACAAAATGTTGTTTTATTGTGCTGATTACAACTGCAATCTTGAGTAAGATTAATAAACGTTACATATATACACTAACATTGTTCAAATGAGTGCTGGGAAGGCTGGGAAAGATGGTGGATAGTCCATGAACAGACCCTTCCATCCACACGGTAGCCGCTATATTGGATTTCAAAACTGCTTTGAAAACATATTTTACGAAGAGCGTCACATGCTTATTTTAGTTTGTATGGGGCTTTCATATATCACATTATGTTGAAGAAACTTCAATCTTTTGAATGGTATGCTTAGAGTTGTAATTGTATTCTTGTTTCACCATTTAAATTTCCCCCTGTAACGCGTCCTGACACCGGAGATGAGCATCAGTTGTGACTTGTTGTTGGTGAGAAACGGAGCTAAAGACCTCTTCTCTCCTTTCGAAGTAAGTATTTTCTCCAAAGTTAGAAATTAAGGCAAAATTTAAAGCATTAAACAGAGGGTAGTGAAAAGGGTGTCCACGGCAGTGCAAATCTCATCAAAACGCTTTCGAAATTTTTACTTAGGGTAAAACACTGCATGGCCTGCATCAAGCCAATGACGATCAATGCATGCCACTCTCTGAAAAGATACGTTATAACGCGTCCTGACACTGGAGATGGGCATCAGTCGCGACTTGTTGTTAGTGAGAAACGGAGCTAAAGACCTCTACTCTCCTTTCGAAGTAAGTATTTTTTCCAAAGTTAGAAATTAAGGCCAAATTTTAAGATTTAAACAGAGGGTGTCCACGGCAGTGGAAATCTCGCCAAAATGCTTTCGTAATTTTTACTTAGGGTAAAACACCGCATGGCCTGCATCAAGCCAACGACGATCAATGCATGCCACCCTCCGAAAAAATACATTATAACGCGTCCTTACACTGGAGATGGGCATCAGTCGTGACTTGTTGTTAGTGAGAAACGGAGCTAAAGACCTCTACTCTCCTTTCGAAGTAAGTATTTTCTCCAAAGTTAGAAATGAAGGCCAAATTTTAAGATTTAAACAGAGGGTAGTGAAAAGGGTGTCCACGGCAGTGGAAATCTCACCAAAATGCTTTCGAAATTTTTACCTACGATTAAATAACTTTGAAGATTGACGCCATCTTGATGTTTATGGAGTCGCTTGTGTCAACAAACTTCCCATTTCCTGTGATAAATCCGCACACCACTTGTACCCACAGACGCTGGGGCACTTTCATCACAACAATCGGAACACGGTCCCTTACCAGGACGTTTTTAAGTAAACAACTGTTTTGGTAGAAGACGACGACGAAGCGTGCACTTAGATAATTTTTTAAATAAATAGTAAAACATCATTATTTTACATATTTATGATGATTGATTTGAAAATATTCATTATTGAAAAAGTAACTCAATTCTGACTCAAATTTAAGTAATTATTTTTTGGAATCAGAACGTTCTTCTAAGTCTTGTATTATGACGTCACGTCATCTTGACTTTCGTACCTATTGTAAATAATTGCTGTACTCAACTTTCTTGCAGAACAGTTTACCAGTTATTCATGCAGATTGTTATCAGCTGTTCATGTAATTGTTATAATCGTAATGCGCATAATATCTTTATTATTTACTTTTTGGATATATGAAGATGTTTTACTGCCGGATTACCGCCGTAGTGTGACGCAATTGTTTTCGGTCCCTGGGCCTCGGTCTGTTTTCGCACCGTAAGAAATTATGGGGCCGAATTTGCAATGACCAGGAAGTCGTTAAAAGAGGAAAGTTAGCATTGAGGGGCATATGTTTTGATTGAGAAAAATACAAATTTATTCAATAGCTAGCTTGTAAAAAATACTTGATTACAAAATCTTGATTGACAACTAAGCAGCATACCTACTATGGGTTTCAGAGACAGTGCAAGCACGTTTTTGGGCAATACCTATTTCTGTAACGAACACTCGTATCAGAACGAGATTTTGCTATAGTGCATTACACCCAGTGCCGTAATTTATAAGGGTATCGTGAATCACTAATCGTAAAGAATAACGACACTTGTCCTTGTACCAAGAGACAAAAACTCCATTATGCAGAAATGGATACAAACGCGTAAAAAGCCCCACCTACCCTTCCCCCCCCCCCCCCCCCCCCCCCCCCCACCCCCCCCCCCCCCCCCCCTCCACCACCACCCTTTTCCTTCTTCCTTCCTTTGCCTTCCTTTCTCTCTCTCTCTCTCTCTCTCTCTCTGTTGCCATTCGATATGTGTTCACCCTCCAACCTGGGTATAAGACTATACACAAAACGTGGAAATTGGTGAAATTAGGCTATGTATTGGAAGTATATATACATAAATATTAAAGCAATTTTATCATTATTGCATTGCTATGACAACTAGAATTCATGGAAACAGTTTATAATAATGGAACGGCGTATGTGTGAAGCCTCCACTAATGTGGCAACGATGATTTTGCCATTCTTAGCATGCAAACATTAAAGGTTACATTTATTTCTGGCATACAGTTATTAAAGAAAATCAAAATACTAATATAGACTTAAATCAATGAAAAGTGCTAGCAAAAAAAAAAAAAAAAAAAAAAAATTATAAGCCACTTATCCGTAGTCGTTCCTCTATGGTTTTCGGCAGCCAGATGTACGACAAGGTTAGAAACATTGGATTGTATCTACTTTAAAAATATCTGTAATTTTTCGGAGTAATTTGGTTGCAAAAAAGCGATAATAGACATGAATTAAATTAACATTTTTAAATAACAAAGTAAAGTTCAACTAAGTAACGAGTAAAGTAAACAATTTAGGGAATAAAACTTTGCAGTGTCGTTGTCTGCTGTTCGTAACTGTGTTTGTGGCGCGCGCTTAGGAACCAGGAACAGAACTTGGTTAAAGTGCAATGTGGAGTGAACTGAGACCAAAATATCTATAATAACAATCAAATAAGCACTGTGGAGTTTCAGTTGTGATGGCAGTAAGGATAAAAACCACCGATTACAAGGTAAAAATGAATTCAGTTCAAACCATGACCCCAGGAATAAAAAGTTTCATACTTTCACTAATATAGGCAACAAAATGTTGTTTTATTGTGCTGATTACAACTGCAATCTTGAGTAAGATCAATAAACGTTACATATATACGCTAACATTGTTCAAATGAGTGCTGGGAAGGCTGGGAAAGATGGTGGATAGTACATGAACAGACCCTTCCATCCACACGGTAGCCGCCATATTGGATTTCAAAACTGCCTTGAAAACATATTTTACGAAGAGCGACACATGCTTATTTTAGTTTGTATGGGGCTTTCATATATCACATTATGTTGACGAAACTTCA
The DNA here is from genome assembly GCF_015104395.2 of Macrobrachium nipponense. NCBI lineage: Eukaryota > Metazoa > Arthropoda > Malacostraca > Decapoda > Palaemonidae > Macrobrachium > Macrobrachium nipponense. The sequence goes on along the minus strand of NC_061087.1, from coordinate 29,125,535 downwards.
ATCTTTTGAATGGTATGCTTAGAGTTGTAATTGTATTCTTGTTTCACCAATTAAATATCGAGTGAATAAGACCCGTCCAGCGTGATGATGGTGGATTGTTCCGTGATTTTTTACCCTATTGGTACGGCAGTGAATTGCTCATGCGTCAATTTCAGATTTCCTGCCGTACAAATAACATAGTGTGGTGGGGGTACGGCAGATTCTGTCAGTGGTGCCTTATTGCGCTCTTGACTTGCTGTAAGTATGGCAGTTAGCTGTATCCGTTTACCAGTTTGCTAATCATACTGTATTATGTGACCAGAGTTCGGCTTTTAGGCGGGACAGTCCCGCTTTTTTAACATCTGTCTCCCATTTTTTAGTTAGCAAAATGTCACACCCGCCCCTTTTTGGTTTTGCTTTTGTGAATTTTGTCCTGCTTTTTTTGTGCTACAAAAACAAAACTATCCCAATTTTAATGGAATAGTGCTGAAATTTTGTCTAATTTTGCCATTTCACTAGCTGGTAAATTCTATCGTCTTCTCCGACAGCTGCAATACCCAATGAAGTGAATTAAAAGAATATTGTAAAGTGTATAAAGGCGGCCCTTTGCAACTGCCGATGTCGGGCAGAATAAAGGGTAGAGAAAGTGTATATATTTATATATAATCCTAAAGTTTTTTGGTATATTAGGGGAAACAACCGACTGGACTAGTGGATCCAGTTTCCACCACGTGTGAAGCCAACCTCCATAAAAGTACTTTAACACGTCCTGACACCGGAGATGGGCATCAGTCACGAGTTGTTGGTGGTGAGAGCAGGAGCTCGAGACCTCCACTCTCCTTTCATTTTAAGTATTTTCTCCAAAGTTAGAAATAAGGTCATATTTTAAGATTAAACAGAGGTTAATGAAAAGTCTCGGCCTACACTGTGCACACTACCTCCATGACACTTTGGAAATTTTTACTTACAACTATGAATATTTCGAAGATTGACATCATCTCGATGTTTGCGGAGTCGCTTGTGTCAATAAACTTCCATCCCATTTAGTGTACTAAATCCACACACCAGTTGTACCTATAGGGTAAACAACCGCAGTCGATCCATTGTCATCGTGTGGCTCGGCCTTATTCACTCAATATTTAATTGGTGAAACAAGAATGCAATTAGGGTAAACAACCGAGTGGACCGGCCAACTCACCGACTACCTCAGCTTTGGCCACCCTCCGAAAAAGTACTGTAACACGTCCTAACATACCGGAGATGGTCATCAGTCATGAGTTGTTGATGGTGATAACAGGAGCTCGAGACCTCAACTTTCTTTTCAAAGTAAGTGTTTTCTCCAAAGTTAGAAATTAAAGCCATATTTTAAGATTTAAACAGAGGGTAATGGAAAGTGTGGCCAAAACGCTTTCGAAATTTTTACTTACGAATAAAAAAGTTTAGAAGATTGACGCCATCTTGTACCCATAGATGCTGGGGCACTTTCATCACAACAATTGTAAACCCGATCTCTAACCATTACTTATTTGTACTTATTCAAAGGGACTACGGCATTCTTTGCGGCGTTTTGCGCTCTTCAATTGTTTATCAGTGTTGTCAATTGGTATGTGTTTACCCTCCAAACTGGGTATAGGACTTACACAAAACCGGGGAAATAGGTGAAATTACGTATCTATTTGTAGTACGTATACATATTACAGCAATTTTATCATTATTGCATTACTATGACAACTAGAATTCATGGAAACAGTTTCTAAATGCATCGGCGTATGTGTGAAGCTCCAATAGATTGGCAACGATGAGTCATTTTGCCGTCGTCTGCTCATACTTCAGAAATATCTGTAATTTTTCGGGGTTAATTTGTTTGCAAAAAGGGGATAATAGCCATGAATTATATAAACATTTTGAAGTAAAGTTAAACTAAATAATGAGTAAAGTAAACAATTAAGGAAATAAAGCTTTGCGCCTCATAAAGAGTGTAGTCGTCTGCTGCTCGTAACTGTGTTTGTGGAGTGAGCGCTTAGGAACCAGGACCAGCAAAATGGTTCAGTGCAATTTGGAGTGAATTTAGACCAAAATGTGTACGTATAATTACAATCAAATAAGCACTGTGGAGTTTCAGTTGTGATGGCAGTAAGGATAAAACCACCGATTACAAGGTAACAATGAATTCAGCTCAAACCATGACCCCGGGAATAAAAAGTTTCATACTTTCACTAATATAGGCAACAAAATGTTGTTTTATTGTGCTGATTACAACTGCAATCTTGAGTAAGATCAATAAACGTTACATATATACGCTAACATTGTTCAAATGAGTGCTGGTTAGGCTGGGAAAGATGGTGGATTGTCTGTGGTTAGACGGGCAAGCCACACGATTGCCCCCATATTGGATTTCAAAACTGCCTTAAAACATTTTACGAAGAGCACACATGCTTAATTTAGTACGTATGGGGCTTTCACATATCACATTATGTTGACGAAACTTCAATCTTTTTAGTGGTATGCTTAAAGTTGTAGTAATTGTATTTTTGTTTCACCAATTAAATATTGAGTGAATAAGGCTTGACTAGCGCAATGATGGATCGTCTCCGGTTGTTTACCCTACATCTTTAAGCATACCATTCAAAAGATTGAAGTTTCGTCAACATAATGTGATATATGAAAGCACCATACAAACTAAAATAAGCATGTGAGCTCTTTGTAAAATGTGTTTTCAAGGCAGTTTTGAAATCCAATATGGTAGCAGCCGCGTGACTTGCCGTTCGTAACCACAGACAATCCACCATCTTTCCCAGCCTTCTCAGCACTCATTTGAACAATGTTAGAGTATATATGTAACATTTATTGATCTTACTCAAGATTGCAGTTGTAATCAGCACAATAAAACATTTTGTTGCCTATATTAGTGAAAGTATGAAACTTTTTATTCCCGGGGTCATGGTTTGAACTGAAATTCATTTTTACCTTGTGATCGGTGGTTTTATCCTCACTGCCATCACAACTGAAACTCCACAGTGCTTATTTGATTGTAATTATACACATTTTGGTCTTAATTCACTCCAAATTGCACTTGAACCACACTGTTGTTTCTGGTTCCTAAGCCCTCACTCCACAAACGCAGTTACGGGCAGCACACGAGTACACGGTTCATGAGGTGCAAGGCTTTATTCCCTTAATTGTTTACTTTACTCATTATTTAGTTTAACTTTACTTCAAAATGATTATTTAGTTCATGTCTATTATCCCGTTTTTGCAACCAAGTTAACCCCGAAAAATTACAGATATTTCTGAAGGACTTACGAGCAGACGACGCGACGGCAAAATGACTCATCATTGCCACATTAGTGGAGCTTCACACATACGCCGATGCATTTAGAAACTGTTTCCATGAATTCTAGTTGTCATAGTAATGCAATAATGATAAAATTGCTGTTATATGTATATATACTACAAATAGATACGCTAATTTCACTTATTTCCCTGGTTTTGTGTAAGTCATACCCAGTTTGGAGGGTAAACACATACCAATTGGCAACACTGATAAACAATTGAAGAGCGCGAAGAACGCCGGAGGTACCGTTCACAAGCAAAACTGTTGATATTTGAGTCAGGAATCTACTATGAGATTCAGGGCCTCTGTAACACGGTTTTTTCGCAATAACTTTTTGTTTTATCTATCATTTCATAAATTCTAAACGTTTATTCAGAATACATATTATATTCAACACATAAATTTTGAGTGTATTCTGCACTACATAGGTTGAATAAATTTGGTACTTATAATGTAAAAGTGACCTTTTTTGAAGACGGGCCAACTTACTCAGAGAAAAGGTTTCGAACGCACTCGTTACGTAACTTATGACATCATTTCTTCCCTCTTTCTCGATGGATGATTGGCTATACGTAACGAAGGCTAAACCTCTGGCAACAATGACACAAATTTAAATACAAGCAAAGCAGTACACCTTTATGAACTCTGGAACCTCTCCACTGATAATTGTCATAATGAACAAACCAACAAAATATGTTAATAAATACAAAAACACTTCGATTATTAGTCTAACTCCCAAAATAAGTTTCCAAAGAAATTACAGTCTACTTTATAGGTCACAATCAGATTGACAAGATGTAGGGAATAGTTGGTAATTATCAAAAACATAGTAGACAAGCTTGATTTTATAACTGCTATATCCAATGTCAACAATTTTTATTTATTGGCTATCTACCTATTTACTGAAAAAAAGATAGCCGGTACCGTATATTGGCTTTAAACCTTCACCAATAATTATCGTCAGAATGGTGACTTCATGAGGCTCCACCCACTTTCGCCTCGTTATAATTCAGGATAACACTGAAGGCTACCATGAGCATTGTTGGATTAGAAAATTTAACTTCTGGCTATAAAAAACTCATTTCTCGAGTAGTTGTAAGAAGTGCTAAATGATCCTCAAGGATCCCAGCAGTTGGCCTAAACGTTTAATTCATGTATATTACTGCTATACTGGTGCGGCACTACTGCTACAGTAGTATTACTACGCTAGCACTGATACCCGACCCACATCTATGTATCGTTCCGCCATTCATAAAGTCTTTGGGTTTCAGAGCCGATGGAATTTCTGTCTGGTGGATGGGCGGGGCAACATTTAGTCAAGAGGTGTTTGTTTACCTTGCTTACGTAATGAATGTTTTTCGACTCTTGGCTCGTAATCATTGGCCATGGCGTCGGCTAGATCATTTTTACTCTATAAAAATTAAAACTATTGGGTTTAGGTTATTGATAATGCTGACAAAATTTGTGTGTGGTTGTAAAATATACATATGTCAACTTTCAGCTACATCCGATGCTTTGACAAGGGGCAAAGTCCAAAAAACCGTGTTACAGAGAGCCTGAATCTCATAGTAGTTACTTTTTCAACAACGATATTTTCAAATTGATAATCATGAACATGTAAAAATATTTATCCAATTCATAACCTTATACTGCCGTTTGACTATTTATTTAAATAATTATCTAGTGCACGCTGCTTCTTCTTCTTCTACTAAAAATCGTAGGTCCCTTGGATAAGTATTGGTTGGAAGTCGGTGTTTACGATTGTTGTGATAAAAGTGCCCCAGCGTCTATGGGTACAAGTGGTGTGCGGATTTAGCATAGGAAATGGGAAGTTTGTTGACACAAGCGACTCCGCAAACATCGAAACAATCTTCAAAACATTTTTAGTTGTAAGTAAAAATTTTGAAAGCGTCAATAGGGGTAGTGTGCACTGCGTTTGGGCTCACTTTTCATTACGTGCTTGGGCTTGTCCCTAAATTTCATAATCCATCCACTTTTCATTACCCTCTGTTGAATCTTAAAATATGGCCTTATTTCTAACTTTGAAGAAAATACTTACTTCAAAAGGAGAGTAGAGGTCTCGAGCTGTTCCTCTCACCACCAACAAATCATGACTGGTGACCATCTCCGGTGTCAGGACATGTTAAAGTACTTTTTCGGAGGGTGGCCACAAACGCGGTAGTCAGTGGGTTGGCCATTCCAGTCAGTTGTTTACCCTAGACGCTGGGGCACTTTCTTCACAAAAATTGTAAACAATGATTTCCACCCACAACTTATCCAAGGGAACTAAGATTTCTGGTAGAAGAAGAAGAAGTGTTCACTAGATAATTATTTAAATAAATAGTTAAACGGCAGTATAAGGTCATAAATTGCATAAATTTTTTACATATTCATGATTATTAATTTGAAAATATTCGTTCTTGAAAAAATAACTAGATTCCTAATTCAAATATTAACATTTTGCTGTGAACGGCACCTACGGCGTTCTTCGCGCTCTTCTATTGTTTATCAGTGTTGCCAGTTGGTATGTGTTTCCCCTCCAAACTGGGTACGTATAAGACTTAAACAAAACCGGGGAAATAGTAAGTGAAATTAGCGTATTTATTTGTAGTAGTATATGTATATACATATTACAGCAATTTTATCATTATTGCATTACTATGACAACTATAATTCATGGAAACAGTTTGTAAATGCATTGGCATATTTTGCCGTCTGCTCGTATCTATAGAAATATCTGTAATTTTTGGGGATTAATTTGGTTGCAAAAAAGGGATAAAAGGCATGAATTAAATAAACATTTTGAAGTAATGAAGTAAAGTTAAACTGAATAATGAGTAAAGTAAACAGTTAAGGGAATAAAGCTTTGCACCTCATGAATCGTGTACTTGTGTGCTGCCAGCAACTGTGTTTGTGGAGTGAGCACTTACGAACCAGGCACCGCAACATAGTTGAAGTGCAATTTGGACCGAATTAAGACCAAAACATGTATAATTACAATCTTGTGTAAGATCAATAAATGTTACATATATATGGTAACATTGTTCAAGTGAGTGCTGGGAAGGCTGGGAAAGACGGTGGCTCCACCTCGCATATGAACGACACCTCACACGGTTGCCGCCATATTGGATTTCAAAACTGCATTGAAAATATATTTTTGTACATTCAACTTCCCTGTCAGATATATACTTAGCTATAGACTCCGTTGTCCCTGACAGAAATTCGAATTTCGCAGCACACGCTACAGGTAGGTCAGGTGATCTACCGCCCTGCTGCTGGGTGGCAGGAATAGGAACCATTCCCATTTTCTAATCAGATTTTCTCTGTCGCCGGTTCCAGTAACATCGTTGCTGGTTCCTCCTGACTTGACTTTCGTTTATTCATCGCCGTTGATCTTCTGGACTGATTTATTTGGTGACGTATTGGATCTCTGGTTTGGCATACGCTTTTGTGGACTTTTTTTATTTTGGTTTCGGATTATTCTTGAAATGTCGGACTCTAGCTATACAGTTAGAAGATGTGTGAATGAGGGTTGTAGTGTGAGACTACTGAAAGCTTCGGTAGATCCTCACACTGTGTGCAAGCAGTGTAGGGGGAATGAATGTTCTGTCTCTAACACTTGTAATGAATGTGTAAATTTGAGTGAGGAAGAATGGAAGACTCTAAATTCCTACTTAAGGAAATTGGAGAGGGATAAGGCTAGAAAAGCTTCTTCCAGAAGTTAGGTCTTGCTCTAACGAGCCAGTTAGTAGTGTAGCACTTAATTCTCAAGTAATTGTTGCTTCCTCCCATACAGCATTAGCACCTTCTCCCTTCTCAGATTCTGCAAATTCAGTATCGGAAATTGCAGATTTGAAGGCTGCCCTCACGAGGATGGAGCATAAAATGAAAGCTCTAGAAGATAAGCAAAGGCAGTGGAAAGTGATGTTAGTGTCCCCAGTGCAGTGGAGGGTGCGTCTGATCGGCTCTGTCTCGCTCCCAGGCCTAGACCTCTTCCAAGCTCCCAGGCCCAGAGGAGAAGGAAAGTCGAAAGCCTTACGAAGGTTATGGAGAATCCCCACCGATCAGGCGTCCCCTCGGCAGGATCTGTGGCGTCCCAGACTGCCAAGGATCGCCATTGGAAAGGCATCCTAAAAGAGTGCTTCGCCTCTTCCGATTCGTCTTTGCATAAACGTGGATGGAGTTCGAACGAACTATCGCGTCCTACCAAAAGGAGTTGGAAGGCGCCTACTTTGGACTCGAGCCCAGAACGTTTTCCAGAAGACTCGCCATCTGAGAGGAAGAGAGCCAAGAAAGCCTATATTGCGCCTGCTCTCGGAGAGCGAGCACCTTAGATTCCAAGATACAGATGAAATCTATAACATAAAGGGCATTACCTCACAAGACATATTTATAGCCCGTAGGCCATACTACAGGGTTAGGAAAAATAAAGTCTACAGGTAGGTTAGCCTACCCTGACTTTTGTTTACTGATTAATTGCGTACATACAAATCATACGTCTTCCTTACGGAATTAGACAAAATCTCACACTCCTTACATGACAAATCTCAACAAAGAAGCAAGACCCATAGCCCTCGTGCATATCAAGTGCGGAACTACTGAAGCTTTCGGTAGCCACACCCTATCTTAGCAGACAACACCCTCTGAAACTAGCCTAACTAGATTCAAACATACAAAAATGAATCAAATTCAAATAAATTTAAGATAGCGTATGCCTAGCCACAAATCCAAGTAAATAAATCAAAAGACAGTTAGGATATTTAGCGGCAATGAAGTTTCCAAAATCCTAAGACGGAGGTACTGAAAACAGGTGTTTCCAGCACCGGCGACAGAAAAATTATGAATAGAAAATGGGAATGGTTCCTGATACCCGCCTCCCAGCGGCGGGAATGGGTACTAACCACCTGGCCGACCACTGTGTGTGCCGGAAGTTTTTGAAATTCTGTCAGACTTCAGAAAATACAGCTATATATATATATCTGACAGGTAAGTTTCATGAACAAAAGAAGCTTTATAGAAGAGGACGCTTCACGTCCTCTCTCTCTCTCTCTCGTTATGCGTTTCAGTGAGAAGTAAGAAGGCGAACGTCGCCTGAACACGTGTACGTCTTTCCACCGAGAAATACGAAAAAGAAGTCATAGTAGCAGGACTTTTTTGAGAGCGGACGTCCGAGCTTTGTTACTGTGAGATTAGAAGGCGTTCCCTCCCCGCCCTCGTATTCTCACGCACGATCAACCCTTCTCCTGAGACTGCTTCGTGCAGTCGGATTTCTCTCAGAGATGTATCTCGCTCTTCCCTGAAGGCAGTTTCTCTCGCTTGTTTTGACGCCTGTCAGGAGCGTGACGCTTTTCTGCACGCTTCTTTTGACGCTCGGCTTGGAAGGGACGCTCGGATAAACGTCAGGCACGCGCGGGTACACGCCAAGCGCGCACCAGTGGACGCCGAGCGCACGCCAGGTGTGTCGCCTGGCTGAACATTTCTGTTGAACTCTTCAAGCTCTTGTTTACGATTTGGGCCTAAAGAATTTTTACCTCTACCTTCGGTGATACCTTCTACCTCACCTGCAAAGAATGTGAAGTAAGCAGTGCTTCGGAGGAAGCTTAAAGTAGTGAACAGACAACTTCGTCGTCGAAACCCAGCAAGACCTCGGGTTTCGTGAATTCAAGAGGTCTCTGTCAATTAATATTGCTTTTCGCAAAGGTGGATGGAGTTAAGGAAAGCTCAAGGGAAGATCTCGTTTGCTCTACCGCAGTCAAGACTTTGCGATAAGGCAGTTACGGGTTATGCAAAAGCTTGACGTCCTGCACGTCATGACGCTCGACAACGTTCGGTAGGATTCTTGCAAAGGCACTCATCAAGAGGACGCTCTTCAGGAAAGCGCAAGACAGGACTTCCTTTGCCATACTGCCAATAATTTAGGTTTTTGCAAGCTTTATAGTCCATCTGAAGGGGCTTTTTTCAGATTGATAGTTTTTTATTGGGGTTGAGTTCCTAGTTCGGGACTACGCTGCCGAAGTTGAACATTGGGGTCCTACCTGCCGTAAGCCCAGTCTCTTAACAGGATTCTTGCCCCTTCCTCGATTGATACGGGAATCGGAAAAATAATATGCTCGACTTCCTGGATTACGTTTTGTCAATTCAGTGACTTTCCCCCATTGACAATATACTATCGTTTTGTCAAGTAAGTGGGTATCCCCTCATTGACAAAATATCTCTTTGTCCCGTAAATGGGTTAGTTCTCATTGACAAACATCTCAATAACTTTATATTGCATAAGCCGATAAGCTCTTATTGACAAGATTTGGAAGCGCTCTCATTCATCATTCGCAGACTCGTACAAGAAATAGACTTGTAGACTACGTCAATGAACGCTTATGTCCAATAACATAAGAAGCTTGAGCTGTCCGCTTCGATTCTCTAAGTTGTGTTCATGAAACTTGCCTGTCAAATATATATGTAGTTGTATTTCCGAATTCAGCTACAGGCGGTCCCCGGGTTACGACGGTTCCGGCTTACGACGTTCCGAGGTTTCTACGCTTTTTCTTAAATATTCAGTAGAAAAATCCGTCCTGGGTTACGACGCTGACGCTTCCGAGTTAATGACGCTTTTAAAAAACGCATACTATGATAAAAATCCTTTATAGTTTAGCACAGTATATTAATAATAATAAGTTTCTGGTTAGATTACAACAAAAATTTTGAGGTTATGAAGATTTTCGACACTTTTTATGTCATATTTTTCTATGTTTTTTAGTGACGCCTCATATGCGGAACTAGTTTCCGAGCAAATAAATACATACTAGCTTGCGGTGCGCAAAGTTTACATATAACAGTCCAAAAGCGCAAATAATGAAAAAATCATTGCTTGTTTCCAGTAATAATAACAAAACGAAGTTTCATACAATCAACTTACCTGTCAGATATATACATAGCTAAGACTCCGTCGTCCCCGACAGAAATTCAAATTTCGCGCCACTCGCTACAGGTAGGTCAGGTGATCTACCGGCCTGCCCTGGGCGGCAGGACTAGGAACCATCCCCGTTTTCTATCATATTTTCTCTGTCGCCGGTGGTATCAACATTGTTGTTATTACCTCCTGACTTAGATTCATTTTTCAACATTTGATCAACGTTTTTCGGCTTTTTGGTGACGTATTTGGATCGTGTTTTGCCATTCGCTACTGTGGACTGTTTTTGGAATAACTCTTTTGGATTTTTTTTTTTCAGTATGTCTGATTCTAATGTGAGTGTGAGAATGTGTGTGAATGTAGGCTGCAAGGTGAGGATACCGAAAGCTTCGGTTGATCCTCACACTGTATGCCGTAAATGTAGGGGGTTTCAGGTTGTTTGCTATTAATACTGGTAAGGAATGCGAGCGATGAATGCAGAAGAGTGGAAGACTTTGACTTCTTATTTGAAGAAGTTAGAGAGGGATAGAATTAGACGATTGAAAGGTGTGAGTTCAAGCCTATTGAGCCTTTCACTGATAATTCTAATCCTACTGATGTAGATTCTCCCTATGTATCTCATTCTCAGAGTGCTTTTTCGGATTCGGCATCGGAAATTGCCAATCTGAAAGCTACAATTAGAGACATGAAGTCCAAGATGGCTGACTTCTAAGGTAAGGCTAGTGAAAGTGAGCATTACAGTGAAGTGAGTTCTCCCAGTGTTGTGGAGGGGGCGTTTGATCGTCCCTGCAACGCTCCCAGGCCTAGACCTCTTCCAAGCTCACAAGCCCAGAGGAGAAGGAAAGTCGAAAGCCTTAAGGAGGTTGTGGGGAATCCCCAACGGTCAGACGTCCCTTCAGCTAGCTCTGCTTCGTTGCAGGCGGCTCAAGGGCGCTATAGGAAAAGCGTCCTTCGCGATGTCGTTTCTCGTCCTCTCCCTCTCCCTCACCTAAAACGAGGGTGGAAGGAATCGAACTTGTCGAGACCGCTGAAGCGTATATGACGCCTGACATGGATTCTAGTCCAGAGCGTTTTTCAGATGACGCTCCGTCTTCTAGCAAGAAAGCGAAGGGGGCGTCAGCGTCACCTGAAGTGTACGCGGAAGTACCCTTTCCTTCTTCTCCCACCGAGTGATGACGAAAGACGTCATGCACGGCCAGTGGGAGAAGCGTCAAGAAAGATCATTATAGCAGTTCAAGGAGCAACTGTCATCTCGAGTGGGAGTTTTAGCGCCACGTCGGAAGGACGTGACGCTTCCAATTAAGGAAGTCTCGTCCTCTCTTACCTGTTCAACGACAAGCGTCATACAGACGGGAAAGGCGGCTAAACGTCTTACAGAACCGCGTCTAGTGCGAGAGCGAGAACAGGTGCTTACGAGAGTTTCGTAACGCCAGAGAGACGTAAGACGTCTTTAGACGCGAAGCGATGCATTGGAAACGGAGCATAGACATGAAGCTCCGTCCAATATTATGACGCCAAGTAGGACGCCTTTGGAGAGCGGAGCGTCCTTCCAAGCGCGAAGCGTCATCGAGACGTCAGCAAAAGACGTCCATCCATGACGCTTGGCGAACGGGAAGCGTCATGTAAGCATGAGAGTCTTCTAAAATTCTAGAGAAGCCGAAGCTTATGACGCCTTCCAAGACTATTAGACGGGAAAGAGGAAGGATTATCATTCCCTTAGCCCCTCTCCTGTTAGGAGTTTGTCTCCGCAAGAAGTAGAATGTTCGGAAAGGAGAGCGGAGACGCTTTTAGATCCCGAGTTAGAGGAAAATAAACTCGGATGACGAATATAGTGGAAGAGAAGGTCTGTCTAACTATAAGGTGTTGACTACCCTACTTCTTGAGGAGTACGGAGACGAGTTGACTCCTGCCGCTCCTCCTTCTCCTCGCTCGCTCTTTTCCAGTGCTAAGACGAAGAAGCCTTCGTCTTTTCTTAAAATGAAACCCACCATATCGATGAAGAGAGCATTACATTCCTTAGACTCATGGATGAAGTCTAAGAAAGACTTAGTGAGGACAGTCTTCTGCATGCCTCCAGCAAGATTAGCTGGGAAAGAGGCATTTGGTATCGGACGGGAGAAATATGGGTATTGCTCTCCCTTCTACAACCGAAACAGTTTTTTTTTCGACTTTGGTTGAGACTTCAAGGCGTCAAAGTCTCAATTCTGCACGGATTACGTGGGGAATTTCGGAACTGGATCATCTCCTCAAGGGACGCTTTCGTGTATTGGAAGTTTTTAACTTCTTAGATTGGTCCCTTGGGGTGATGTCCAAGAAAGCCCATGATTCGGAAGGAATCAAACCTGAAGCCCTGTTATGCATATTGTCTTGTATTGACAAGGCGGTACAGGATGGATCTTTGAAATCTCCTCTTGTTTGGGGCAGGTCTTTTAAAGAAAAGGACTGTATATGGCGCCTTCTTAACAAAGGCAGTCTCACATGCTCAGAGAGCAGCACTTCTATATGCGCCTCTATCTGAAGGCGATCTTAAGGAGGGGATATCGTATCCCTTTCCTGAACACTCCTCCCCTAACGTCAATACCAAGGGAACTATCAGCCAAATACAAGGATCCTGTGCTGAGGGATACTCTTCGATCGATGGTGGAACAAATGTGGGACAAGAGAGGCGATAGAATTGGTACGGGATCAACACTCCCCGGGGTTTTGGGTTTTACATCGCCTTTTTCTGGTGGCGAAAGCCTCGGGAGGCTGGAGACCAGTAAACTGGACGTCAGCTCTCTGAACAAATTTGTTCAGAAGGAGAAGTTCTCCATGGAGACTTCTGCTTCAGTCATGGCGTCATTACGACAGGGAGATTGGATGGTGTCTTTAGATCTCCAGGACGCCTACTTTCACGTCCCGATCCACCCTTCATCGAAGAAGTACCTCCGTTTCATGACGGGGGAAGGATTTTTCAGTTCAGAGCCTTGTGTTGCGGCCTGTCCACAGCTCCTCAGGTCTTCACAAGCCTGATGAAGAATGTGGCGAGGTTTCTTCACCTCAAAGGAGTGAAGTCTCTATGTATCTAGACGACTGGCTCATCAGGGCCAGATCGGAGAGACAGTGCTTGGAGGACCTAAAGTTAACTCTGGATTTGATCAAAGCGTTGGGATTGCTTGTGAATCTCGGGAAGTCTCAGCTGACCCCCAGACAAGATCTAGTCTATCTGGGGATTCGGATGGATTCTCGGGGTTTTCGAGTTTTTCCTTCGCAAGAGAGAATCGCAAAAAAGGTTTGCGGATAGTCTCTCTCTTCTTAGAGAAGCAACAAACGTCGGCGAGGGAATGGTTGAACCTTCTGGGGACGCTTTCCTCGCTAGAACAATTCTTCCCTCTAGGAAGACTTCATATACGTCCGCTTCAATTCTTCCTCAAGAGGTCTTGGAGCTGGAAAACCGGACAACTGTCGGACGTTTTTCCCATTCCAGTGGAGATAAAGTCACACCTACAGTGGTGGTGCGCCCTCTGGAAGAGAACAAAGGGATCTCTTCTAAGAACACAGAACCCAGACTAGTGTTGTTCTCCGACGCGTCGGAGACAGGTGGGGAGCGGACCATTAGGCTCAGAGGAAAGTGTCAGGCACCTGGGAACCAGCAACAGGTGTCTTGGCACATAAACTACAAAGAGCTCTTCGCCGTACATCTGGCCTTGAAGAGCCTAGAACCTCTGGTGTCAAGCAAGATAGTGCAAGTAAACGTGGACAACACCACCGCACTTGCCTACATTCGGAAACAGGGAGGGACGCACTCCTCGTTCCTTTACGAGCTCACGAGAGAACTATTACTTTGGACGTCTCACAGGAACATCTCCCTGATGACAAGGTTCGTACAGGGAGTAAGGAATGTGAGGTCGGACAGGCTCAGCAGGAGGAACCAGGTCCTTCATACAGAATGGACTCTACACGAGGAAGTGTGTCTCGATCTCTGGTCTCTGTGGGGAACTCCTCATGTGGATGTCTTCGCAACATTCATTTCAAAAAAGGCTCCCAGTGTTTGCTCGGTCGTGGAAGATCCAAGAGCACTTATGGTAGACGCCTTCCTGCTAAATTGGTCTCGAGTAGACGTTTATGCTTTTCCCCATTCAAAACCTCCTGGGGTTAGTAATGAAAAGTTTGTGGCGTCAAAGGAGGCGAGGATGACGTTAATAGCCCCCTTTTGGCCGGCCCAGGAATGGTTCACGGAGGTGGTAGAGTGGATCGTAGACTTTTCAAGATCCCTACCAGGAAGGACGGATCTTCTCAGACAACCGCACTTCAAGAGGTACCATCAAAACCTCCCCGCTCTCGCTCTGACTGCCTTTCGACTATCGAAAGACTTGTCAGAGCGAGAGGCTTTTCTCGCGAAGTGGCAAGCGCGATCGCGAGAGCACGCAGAACCTCCACTACGAAAGTATACCAATCGAAGTGGGAGGTATTTAGAAGGTGGTGTAGATCCAAGAATTTGTCCTCCTCCACTACCTCTATAGCGGAAATTTGCTGATTTCCTGCTATTCCTGAGAAAAAAAAATCTCATCTAGCCGTATCCACAATAAAGGGATACAGAAGTATGCTATCGGCTGTATTCAGGAACAGAGGATTAGATCTGGCAGATAATAAAGATCTCCACGATCTCATAAGGTCTTTTGAGACTTCAAAGTCTAAGGAACCAGTACCTCCGAACTGGAACCTAGACGTAGTTCTAAAGTATCTGTCATCGGAAAGATTCGAACCTCCTCATCGGGCATCGTTTAGAGACATTACCCGAAAATACTTATTCCTATTATCTTTAGCTACGGCAAAGAGAATTAGTGAATTGCATGTCTGCAGGATAAAGAGGATTCAAGGGAGACTCAGCGATTTGCTCGTTTAAGACCCTGTTTTTAGCGAAAAAAAAAAAACGAGAATCCTACGAATCCCTGGCCTAAGTCATTCGAAGTCAAAGGCATGTCGAGTCTCGTAGGCAGAGAAGCAGAGAGGTCTCTATGCCCTGTTAGAGCTCTGAAGTTCTACCTTCAGAGAAGCATCAAATGGGAGGCTCTAGACAAGGTCCTTGGTGCGCGGTAAAGACCCCACAAGACTGATGTCCAAGAATGCGCTGGCATTCTTGTAAGAAACGTCATACAGACGCTCATAAGGCCTGTCCTGACGAACAGTTACAACTGTTGAGAGTAAAAGCTCATGAAGAGAGCTATAGCGACGCTCTCTCGTTTCATAAGAATATGTCGCTTAAAAACTCATAGATACGACATTTTGGAGATGCAACTCAGTATTTGCATCTCA
The DNA here is from genome assembly GCF_015104395.2 of Macrobrachium nipponense. NCBI lineage: Eukaryota > Metazoa > Arthropoda > Malacostraca > Decapoda > Palaemonidae > Macrobrachium > Macrobrachium nipponense. Next base: position 29,110,020 of record NC_061087.1, on the reverse strand, counting down.
TTACTTGAAAGACGTGCGTGTGACATATGAGAAGTGTTTTTCTCTAGGTCCTTTCGTATCGGCGGATACGATTCTGGGTACAGGGAGCCGACACCAATCCTTAAATGTATAGACTTTTCTTCTTTTTGGATATGGTCGAGTCTCTTCGAACAATGGAGGACTTAGGCTAGCACGGGCGGCCGTCTATGTTCAGTAAGAGAATTATTCGTTTCATATCCAATTAGTTTGAGTATAATTTTTTTTTGAAAACAAAATTATGTATGTGTGCGTAGTGGTTTTTGATTTACGATTGTTGTGACGAGTTCGGGGATAACTCTTAACAATCTTTAGTTCTAACATATGGTAGGATCAGGTGGTCGGGATTGGTGTGTGCTCCTTATTCATAAGGTGTATTGTCATATAAGTGGATCAGCACCCATTGACAAAGTCCTTTAGGCTCTGCGAGTAAGTGGGTAAGACCCCATCGGCAGACCCACAAGAAACTCTTGGCCATAGATCATATATCTCGCTAAAGTTTCTTGAGGTGATGCAGACTACTGGGCAAACACCCACGAAGTCTACCACCTATCAGGTAGGAACCAAGGTTTATTTATACCTACAAACTATGTTGTTTACCTGTCATTCATATAGAAGCTGTCTCTTACCCTCCACCGAAGGGTGCCAATCAGCTATGTATATATCTGACTAAGGTAAGTTGATTGTATGAAAATGATATTGTTATGTTACAATAAAGTTTCATACATACTTACCTGGCAGATATATACAATTAAAGGCCCACCCAGCCTCCCCGCAGGAGACAGGTGGAAGAGAGAAAATATGATAGAAAACGGGGATGGTTCCTAGTCCTGCCGCCCAGGGCAGGCCGGTAGATCACCTGACCTACCTGTAGCGAGTGGCGCGAAATTTGAATTTCTGTCGGGGACGACGGAGTCTTAGCTATGTATATATCTGCCAGGTAAGTATGTATGAAACTTTATTGTAACATAACAATATCATTTTGTGGTTTGATTACAACGCAAATTCCAAGTATCCAAAGAGAGACATTATCCAGTAATTTGATCAGAGAGAGAGAGAGAGAGAGAGAGAGAGAGAGGCGGCTTCCGACGCACCGAGTTAAGGACAGAGAAGTGTTCGTTTCATTAAACGGCCTCTGACTCATGCCAGTAAATGTTTTGTTGATACTAATAATATAAGCCTATTTAAAGATACGTTTTATACATTCAACTTCCAGCCAGATATATACTTAGCTATAGACTCCGTCGTCTCCGACAGAATTTCAAATTTCGCGGCACACGCTACAGGTAGGTCAGGTGATCTACCGCCCTGCCTGGGTGGTGGCAGGACTAGGAACCATCCCCGTTTTCTAATCAGAATTCTTCTGTCGCCCGACCATCAACATTGTTGTTGGTTCCTCTCGATTGGTTTTTCTTTTTTTCACCGGCAATTGATCTTCTTGACCGACTTTTGGTGACGTATCTGGATTGTTGGATTGGCATACGCTTTTGTGGACTGTTTTGTGGACTTGATTTTGGAATTTTCTTTAATAATGTCTGACTCTGGAATGGTTGTGAGACGTTGTGTGAATGTAGGCTGTAAGGTGAGGTTGCCGAAAGCTTCGGTAGACCCTCACACGGTATGCAAGGGGTGCAGGGAGTATGAATGTTCTTTTACTAATACTTGTAAGGAATGTGAGAACTTGAGTGAGAACGAATGGAAGAATCTAACTAATTATTTAAAAAAGTTAGAGAGAGAAAGAGTGAGGAAGGCTTCTCATAGAAGTTTAAGTAGTTCTAGATCTGAACTAATTCCAAGCTTGGGATCTTCCCCAAGGGTAAGTATTGCTACTTCTCCTTCCATTGCAGCCCCTTCTCCTATTGCAGAACCTGTAGATCCAGCAAAAGAACTTGCGGATCTAAAAGCAGCCTTCAAGTTGATGGAAAACAAAATGGCTGCCATACAAGGTAAGGCTAGTGATTTTTTCAGTGGACAGTGATATGAGTGTCCCCAGTGTAGTGGAGGGGGCATCTGGTCGGCTCAGCAACGCT
>NC_061087.1:29077450-29107475 GCF_015104395.2 Macrobrachium nipponense | reverse complement strand
CCGAAGAAGAAGAAGGCTGCCTCCCCCCCCTAAGAAGTCTCCTTCGGGAACTTCTAAGGGGCCCGTCCCACCGAGTCCTTCTGCTGGTCCTCCCTGCTCCTTCGGGAGCGGGGCCCGTCTCCCCTTCCGTAAGGAAGAGATAGACGGGGACCAGAGGAGTATCGGTTAGCTCTGGTACTTCCTCGCCTGGTGCTAGCGGCGATGCCGCTACGCCAGGTTCCGGCTCGGTCTCTCGTTCGCGGGAGATCCCGAGGTGTACGCTCTCCCTCGGGGAGACCGTGCAGCCAAAGTTTCAGCGCCAGAGTCGCTCGGCGCCAAGACCACGGCACGGGAGCAGAAGGCTGGCGAGAACCGCTCAGGTGACTCTCGCCAGGCCAGCGGCCGCTCTCGCAGCGACCAGCTGGTAACCGGGTTTTTGTTATTCCCTAAGAAGACTCCTTCGGGAACTTCGAAGGGCTCGTCACACTCCGGTGTGACGGGGGGGTTTTCCTTCTGCTGGTCCTCCTGTCCTTCGGGAACGGGGCCCGTCTCCCCTTCTGAGAAGAAGAAGAAGCGGGGACCAAGGGTGTGCTGGCTACCGCTGGTACACCCTCGCCCTGGTCTTGGCAGCTCTGCTGCTAAGCCAGGTACCGGCTCGGTTTCTCGTCCGCGAGAAGTTCGAGTGTACGGTCTCCTTCGGGGTTCGTGACCGTGGCAGCCAAAGTTAAGACGCCTGAGTTCGCTCAGCGTCATGACCGAGGCACGGAGCAGAAGACTGTCGAGAGCCGCTCAGGTGACTCTCGCCAGGCCAGCGGCCGCTCTTCGTAGCGACCAGCCGGTACCTCGGGTGGACGTGACGGTCTCTGACCGGCCACGGGTGAGGCGGCTGGGAAGAGGTCCCCCAGGTCCCCTCGACCGACTGGTACAGCCTCGGCTGGTACCAGCGGTTTGACGTGCCGCGAGGACGCTCACCGGTCTCACCCCCCCCCCCGCGAAAGTGAGCTCTGCAGGTCACCTGACCGCCGCTCCCACAGGGACCGGGCGGATACGGTGACCAGCAGCAGCTCGTCTGACGCACGGGACCGGGGTCGACGTGCTCAGTCGAGCCGCTCGCCACAGGTGAGCGGCACGGCCAGGCCTGCAGATCGATCCCCACGCGGGTTGGTGATCGGCTGCAGCCCCCCACGTACGCTGGTCTGCCAGCGAACGGGGGGGAGCGTCAGGTCTGTCTCTCCACTACCTTCAACTTCCTCGGGCTACACCGGGAAGAGCGAGGTAGCTAGGAGTGATCGTGAGAGGTGCGCCGCTCACGATCCCTTCACGACGCCGCACGTGCCACGTATGGTCTTAGGACCAACCAGGACGTACGCGCAAGTGATTGGAGGCGACAGTCACAGTCAGGGGGGGGTAGCGTCAGTTCTGTCTCTCCGATACTTCAACTCCTCGGCATACGCATTGGAAGAGCGAGTATATAGGAGTGATCGTGAGAGATGCGCCGCGCACGAATCCCGTCACGACGCCGCACGTGCCAGGTATGGTCTTAGGACCAACCAGGACGTACGCGCAAGTGATTGGAGGCAACCGTCAGGGATCTGTTGCTGGTCCTTCTTCTGAAGGAGGAGGGTCCTGGGAGCTGCTCTTGTTGGAGGGACTGGATGGTCCTACTCCTCAAGACGCTGTAACTTCCGAGATTCAGAGTAACTTTGCCCAGGTTATTGCACTGATTCGTCAGCACAACGACCTGGGGGAAGGATCGCCTCTCCCACCAGCAGAGCCCATGTCTCTGCTCGAGTCGTTTTGGGGCACGAGAGGGAACCCAAACCGACGGTGGGTTTGCCGCGATCGGAGCTTGCCGATTCTGTCTTGAACCAGAGTCTCTCGTCTCCGGACAAGAAGGCTCTCTCAGTTCTGGCCGGTCGATCAAGCTACTTCCACCTCCTCTACTGCGACAGCGGCGTTTCTACGTGTCTTCGGACACCGTATTTAAATACTCCTTCGGTCCTCCTGAGAGGTTTCGACCTCGACGAGGACTGGAATGAGTCGGAGGACGGTATCGGCTCTCTCCTGTCAGGTGTCGATCAGCCCCACCCAGACGACGTTCACAGTGGCGGCAGACCCTTACCTACAGTGAGAGTTCGTAACCCTCCTCGGGAATACGTTTTCCCAGACTCTGAGTGGCTGCTCCTACTCTTCTACAAACTGCTAGTTCCACTGGGAAGGCGAGCGAGTATCCAATTCCTCCCCCATTCCCTCTCTCCTTACGGCTACGAGGGAAAGGGGAGGGATCCTACAGAGATTTCTCTGTAGGATTCCACGTTGGGGACTGCGCTACCGGGGGGACCTTCGGGTCCTACCTGACGTAAGCCCCGGTCGGTTGTGAGGAGGGATCCTGCCCCATTCTCGATTTCTACGGGAATCGAGAGGACCACCAGCCGATATCGTTTGACGAATTCGGTGGGGGTTTCGCAGACTGCTTAGAATTCTACGGAATTTCTAGCGCATCAGAGTGTTAGAGTTTCTTACGATCTCCAAAACACTTAGGCGAGACCACGGTCCAAAGTGAGCGAGACGAGAATCCCCGATATGTTTACACGATAATCGGGAACTCGCCTATGCTCGAATTCCTGGAACTTCAGCATAGGAAGAAGACTGCTGCTGAAAGAAGACTATCTCACAGTAGGCGACCAACCTGGAATAGAGAAGAACGGACGGGGAATATCCAGTTTGGCTTGGAACTATCGTCTTTAGTATTCTGTTCACCATTGAAGCTTTCCTTCGAGGAAGACTTCTTCACTCTCTTTGATAGAGACCGAAGGTGGTCGATCTCCAATCCTTATTTTGTTTTCTTGAAGGAAAGAATTTAGGATGGAGATCGTTGTTCAGAATCCTACAAATATACTACGTATATTAACCTCGCGACATGATTCTGCTAAGCAGTTGAATGGTCCGAGGGGTAGGCGCATATCCTGGTTATTCTACGGATGCGACTTAGACGAAAAGTATTCTAATTGAACTGCAACTCGGGTTGCCTGCAACCTCCCAGGAGTTTCCAGTTTCAATTTTATATACTTATGGTGTGTCACAACAACACCATTTAAGCTTTTATATTTACCGAAATTCGTTTCGCATAAATATAATTGCTCGAGCATATCTTTTTTATGCTCGGTGGTTCTAGCCGAACGCATTCCTTCGTGGAAAGGATTACTTGGCAACTCAGGATGACGAGTCAGCGACAGCTACTGCGTATTGAATTGCCCGAGGCATTTCAGTACCAGCTGCCGCTTTGAGATGAACGGTGGTTATGTTTCTCCACCTGCTTTGATTGAATACCAACCCGTATCTCTGCCCAACAATCACGGACTTAAGTCTCTGATTAACGGGGATTCTCGCATACATGAATGACCATCTACTGCTGTGACGCTAGTATTCATCGTCGTTCGGTATTGCGAGAATTTTAAACAGAGATATCTATTCGACTCTCATCTTTCTGTTTACCGCACGGTAACAGAATTCTGTAATAGTCTCTTTTGCTGAATCGTATCTCGATAATGCGAATGATTTTTGCGGAATCTGAGTTTGTCCTCAAAATATCTTGTATTCGGAGGTGTGCAATTGTTCATTGTTCACGGATTAGCAGATGTATTGAAAGACATCGCCTACTCCCACACCTGCCAGCTCTACTTCCAAACGTTCAGCCATGAGAAGCAGTTCTTCAGGCGGCTCTCTGTGTGTTTCATTACTGAAGAACGCCCCGCTTTCATTGCACACACGGACAGCAATGAAATGGCGGTTAGCGTTTTCAGTCATTTGTAAGCACAGGTTTAGAATCTTGAGATTCCTTCTCACGATTCAGCTGGAAGACGTAGGTTGCATTCATTGCCTACCTTCGTCTCAAACGTCACATAGTGTTGTTTCTCCTTAAGCTGAGATTCAATGTCTATGAGGATTTTCTTGCCATCAGGGACCTCGGTCTTTTGAAGGCAATTGACTTTCGCCTTTTGAGCTTATGCATTAAGAGAATCATCGCCGCGCCGTCCGGCATCGGTGACTAACAAATATTTTTATTTGTTTGGTCTCTCAGCATAACTCTTTAAAGGGCGAAGGTCACGTGACTTACCCGGATGCTTGGACAACTTGCCTCAACTCAACTGATTCCGAACCAGTCAGTCGGCAGCTGTCAGAGCGCCCGAGTCAGTTACGAACTATGCTGTGGACTTAGTTCGGTTGTTCCAGAGCAATCATTACTTCGTCTTAATAGCTTTGTCAGTATGAGTACTGTACATAACCAAAGTCGACGAAGAGGGATAGGTCATATGACTATCCCCTTCTTTTCGTCTTAGGTAACTGCATGACTTCTCTTGAGAAGTCAAGCACAAAGGGATGGGGATTTGTGACGCTCGATTTCGTACCGATCTTCGTAGCGAAGACTCAGAACCCTTCGGTAACTGACGAGTGGTTCGAGTCCTTCACAATACCTCCCTAATGGACTTCACCGCCTCCGATACGAAGGCTATGCTGCTTTGTCCTGTGAAGGCGCAACGGAGCTGTCTGAAGAAACTCGACACCCAGGATGAGTGTGGACGCCTCTTCATCATTCTCTCGCGTTCCGCAAGAACTTCTCCGTGGCGCAGGTAATGAAGGCAGGCGCCTGGTCCAACCGGACCGCATGCACCTCCTTCTACCTTCGGGATATTGCCCACAGTTCCTTGGATCTTTTTCCTTGGGAACCGTGTGGTTGCTCAACACGTTGTGTAGTTAACCCAGACCCTCGCAGGCTGAACAGCATCGAGTCCTGGTGTGACCGTAAGAATGGATGAGGAATGAGAGTGTGACTGGCTCCTCTTCCCATCTTTTTCTTCCCTCTACCTCTGGGTAGAGGGACACGGTCGTCACCCTGCTGGGTAAGGACGAGATGCAGGTGAGCTACTCAATAGAGCACCATCCTATCCCTTTCAGTAGGGATAGGAGTAAATATCCACCACTTCCTCCAACAAGGGGGAGGAAGTGGATGCCAATTTGAGACAAACCCATCATTTTATGATTGTCTCTTGCAAACAGGAACAAGTTCTTGCTTGCTGGTACGAAGAGATACGCTTGCCTCTCTCTTAGTACTTGGCCCAGAGGTCTGACCATTGATCCTGCGGTGCACACCCGATCAATCGGACAGAGGTTTGGATCCCTCCCTTGCTCTTACGACCAGGGAGCACTCCAGGGTTGGACGAAACACCAGTCTGTTCACCAAAAAGACTCAGATTCCTCCCACCAAGAAGTGAGTCTTCCTATTGTTAAAGGACCGAGGGTTTGTATTACGTATCGGAACAAATGACAATTGTCGAAAATTGCATTTTTCCTAACTATACAAACCTGAGGTCCTTTATATATAGTCCCACCTCATGCCACCCCTCACTCTGCAACTTTTTGCATGGGCCTAAAGCAAAAGTGATTCTTCACCTCGAGCGCACGATCGGACAAGCAGTTAACTACCGTTCTCCCCTTGTTCGAAGCTTACGACTGTCCCAGCTGCCGCTAGTTACCTTCCTATTGTTAAAGGACCTCAGGTTTGTATAGTTAGGAAAAATGCAATATTAATAAACATTACCTTAATATAATTTATCTAGCCCTAAATCCCCAAAAACCGCACCAAAATTTACCACATTGGCAACCCTGTTACCTCCTATTCTGTCCGCCAGTTGTCAACACTGTCGTTGACAGATACGAAAACCTTCCCTCAAATCAGTTGTTAACGAGCGCCCGTGTTGTTTACATCACGGTGGCCGCTCTTTATAAATTTCCTTAAACATTTTTGTGCCTTTAAAGCTTTCATTATTTGTAAATGAAAAAACTTTATATGAATTACCACTCACGCATTACATCACGAAATAGTGAATTAACTTTGATTTCTGTTGTGGTTCTTATCTTAAATTACGAACTTTTTGCGCGACCCGGAACTACTGACCTGTCCAATTCTACAATGGATTACCAAGAAATTACGATGCTTCCTTCTGCCAGCAACATCAGGAACTGCCCGGTTTGTGGGACAAGGATGAGTAGCAGGGAGTATGAACCCCATGACATTTGTAGTTCTTGTCGTGGACAGGTTTGTGACTTGACTTCTCGTTGTGACGTATGTAAGCCTGGTCTGACGAGGATATGACTGCTTATATGAAACGCCAAACAATCTTGCAGCGTAAAAGATCGGTTAAGGAGAAAAAGAAATCGATTGCTAAAAACTGTATCTAACGAATTCTTTGACTTGGGCGCTCATGATTCTGGCTCTTCGGTTTCGGTATCGTACGACTCCGATTCCGATTAATTGATGCTTTGCCCCCTGTACAACCGGTAAATTAGTGAAGTTATTTCTGATGTAGATTCGAAGATTTTGGCAATGGAAACTACCTGGAAACAGAATTTTAAGAAATTACAGCTTAGTCTAGATAGAGATATTTCTGCTAAGTTTAACAATCTGTCAGAGAATTTTCAAGAAGCCTTTACTAGAATGTCTAACACACTTTTAGATTCATTTTCAGCTCCTCGTCAGGTACCTGTCGACAGCACCATGGGTAACGGTGCGACAGATACCCGGCTTGTGAACCCCGTCGTGGCGAAGGCCTAGGGGCGATCCGGTCCGGGCAGGTGCCTAACGAATCTTTACCCAACGTGTCCCCTGTTAGTCCCGTAACAGTGCCAAAGGGCGCTTATTTAGGAGAAGGGGGGAGGGATATTAGTGTCAGACCTAAGATAGCTAGTCGTCAGAGGAAGTTTCTAAGTTAGGATCTGACGATGATGATGATGATGACGCGGATTCGTGTGATATTGATGTTTCCTCGAATGGATGTCATGATGTAGAATTCAAGAAACTTTTTGATTTAATTTTGAGTTTTCTTCCTCAGGCGAGGCCTAAAGAGCAGAAGCAGCCTCCGCCTCGTTGTATTACAGAAGGGATTTTTCTTGACGGTCCTTCCCGGTCACGGGAATTTTTACGTTTTCCCTTTGCCCAGAGGTTCGCGGAGAGTGAAGGACGGACGTTGCCGCTAAACTTTCGAAGGTGATCGGGGAGGGAAGAGGAAGCTCTCTTCTCTTCTACGACACCGGAGAGGAGTTTAACCAGGTGGCGGATGTATTCTTCATTCTCTCGACCCCCAAGCCAAATCCTGATTTTGTCCGACTTTTCAAGTCAACCCTTGCCTTCTAAGGCTTCGGTCTCTGTCTCAATTGAAGATTTTATTGCTATGGAGGCTGTTATGAGCTCCTTACAGAAGCTCAATCCTTCAATATGTGGTCCTCGGAGGGCTTTTAATGTATATCAAGGACTCCGGGTTTGTTCCTCCTGATGCTCCTCTTTTTGAGAAATTCTGCTCATCCATTTCAATAGCTTCTGTACATCAGAACGAGCTTGCTGCTTCAATGCAGGCCTTTCTTGTTTCTCTAAGGCGTAACCTGTATTTGTTGCAGTTACCCTCCTCTGTATCGGAGATTCAGAGAACCCGTCTGTTGTCCTCTTCTCCTTTTGGCGATTTCCTTTCGATATTTCTGTGCTTTTCTGAGGTTTTGAAGGAACATCAAGGTGATGCCTCTTCCCAAGCTCACTGGGCCTTATCAAGAGCTTTTTCCTCTGGTCTTCCTCCCATTCCTTCAAGGAGTAAGCGTAAGTTTAGGACCAGATCTGTACCTTCTGCTCCAGCCCAACAACCTCCTTCTGGCCCTTTTTTCCAGAGTACATCTCAGGTTGCTGGTGCTTCTTCTTCATCCTCTGGTGCTCACCCTTTGAAACGCGGGAGAGGTTCTTGGCGTGGCTCCAAGGGCAGAGAAAGAGCTCAACCTCCAGGAGGACCTTCTTCTTCTTCTTCTTCTTCCTTGTCTCTGCGTAAGAATTTTCGGAAGTAGGAGTCATCACCTCGCCTGGAGACCGCAGTAGGAGCTTGTCTCTCCCACATGGTCAGCTTGGCAGGGGAGAGCGGTGGATGCTTGGGTGGTGGAGGTCCTGAAGGAAGGTTACGAGATCCCTTTTGTTTCCAGACCTCCACTTTCCAATCGTCCTCTCGAGTTCAGCAGTTATTCCCCTCACTCAATCAGGGGTCAAGCCTTGGAGAAGGAGCTTTCGGCCCTCTTGGAGAAGGATGCCATAGAGCGAGCTCCTCCTTCTCCCGGGTTTTACTCTCGGATGTGTAGTTCTAAAGGCCTCGGGTGCCTGGCGCCCCATCATAGATCTTTCGGTTTGAACAAGTTCATTCTAAAGTCCAAGTTCAGGATGGAGACGGTCCAGACTGTTCTTTTCATCCGTCAGGAGGGGGGACTGGATGATTTCCATCGATCTGCAGGATGCTTATCTGCAAATCCCCATCCATCCAAGAAGCAGACCTTACCTTCGGTTTTTCACGGACTCGGGAGTTTTCCAGTTCAAGACCCTTTGTTTCGGCCTCACCACTGCTCCACAGGTCTTTTCTCGGGTGATGGCTCCTGTTTCAGCTATTCTGCATCAGTTAAATGTAAGGATGCTTCGGTATCTGGACGATTGGCTAGTCCAGGCCGAATCTCTAGAGAAATGTCTCCGGTCGAGGGAGATAGTTCTGTCTCTTTGTGTCGAGTTGGGCATTCGTGTCAACTCGACAAGTCCAATCTAATCCCTTGCCAGATCATGACTTATCTGGGGATTGTTTTGAATTCCCAGATTTTGAGGGCTTCTCCCGCTCAAAAAACGGATAGACAAGCTTCTGAGTCTGATCGAAGAATTTTTTGTCCTCCGTAATGCAGCCAGTTTCTCTTTGGAGGTCTCTCCTGGGCCATTTGTCATCCCTCATCCAACTGGTTCCCGGAGGTCGTCTCAGAATGAGGTCCCTTCAGTCGACACTTCGCCAGTCATGGGATTTCGTGTCCGAGGACACGATAGTCGCCTCTTCTCCACAATGTCGGAAGGATCTCCGTTGGTGGATGCAAGTTCACCGCCTCAAGTCAGGGACATCTCTTCTTTCGGTTCCTCCGGACCTAATGTTTTGGTCAGACGCCTCGGATCAAGGTTGGGGCGCACACCTGGGCTCGAAGCCGCTTCGGGCCTTGGTTAGAGGAGGAGAGGAGCATGTCAATAAATTGGAGGTAACTGAGGGCAGTGTAACTAGGCCTTCTTTCATTTCAGGAACAACTGTTGGAGTCGGTTGTCGCGATCTTTGTCGACAACACCACAGCAGTCTCGTACTTGAGAAACCAAGGCGGCACACGTCGGATCTTCTCACTCAAGAAGCCCGATCAATCCTGTGTTGGGCAGAAGACAGGGGGATTACGTTGCTCCCTCAGTTTATCCTGGGCCATCACAACGTCTTAGCAGACGCCTTGTCGAGACGAACGAAGTTCAAGGGTCGGAGTGGACACTTTGCCAGGAAGTCTTCGACAGCCTCAGGAAGAAATGGCCTGTCACAGTCGATCTGTTTGCCACCCCACTGAATTTTCGGTGCCAGATATTCTTCGCCCCTTACCAGACTCCTCAGAGTGCCGGGACAGACTCTCTTTTGCAGGACTGGGAGGGACTTCAAGCCTATGCTTTTCCTCCGTTCTCTCTGGTGAGGTCAGTCCTCAACAAAGTGAGGGCAACAAGCGTCTGGATCTCACCTTGATCGCCCCCTTCTGGCACAGAAGGAGTGGTTTCCCGACCTTCTGGAAGCACTGGTGGAACCCCCCCATTCGCCTGCCAGAGAGACCAGATCTTCTCAAACAACCCCACTTTCATCGGTTCCATCAGAGGCTCCAATGCTTCATCTTCATGCCTGGAGACTGTCAGGAGGTTCTCCAAGCACGAAGGGTTCTCCTCCAGAGTGGCGCGACAGTTGGCTCTTGCCAGGCGACAATCAACCAGAGTAAATTATCAGGCTAAATGGTCGGTTTACAGACGTTGGTGTAAGTCTCAAGGACATTCAATTTCTAGACCTTCCTTACCGAAAGTAGCGGAGTTTTAGTTCATTTACATCATGACAGGGCCCTGTCACCTTCGTGCATTAAGGGTTATAGGTCTATGCTTTCCTATGTTTTTAAGGCAAGGCTTCCTGAGATCTCTTCATCTTATGTATTAGAGATTTACTTCGATCTTTTTCCCTATCTCGACCCAGGCCGCAGTGTTCGCCTCTGACATGGGACGTTAACAAAGTCCTTCAAGCCTTAAGGTTCCCTCCGTTTGAGCCTCTGAATTCTGCCAAATTTAGGGACCTCTCTTCTAAGACACTCTTCCTTGTCTCACTGGCTACAGCCAAGAGGGTGGGTGAACTGCAAGCACTCTCTTTTCTGGTTGCCAGATCTGGACAAGACATGATTTTGTCATACCTTCCTGAATTTGTCGCAAAGACTGAATCGTCTGATAATCCCATTCCCAGGTCTTTCGTACTGAAGTCGCTGGTCGGTTTTGTTGGTAATTTAAATGAGGAATTAGTTCTTGCCCTGTTAGGGCGCTCTCATGTTATTTACGCCGCACGAAGGACATTCAGGGTCGTCCCCGTCATCTGTTGTTTCAACCCCGAAATGTCAAGAGACCTATTTCAAAGAATGGTGTATCCTTTTTTCTCAGAGATTCTGATCGTTTAAAACTGGTGGTTCGGCTGCTGGGGAAGACCAGACGCCGAGAGCACACAGTATTAGAGCAGTTGCTACATCAGTAGCTTTATGAAGAATGTCTCAGTCGCCAAGGTGCTTGAGGCGGCGACTTGGCGTTCTAATTCTGTTTTTGCCTCTTTTTACTTGAGGGTATATTTCTCTAGTTCTAGGCGACCTTCGTTCTTTGGGCCCGTTGGTGATGGCAGGACAGGTCGTCAGACAGGAGAATTAGGTAGTCTTCCTGTTTTACGTTTGGTTGCTACCTGTATATTATTCATAATTTTTTTTTTTTTTTATATTTTTGTTTTTGTATTATAACCCATGGCAGTTTTTGACGTAGTTATAATGGGAATTAGGCAGTTGGTATTTAGGTGTTTTTGATGACAAGGACTGACTGCTTGGCAACTCATGCTGCGTTCCATTTTCAGTGTGAAATGGTTCCAGACACTGGGTTGTCGGCACTGGCGACTACGCTTCTCCCAGAGTCGATGCTGACCTAGGACTAGCCACTGGGGGTTCGCTTGTCCTGACGACTCCTGCTTCTTCCACTGTCCTGGACAGGGAATTAGTCGATGGATCGTCTGCTGTCATCTGGTGACTCGCTCACCATCTACTGTTTCTCACCTGTCTTCTCAGAGTCAGGACACTCGTGGAGATCAGGCGACATTTAGTAGCCCTGAGTTTCTTGTTGACGAAGTCGGTTGCGTTGTACTACACCCCCGATGATCGTGTAACATGAGACCAGGTTGGACTGTCAGGCATTCGTCCTTCGGGACTGAATCGCCTTTTTGCTCCGCGCTCCTTTCTCTTGGCACCAGAAAGCTCGAGTTAGGAGTTGCTCATGAGCCGATTCGTTGCTGGCGACTTCGGGTTGCGTTGATACACCCCCAAGGTTTGCTTAGCTTTGAATCGCCCAGACAGTCCAGACACTCATCTTTAGGGAAAGAATAGTTGCTTGATAGTCTTCAGGATGAGCCTTGCTGTCCGCAATTCGTCGACTGTCACCTGGGTCGGGTCACCTGACTTTAGTACAGACGGACTGACTATCGCATTACTCCTTGTCCTGTGCTACCCGCGTTGGTGGCATTATGGTAGGAGACTTTGAGTTGTTAGTATCTTTGACCTTGGGTGAGTTTTGAACTGCCTTGATATATATTTCTTTGTTTGTTTCTCTTATTCTGTCCGAAGGGGAAATTGTATTCAGAGTCCCTACCTCCTTTTCAATGTGGTTAATCGGGCTAATAACAAATTATATTAAGGTAATGTTTATTAATATGGAATTTTATTCTAAAATTAATATTAATAATACTTACCTGTATAATTTATCTAGTCCCACCCATCCTACCCCACGATCTGCCGTATCACAACTGATTTGAGGGAAGGTTTCGTATCTGTCAACGACAGTGTTGACAACTGGCGGACAGAATAGGAGGTAACAGGGTTGCCAATGTGGTAAATTTTGGTGCGGTTTTGGGGATTTAGGGCTAGATAAATTATACAGGTAAGTATTATTAATATTAATTTAGAATAAAAATTCCATTTTCGACAAATTGTCATTTCAAGGCAGTTTTGAAATCCAATACGATGGCAGCCGCGTGACTTGCCATTCGTAACCACAGACAATCACCATCTTTCCCAGCCTTCCCAGCACTCATTGAACAATGTTAGAGTATATATGTAACATTTATTGATCTTACTCAAGATTGCAGTTGTAATCAGCACAATAAAACATTTTGTTTCCTATATTAGTGAAAGTATGAAACTTTTTATTCCCGGGGTCATGGTTTGAACTGAAATTCATTTTGTTCATGAAACTTACCTGTCAGATATATATATAGCTGTATTTTCCGAATCCGACAGAAATTTAAAACACTTACGACACACGCAGTGGGAGTCAGGTGGTTAGTAACCCATTCCCGCCGCTGGAGGCGGGTATCAGGAATCATTCCCATTTTCTATTCATAATTTTCTGTCGCCGGTGCTGAAAAACACCTGTTTCAGTACCTCCGTTCTAGGATTTTGGAAACTTCATTGCCGCTAAGTATCCTAATTGTCTTTTGATTTATTTACTAGGATTTGTGGCTAGGCATACGCTATCTTAAATTGATTTTGAATTTGATTCATTTTTGCATAAAAAATATCTGAATCTAGTTAGGCTAGTTTCAGACGGGGTTGTCTGCAAAGATAGGGTGTGGCTACCGAAAGCTTCGGGTAGATTCGCACTTGGTATGTACGAGGGGTATGGGTCTTGCTTCTTTGTTGAGATTTGTCATGTTAAGGAGTGTGAGACTTGTCTATTCCGTAAGGAAGACGTATGATTCGTATGTACGCAATTATTAATCAGTAAACATGTCTAATTCCGTAAGGAAGACGTATGATTCGTATGTACGCAATTAATCAGTAACAAAAGAAAAGTCAGGGTAGTGAACCTGCTAACCTCCTGTAGACTTTATTTTGCATAACCCTGTAGTATGGCCTACGGGCTATGTATATGTCTACGAGAGGTGTCTCGCTCTCCTTCATTGCGTGAAGTGCTACTTCTGTAATTGTTACTCCTAACCCTGCAGTGTTGCCTTCGGGACCCTAAGCAGTGTCTGTAAGAGAAATTGCCCTTTCTCTGATACTCTTTCGATTCGTAACTTAGAATCGAAAGTGCTTGCTTTAGAGAGTAAAAGTGAAGTGCAGTGAGTGACCCCTTGTGTAGTGGAGGGTGCGTCAGATCGGCCTCGTTTTCGCCTCTAGGCCGGGACATCTGCTTGACTCCCAGAACCAGGGAGGAGAGCATGTCGAAAGCCGAAGGAGGGTTACGAGGAAACCCCCACCGATCTGGCGTGCCTTCGGCAGTTTCTGATGAAAATACCCCAGACTGCCTAAGTGCGTGCACGTGCACGAATCCTGAAGGATTGCTTCTCGTCCTCCGAAGCGTCCTCCCCGCGCAGGGGTGGAGCTTTCGGATGGACTCGCGCCCTCTAAATAGAAGCTTATAGAAGAGGACGCTTCACGTCCTCTCTCTCTCTCTCTCGTATGCGTTTCATGAGAAGTAAGAAGGCGAACGTCGCCTGAACTCGTGTCCGTCTTTCCACCGAGAAATACGTAAAAGAAGTCTTAGTAGCAGTAAGCTTTTGAGAGCGGACGCCCAACAGCAGGGGCGCGCGTGGCACGCCAAGCGCGCGCCAGTGGACGCCGAGCGTGCACGCCAGTGGACGCCGAGCGCGCTCCAGTGGACGCCGAGCGCGCTCCAGTGGACGGCCGAGCGTGCACAGCGCACGCCAGGTGTGTCGCCTGGCTGAACGTTTTCTGTTGAACTCTTCAAAGCTCTTGTTTCAGATTTGGCTTAAAGAATTTTCTACCTCTACCTTCGATGATACCTTCTACCTCACCTGCAAATGTGAAGTAGGCAGTGCTTCGGAGGAAGCTTAAAGTGAACAGACAACTTCTTCTTCGAAACCCAGCAAGACATCAGGTTTCGTGAATTCAAGAGGTCTTTGTCAATTAATATTGCTTTTCGCATAGGTGGATGGAGTTAAGGAAAGCTCAAGGGAAGATCTTGTTTGCTCTACTGCAAGCTTTGCATTCTGCCAATAAATTTAAGTTGCACTACCGCAGTCAAGACTTGCGATAAGGCAGTTACGGGTTATAAAGGCTCGATGTCCTGCACGTCAGGACTCTCGGCAAACGTTCAGTAGGATTCTTGCAAAGGCACTCATCAAAAGTACGCTCTTCAGGAAAAGCGCAAGACAGGACTTCCTTTGCCATACTGCCAATAAATTTTAAGCTTTAGCAGGCATTAGTTGTGATACGGAGAGGAAGCTGGTTGGAGAGTTTTTTCCTCTTACCCAGGATAATTTTGCCAGCTTTTTAGCCCATCTGAAAGGGCTTTTCAGATGATAGATTTTGTTAGTTCCTAGTCGGCGAACTACGCTGCGAATTGAACATCGTCGTTCGACCTGACGTAAAGCCCAGTCTCTTAACAGGATTCTTGCCTTCCCGTTTGAGACGGCAATCGGAAAAATAAATGCTCGACTTCCTGGATTACGTTTTGTCAATTCAGTGACTTTCCCCCATTGACAATATACTATCGTTTTGTCAAGTAAGTGGGTATCCCCTCATTGACAAAATATCTCTTTGTCCCGTAAATGGGTAGTTCTCATTGACAAACATCTCATTAACTTGATATTGCGTAAGCGAATAAGCTCTTATTGACAAGATTCGGAAGAGCTCTCATTCGTCATTCGCAGACTCGTACAAGAAATAGACTTGTAGACTACGTCAATGAACCCTTATGTCCAATAAACATAAGAAGCTTGAGCTGACTGCTTCGATTCTCCTAAGTTTTGTTCATGAAACTTGCCTGTCAGATATGTATGTAGCTGTATTTCGAATTCAGCTATATATATGTCTGCCAGGTAAGTATGAACAAACTTATTGTGATATAATTTCATATTTTGCCTTGCGTTATTTTATTTCTGGTTGGTTCAAGTCATATACGCTTGCTGTAGTTACCTCTTCGGATGGCAACCGAGAGGTCTATTGTCCATTTTAAGGACATTTAATCGTTACTCCCTGCAGCCTTCCAGGAGTTTCCGATTTATCTTTTACGTTGTATGGTAGTGTTCTGACGACACAAACGCATCTTTATATTTGCGTTTTCTGTTTCGCTTAAATATACCAGCTTGAGAGTCTCTTTATGCTAAAAATAACGGACCTTTTTCTTGTAGAATAGGGTAGCTGGCAACCCAGGCATAAAGTTAAGAGACGACGATGACGGACGATCGTAAGCTGCTGCTGTCACTGTCCTCTCCTCCAGTCCAATCTGTCCAAACGAGCCAGTACCAGCTCGTTCGCTGTCATGCGCGGTAGGTTACGTCTCTCTCTCCTGCGGGATTGACTGACTAACCGTATCTCGTGATGGCAGTTACGTCTCTCACTCTCCTGCGGGATTGACTGACTATCTGTATCTCTGCCCTACAATCACGGACTTAGCCTAAGATTGAGGGGATTTCTACATGAATGAATAAACATTGCATTCGTTTGGCCTTAATATGTTCTACAGAGATATCTTACTACTTTCGGTGCTCGTTACCGCACGGTATAGGACTACGAGTCTACCGCAACATTGCACTATTATATGCTCTCTTGCTTAGGCAAAGCGCAGCCTTATTAGGGAAGTAAACATACTGTGTGAGGGAATGGATGAGCTTGCTGGGGACCATTTCCTTCCTAAAGAAGTTTGTTTCCCTGAATAGACTGCAATTCAGACCTCTACAGTTTTTCCTACCGGGAAACGAAATGAAATTTTATTAAAGATCTAGAATGATTCTGAACATCTCTCGGTGCGTTAAGTATCTCTTGAGGTGATAGAAAGAAGGTGCCGGGACATCTGGAGAGGGATTCAGATGTCCTGGATCATAATCTGAAAGAAGTGGAAGCATTTCAGTCGTCCCTCCAGTCCTCGAAACGAGTTTTGGAACCATGGTCCATATAACTCTGATCTTCCACAGCTCTCTCATATCTTAGGAAGTATCTTCTCTCGGTCCGGTTCGGGTTTACGAGAAAGAGCCTTTTATAACAACAGGCGTAGAATGGAACTGTGTTTGTGGAGTGAGCGCTTACGAACCAGGCACCGCAACGTAGTTGAAGTGCAAATAAGCACTGTGGAGTTTCAGTTGTGATGGCAGTAAGGATAAAACCACCAATTTCTATGCAAAATGAATTTCAGTTCAAACCATGACCCTGGGAATAAGAAGTTTCATACTTTCCCTAATATAGGCAACAAAATGTTTTTTTGTGCTGATTACAACTGCAATCTTGTGTAAGATCAATAAATGTTACATATATATGGTAACATTGTTCAAGTGAGTGCTGGGAAAGGCTGGGAAAGACGGTGGCTCCACCTCGCTATGAACGACACCTCACACGGTTGCCGCCATATTGGATTTCAAAACTGCATTGAAAATATATTTTTGTACATTCAACTTCCCTGTCAGATATATACTTAGCTATAGACTCCGTCGTCCCTGACAGAAATTCAAATTTCGCGGCACACACTACAGGTAGGTCAGGTGATCTACCGCCCTGCCGCTGGGTGACAGGAATAGGAACCATTCCCGTTTTCTAATCAGATTTTCTCTGTCGCTGGTTCCTCCTGACTTGACTTTCGTTTATTCATCGCCATTGATCTTCTGGACTGATTTATTTGGTGATGTATTGGATCTCTGGTTTGGCATACGCTTTTGTGGACTTTTTTTTATTTTGGTTTCGGATTATTCTTGAAATGTCGGACTAGCTATACAGTTAGATGTGTGAATGAGGGTTGTAGTGTGAGACTACCGAAAGCTTCGGTAGATCCTCACACTGTGTGCAAGCAGTTTGTAGGGTGGGAAAATGGAATGTTCTGTCTCTAACACTGTAATGAATGTGTAAATTTGAGTGAGGAAGATGGAAGACTCTAAATTCCTACTTAAGGAAATTGGAGAGGGATAAGGCTAGAAAAGCTTCTTCCAGAAGTTAGGTCTTGCTCTAACGAGCCAGTTAGTAGTGTAGCACCTAATTCTCAAGTAATTGTTGCTTCCTCCCATACAGCATTAGCACCTTCTCCCTTCTCAGATTCTGCAAATTCCAGTAATCGGAAATTGCAGATTTGAAGGCTGTCCTCAAGAGGATGGAGCATAAAATGAAAGCTCTAGAAGATAAGCAAAGTGCAGTGGAAAGTGATGTTAGTGTCCCCAGTTGCAGTGCGGAGGGTGCGTCTGATCGGCTCTGTCTCGCTCCCAGGCCTAGACCTCTTCCAAGCTCCCAGGCCCAGAGGAGAAGGAAAGTCGAAAGCCTTACGGAGGTTATGGAGAATCCCCACCGATCAGGCGTCCCCTCGGCAGGATCTGTGGCGTCCCAGACTGCCAAGGATCACCATTGGAAAGGCATCCTAAAAGAGTGCTTCTCCTCTTCCGATTCGTCTTGCATAAACGTGGATGGAGTTCGGACGAACTATCGCGCCCTACCAAAAGGAGTTGGAAGGCGCCTACTTTTGGACTCAAGCCCGGAACGTTTCCAAGAAGACTCGCCATCTGAGAGGAAGAGCCAAGAAAGCCTATATTGCGCCTGCTCTCGGAGAGCGAGCACCTTAGATTCCAAGATACAGATGAAATCTATAACGTAAAGGGCATTACCTCACAAGACATATTTATAGCCCGTAGGCCATACTACAGGGTTAGGCAAAATAAAGTCTACAGGTAGGTTAGCCTACCCTGACTTTTGTTTACTGATTAATTGCGTACATACGAATCATACGTCTTCCTTACGGAATTAGGACAAAGTCTCACACGTCCTTACATGACAAATCTCAACAAAGAAGCAAGACCCATAGCCCCTCGTGCATATCAAGTGCGGAACTACTGAAGCTTTCAGTAGCCACACCCTATCTTAGCAGACAACACCCTCTGAAACTAGCCTAACTAGATTCAGATATACAAAAATGAATCAAATTCAAATCAATTTAAGATAGCGTATGCCTAGCCACAAATCCAAGTAAATAAATCAAAAGACAGTTAGGATATTTAGCGGCAATGAAGTTTCCAAAATCCTAAGACGGAGGTACTGAAAACAGGTGTTTCCAGCACCGGCGACAGAAAAATTATGAATAGAAAATGGGAATGGTTCCTGATATCCCGCCTCCCAGCGGTGGGAATGGGTACTAATCCACCTGGCCGACCACTGTGTGTGCCGGAAGTTTTAGAAATTCTGTCGGACTTCAGAAAATACAGCTATATATATATATGACAGGTAAGTTTCATGAACAAAAGAAGCTTTATAGAGAGGGGACGCTTCACGTCCTCTCTCTCTCTCTCTCGTTATGCGTTTCAGTGAGAAGTAAGAAGGCGAACGTCGCCTGAACACGTGTACGTCTTTCCACCGAGAAATACGAAAAAGAAGTCATAGTAGCAGGACACTTTTGAGAGCGGACGTCCGAGCTTTGTTACTGTGAGATTAAGAAGGCGTTCCCTCGCCCCTCGTATTCTCACACGATCAACCCTTCTCCTGAGACTGCTTTGTGCAGTCGGATTTCTCTCCGAGATGTATCTCGCTCTTCCCTGAAGGCAGTTTCTCTCGCTTGTTTTGACGCCTGTCAGGAGCGTGACGCTTTTCTGCACGCTTCTTTTGACGCTCGGCTTGGAAGGGACGCTCGGATGGACGCCAGGCACGCGCGGGTACACGCCAAGCGTGCACCAGTGGACGCCGAGCGCACGCCAGGTGTGTCGCCTGGCTGAAACATTTCTGTTGAACTCTTCAAGCTCTTGTTTACCGATTTAGGCCTAAAGATTTTTACCTCTACCTTCGGTGACATACCTTTACCTCACCTGCAAAGAATGTGAAGTAAGCAGTGCTTCGGAGGAAGGCTAAAGCCAAAGTGAACAGACAACTTCGTCGTCGAAACCCAGCAAGACCTCGGTTTCGTGAATTCAAGAGGTCTCTGGTCAATTAATATTGCTTTTCGCAAAGGTGGATGGAGTTAAGGAAAGCTCAAGGGAAGATCTCGTTTGCTCTACCGCAGTCAAGACTTTGCGATAAGGCAGTTACGGGTTATGTAAAAGCTTGACGTCCTGCACGTCATGACGCTCGACAACGTTCGGTAGGATTCTTGCAAAGGCACTCATCAAGAGGAGGCTCTTCAGGAAAGCGCAAGACAGGACTTCCTTTGCCATACTGCCAATAAATTTAGGTTGCAAGCTTTTTAGTCCATCTGAAGGGCTTCTTTTCCAGATGTAAGTTTTTGTTAGTTTCCTAGTTTGGGCGACTACGCTGCCAAAGTTGAACATTGGGGTCCTACCTGCCGTAAGCCCAGTCTCTTAACAGGATTCTTGCCCCTTCCTCGATGATACGGAATCGGAAAAAATAATATGCTCGACTTCCTGGATTACGTTTTGTCAATTCAGTGACTTTCCCCCATTGACAATATACTATCGTTTTGTCAAGTAAGTGGGTATCCCCTCATTGACAAAATATCTCTTTGTCCCGTAAATGGGTTAGTTCTCATTGACAAACATCTTCAATAACTTTATATTGCGTAAGCG
Source organism: Macrobrachium nipponense (assembly GCF_015104395.2). Taxonomy (NCBI): domain Eukaryota; kingdom Metazoa; phylum Arthropoda; class Malacostraca; order Decapoda; family Palaemonidae; genus Macrobrachium; species Macrobrachium nipponense. Next base: position 29,087,856 of record NC_061087.1, on the reverse strand, counting down.
GATAAGCTCTTATTGACAAGATTCGGAAGCGCTCTCATTCATCATTCGCAGACTCGTACAAGAAATAGACTTGTAGACTACGTCAATGAACGCTTATGTCCAATAACATAAGAAGCTTGAGCTGTCCGCTTCGATTCTCTTGTTTTGTTCATGAAACTTGCCTGTCAGATATATATGTAGCTGTATTTCCGAATTCAGCTACAGGCGGTCCCCGGGTTACGACGGTTCCGGCTTACTACGTTCCGAGGTTTCTACGCTTTTTCTCAAATATTCAGTGGAAAATCCCGTCCTGGGTTACGACGCTTGTTCCGAGGTTACGACGCTGACTCTTTCCGAGTGTAAACGACGGAGTTTTTCAAAAAACGCACACTATGATAAAAATCCTTTATAGTTTAGCACAGTATATTAATAATAATAAGTTTCTGGTTAGATTACAACAAAAATTTTGAGGTTATGAAGATTTTCGACACTTTTTATGTCATATTTTTCTATGTTTTTTAGTGAGCCTCATATGCGGAACTAGTTCTGAGCGAATGAATACATACTAGCTTGCGGTGCGCAAAGTTTACATATAACAGTCCAAAAGTGCAAATAATGAAAAAATCATTGCTTGTTTCCAGTAATAATAACAAAACGAAGTTTCTGGTTAGATTACAACGCAAATTCCAAGTATCCAAAGAGAGACATTATCCAGTAATTTGATCAGAGAGAGAGAGAGAGAGAGAGAGAGAGGCGTCTTCCGACGCTCCGAGTTAAGGACAGAGAAGTGTTCGTTTCATTAAACGGCCTCTGACTCCATGCCAGTAAATGTTTTTGTTGATACTAATAATATAAGCCTATTTAAAGATACGTTTACTTTAATTAGTCTATATGATACGTAAATAGTAATCAACTGTTCTTGTAGCCCTCAAGATTGGCAAAATCGAAGTATCCAAAGAGAGACATTATCCAGTAACTGGAACCTTGACATACGAATTTAATTTGTTCCCGTTACCATCGTCGTATATCAAAACAGTTGTTATCTCAAAGCATTTTTTGCCATTAAAAATAAGTAATATGTATTAATCCGTTCTAGCGCTATGAAACCACACCTAAACACAGCTAAATTACAAATAATATGCACAATTTGTATACACAAACGAGTAATAACACACATAATGATAAAAATAACATAGCAATGTGATAAATGTTAATAAAATCAATTAAAAAAAAAGAAAGGAATTTTACTTACCACAACGAAAGATGACGTGAGGCCAGCAGGGGGAGGAGGTAGGGAAGGGTGGCAGGGAACAATTTGTCTCTTTTTTTATTTACGTATGTACACTAATAACTACGTAATAAACACAAATTGAAATAACATTGCTAAACTAATTTTAATTTTTTTTTTTTTTTTTAATCCAGTTCGTAGTTAGAAATAATGGTGATGCCTTTTGGAAGGTTTTTATAGCTTCCTTCTGCTTGATGATCGTGGATATTGTAGAAGGATTTCAACCATCTCGTTGCCAAATCGACGATACAAACGCCCACGTTTCATGCTTTGCTATAATTTCATGTTTTGCTTCCATCGAAATAATTTTCTTGGGTTTTTCTTATCACCTGCTTTGTCTTTAGCTTTGAGACCCATGGTTAATAATAAAATAGACAAAATAACACGAAAAATAGGCGCAAATACAACGAACTAAACAACGACGTGTTAACATGCAGCACCAACAAACAAACGACTGAACGCCATTATCGGTCGCCTATACAACTAACACTAATCATCGCAAAATCGTATCTCAAATATTTCGTTGTAGTAGTATCTAAAGCTTATATTTTTGCAAATTTTCTGTTGTATCTCAAAAAACATTCGTATATTAGGGCAATCGCTAGTAGTGTCAAGGTTCCAGTGTTAATTTGACCAGAGAGAGAGAGAGAGAGAGAACGAGAGAGAGGAGGAGAGATAGACGAGGGGTAGAGAGAGAGAGAGAGAGAGGCCTTGGCGGCAATAATGGTCTCGGGGATTTGGCGTAACGTTTATTTTCTGAACAGATAGGACAGAGAAGTGTTCGTTTCATTAAACGGCCTCTGACTCTGGCAGGAAATGTTTTGTTGATACTATATATAAGCCTATTTAAAGATACGTTTACTTTAATTAGTCTATATGATACGTAAATAGTAATCAGCTGTTCTTGTAGCCCTCAAGATTGGCAAAATCACTCCAGGTTGTACATAAAACTTCAAGAATGTAGTGTCACCAGAGGATTACAATAGTTTTTACCTTCAAGAACCAGCATTCTTTTATGAAAATAACTCAGGTTGTACATAAAACTACAGGAAACAACATGTAGTGTAACCAAAGGATTACAAGTAGGTTTTTATAACTTTTTATTAGTTTAAGACATATTTCCAAGCGTCGTTCCGGCTTACGACGATTTTCGGCTTACGACGCGTCTCAAAGAAACGGAAACCCCCGTCGTAACCCGGGGACTGCCTGTATTAAGATATGTCTGCCAGGTAACTATGAACAAACTTTATTGTATCATAACAATATCATATCCTTGCGTTATTTTACTACTGGTTGGTTCAAGTCATATACGCTTGCTGTAGTTACCTCTTCGGATGGCAACCGGGAGGTCTATTGTCTATTATTTTAAGGACATTTAATCGTACTCCCTGCAGCCTTCAGGAGTTTCCGATTTATCTTTTACCGTTGTATGGTAGTGTTATGACGACACAAACGCACCTCTATATTTAGCGTTTTCTGTTTTTTTTCGCTTTTATATACAGTAATACTTTGGGTTACGAACCGATTAGTATACGAATTTTTTAACTTACGAAGTGACGCCCTCATTCTGGAATACGAATTTCGCTTGGAATACGAATGCGGGAATTTCCATCATGGGAGGCGCTGATTTGTTACATCGGATGAGCGTGGGATCTGCGAATGCATTTTTTTCGGCCAAAACTTAACGCCTACTTTGTTTACATCAGATGAGCGTGGGATCTGCGAACGCATTTTTTCAGCCAAAACTTAACGAGGTTCACGTGACTTCCTCCTACGCATACCCTGGACCCTTTTTAAACCATAACTCTTTCAATATCTCGCTGGCGGTAAGATTGAACGCATCTGTCCGTGATACGCTCTCAAATTTGCTTAGTGATTTGCGCACGTGTTGTGTTTCCGTGATAGTTGCTATACATTACTATTACCCAAATACTAAAGACAATGGCTCCAAGATGACGAAGGCAAGCAGCAAGAAGGAAAGCATAAGAAAGAAGGAGATGATTACAGTCGAAATGAAGAAGGAAATTATCCAAATGCTGATAAAGGCGAGTGCGTGAAAGACATTGCAGCATTCTTCAAGCGGTCGCAATCAACGATCTGCACTATTTGAGAAAAAGGAAGAAATTAAAGCCAGTAAGCATCAAAAGGTGTCACAGTATTGACGAAACAACGGCCTTATATTCTCGACGATGTAGAAAATTTGCTCATAGAAAAATATTTTTTTCAAAATTGTGAAAGACAACATAGTGTTGCGTAAGCGTAAAATTAGTGATCGTAGTGGAACGGTGCTCTCTAGAGAAAGAACCAGAAAGTCTTCCAGAAGTGTTCACGGAGGGAGATTTCCCCCCCAAGCCCTAACCCTCTCCTCCTCACCCTTCCCCTCCTCCCGTCTCCGTCAAGCCAGCAGCCCACTCGACCAAAGTAAAGTTCAGGTATTACTGTGCATGCATATTAAACAATCTAGTTTTTATATTAATAATTTCATTCTTCAATTTTTATAATTTTATGTAATTCCTACACGAATTTTCAACCTTAGTGAACAAAAATAATGGAAAAATATGAATTGAAATGGTTATTCATGGTCGGGTGGACGCATTATTGCTTTTTTATAACATTCTTATGGGAAAATCCATTTGGGTTACGAATTTTTTAGGTTACGAAGCAGGTTCTGGAACGGATTAAATTCGTAACCCAAGGTATTACTGTACCAGCTTGAGAGTCTCTTTCTGCTAAAAAAAATAACGGACCTATTTCTTCGTAGAATAGAGTAGCTGGCAACCCAGGCATAAAGGTAAGAGACAACGAAAGTAAGCTGCTGTCACTGTCCTCCAGTCCAAGTCCAACCGAGCAGTACCAGCTTGTTCGCTGTCATGCGCGGTATGTTACGTCTCTCTCTCCTGCGGGATTGACTGACTAACCGTATCTCTGTGCGGGCGGTTACGTCTCTCTCTCCTGCGGGATTGACTGACTAACTGTATCTCTGCCCTACAATCACGGACTTTAGCCTTAGATTGAGGGGATTTCTTACATGAATGAATAAACATTGCATTCGTTTTGCCTGTACTATGTTCAAACAGAGATATCTCTTACTTCTTTCGGTGCTCGTTACCGCACGGTATAGGACTACGAGTCTACCGCAACATTGCGACTATTATATGCTCTCCTGCTTAGGCAAAGCGCAGACTTATTAGGGAAGTAGCATACTCGGTGAGGGAATGGATGAGCCTGCTGGGGACCATTTCCTTCCTGAAGAAGTTTTGTTTCCCTGAATAGACTGCAATTCAGACCCTTCTACAGTTTTTTCGTACCGGGAAACTGAAATTTTATCCAAGATCTAGGAATGATTCTGAACATCTCTCAGTGCATCAAGTATCACCTGAGGTGATAGAGAGAAGGTTCCGGACATCTGGAGAGGGTTTCAGATGTCCTGGAAAATAATCTGAAAGAAGTGGAAGCAATTCGGTCGTCCCTCTAGTCCTCGTAATGAGTTTTTGGAACCAGTGGTCCAGATCAACTCGGATTTTCCACAGCTCTCTCATATCTTAGGAAGTATCTTCTCTCGGTCCCTGTTCGAGTTTACGAGAAAGAAAGAGGACCATTATGACAATAGGCATAGAAACGTAACGATCCTCAAGAGGTTCGTTACAGGATTGCAAAAGTCCGTACGAATCTTCTCGATCGACAGCAGCAACTACTGACTTCCGAGTGGAATCTTTGTTTAGAAGGATGTTGAGAGTTGTGGAGACTTAGAGACATCCTTTCATTCATCTCTTTGCTATGTTGAGGACGAAGAGGCTTCTTCTCTGCTCCCTTATTCTCGATCCCGGGAGCGGTAGCATTACACGCCATCCTATGGTATTGAACGGGGATGGATGTTTAGTCTCTTTTCCCCTTTTTTCAAACGCTTAGGAAATGTGATAAGATGATTTATGACGTCACAGGGAGCGACAATGACGCTGATCGCCCCATGTTGGCCTTCAAGATCCTGGATTCACAGAGGTCACGTCCTTCCTAGTTCACTTTCCCCAAGGACCTTTCCGAGAGAGTCGGTCTACTCTAACACGAAAGGTACCTATAACCTCTCCGCTCTGAGTCTGACTACGTTCAGACTATCGAGATGTTGACAGGAATAAGATTACCGTCTTCCCTTTCCATCTGAAGAATGGGATAAGCTGGCAGTCAAACTATTAAAGAATATGCAAATATGTTGTTGACGGCCTTTGGGCTCAGAGATTTGCTTCTGTCAAACAACAAAGCCTTCACGATCTTTGAGTTTCTGTGGAATCTCGAAACTCGCTCATCATCTACTTTTTGTCTCACTTGTTTTCTCTGGAGTCAGACACTCGTGCGAGATCAGGCGACATATAGTAGCCCTGAGTTTCTTGTTGACGAAGTCGTTGCGTTTATACACCCCCGATGATCGTGTAACGAGACCAGGTTGGACTGTCAGGCATTCGTCCTTCGGGACTGAATCGCCTTTTTGCTCCGCGCTCCTTTCTCCTGGCATCAGAAGCTCGAGTCAGGAGTTGCTCATGAGTTGATTCGCTGACGACGTTGGGTTGCGTTGATACACCCCCCAAGGTTTGCTTAGCTTGAATCGCCCAGGCAGTCCAGACACTCATCCTTCAGCGAAGAATAGTGCTGTCCTTGATTCGTCTGACTGGTCAACTGGTCGGTCACCTGACTTTAGTACAGACGGACTGACTGTGCATGTCCAGATCGAAGCTTTCAATATGGAACTTAAGCCGTAGTCTGAAGTTCTTGATGTCAAAGCATTCGAACTTCTCCTGCCTGTTAACTTCTTGCACGTGATCAGAAAGGCCTATCTTCTAACCACCCTAGATACGACAAAGAGGGTTAGTAAGGTTTTAAGCCATCGTCAGAAGTTTTGGCTTTTAGAGAACACAATGCGGTGTGTTCTCTAAGCCTTCCGTGGTGGCCTAAGAATGGAACCCGTCTTGTCCTTGGGCCAGGAGCTTGGAATCAAGGATGGCACAAGTTATTGGGCAGGAGCCAGAGAAAGTCCTGTGCCCTGTCGGGTCTCTCAAGTTTTATCTACATAAAAAACTCAAGAAAGTCGAAGTCCTTCGGGCAATCTGCAGTGTTCCCCCCCTTCCCCAAAAAGACCAGACTTGCCCATATCGAAGAACACCCTGGCTTTAGTGTAAGTAGTTCTTTCAAAAAGGCTCCTTCATGGTGTTTGCACAAAGATTTGTGAAATCTTTCGATTCTGAATGCTCACGAGGTGAGGGCGCGGCCTCGGAAGCATTTCAACAGAGCATGGCACTCAGTAACATCCTGAGTACCACGTTTTAGCGAAGCAACTCTGTGTTCACTTAACACTTCTTGCGGGATGTGAAGATGGCATATGAGATCTGCTGCTCGCTAGGGCCATACGTGTCTGCAGACACAATCTTGGGGGCAAGAAGTACCACTCATCCTATCCTGTAGAAAATGGTTAGGAAGAGCTCTTAATTTAGTTGTTGAGTCGCCACCAATGGCGACTTCTTAACTCTTAAGCCTTAGTTAAAACACCTTAACTTTGGCTAGGTTGGTCAGGTGGTGATATATATATATATATATATATATATATATATATATATATATATATATATATATATATATATATATATATATATATTATATATTTAGTTTACTCTTAGCCCTCATGGTATAGTCGATATGGTCTAGTCACATTGTGGTCACGCCCCCGTTGACAGATCATCTGGAGTGCACCAGCTATATAGGTCTCTACCTCGCTGGCAACTCTAGTAAAGCAGAAGCAGACTTGGGTGACAGTAATCACGAAGTCAGCTATGCTAACAGGTGGAACAAGATGTAAATCATCTGCATGCATTTGTTTCCCAAAATCCTTCTATTCTGTCCCTTCCCACCTCCAACGGTGGGATTCCAGCTATATATAGCTGACAGGTAAGTTTCATGAACAAAATGATATTGTTATGATACAATAAAGTTGTTCATACTTCCTGGCAGATATTGGATAATCAAGTACCCACCCACCCCCTCCCTTCGGGGACAGTGGAAAATAAAAATATGAATGAGAAAATGGGAATGGTTCCTTATCACCCGCCTCCCAGCGGCGGGAATGGGTACTAACCACCTGGCCGACCACTGGGTGTGCAGGAAGTTTTTGAAATTCTGTCGGACTTCAGAAAATACAGCTATATATACATCTGCCAGGTAAATATGAACAAACTTTATTGTATCATAACAATATCATTTTTGTTACGGTGAAATACAATCAAGTGATAATTGCTTTTTACGATAGTACTCTGTAAAAGTAAGTCGGCTCTGTAATAAACAAACTGGTGCCGCTTTCAGCCTCTGCATGCCTTCAATTGTTTGTTTAATTGTCTTAGCGTATTTTGGCGCACTCTAAATAGTAATGGAGAGAGAACCAACGCTTTCTCCAATTTGAGAGCATTTCGTAACTTTTCTCGTCCTCGGACACAATCTACCCTTTGTCTGCCTTGGCTTGTCGTCTTGTCTTTTTCAAAGTCGCGGAGAGCCGAAAAGCCGACTTTTGCTGTGCAACGCTTATTGGTCCTTTAACCGTCTTTTTTAATAGGAGGTTCGCTTTCTTTCTCTTTCCTGTGGGGAAATGAACTCGAGACTGACAGACATGCTGATGGATTTTCAGTCAGTTTGAGTATTACCTTTTATATACGTTGTCTGTCTCTGCGACTCTTAGAGAGGTGGAGACGCCAACCCAGCTGGAGTTTTAGCGAGGAAACAAGTAACTTTTCTGATGCTGCAGGGTAATTTCCTCATGCTTTATACTCACTCTGTTTGGAAGAAGTGTGAGAACACTTCGCTTCCTGTCTGATTATGCAGTTCGGGATTATCTATTGGTAGTCTTATTTTTTGCCTTTTGGGGATAAGTGCAGATACAGGTTCTGGGATATGGACAGTTGCAGCCTCCTAACATACATGGAGAGACTTGGGACCATCATGTTATATGGTGGAGGCGGTGAAGAGCAGTTGTGATTCTTTGTGATTGTCCTCCACTGGTTTATTCTCCTTGTCCTTCAGCAGAGATCTCTATAAGTCTCTTTTAGTAGGAGATTGTATTTAGAGGGAATGATGGTCAAAGGGTAATTCTTTAGGAAGACACCCATAAGTAATTGGAGATATTCTTGGAAATTGGAAATGAATAACAGTAAGTGTCTGCCCATATACTTGTTGGTTTTTCTAGCATGGTTTTAGTGCCTTTCCAAAGAATGGTCAGACTTTGTGGTACACATGCAGAATGTATCATTCCACGTTACCATACATACACAGTCATGCAAGTTCCTTCAAAGGGTTTTTTTTTTACTAGAAGGTATTGCTGTTCTGTGCACTTTGTTTGGGTTAATGTGCAGCCCTCTGTAAGTTATGTCAGGGACTTGTTGCCCATCGGTAGATGGTGTCGACTTTAGGAGCAAGGACACTTCTACTGAATCAGTTATTCAAGTAAGCCCACTCTGTCAACAGTATTCCAAAGGCCAAGGACCTGTTGCTTCTTCTGGCCCAATTTCTATGCACTATGTTGTTAATTCTTTATATCCCCATTCTTATCTATGGGGATGATATTTAATTATGCATGCTTGTCGGTCAAGATGAATAGGCATGTGCTGCTTGAAGATTTTAGACTGGAAAGAAACTTCCTATATGGTAAGGGCTTTTCCTCATTAGGAAACATGGCCTTATGGGTTATTTTCAGATAATCATGCTCAATTAATGTATGGGGTTTCAGCATAAGAATTACGACTTACAAATAAACTTTAATTAAAATTTGTAAGTAATCCAGAACCAACTTGGCTCCAGGACTGTAGGAGGGACACTTTAACCAGGAATCGTCCATTTGGTTCTAAGAAACATAAGTCCAAGTTTTGGTCTTTTCCCTCTGTCATGCAACACAGAGTTTAACAGTGTCATTAACCTTTCATGCAACATAGAATGGTCAACTACACTGGTAAAACTTTTTAGATGTCAGGGCAGTGGAAAAGACATCAGGATGCTTAGCAGGTTTATTTCCCGGTCAGAAATAAAGTCTTTGTGGGAAGTTTGCTGCTTTGAGTGAAATGAAAAAAACATATTGGTTTGATCATCCATTTCTGTGGAAGGACAGTGTTTAGCAATTGGGATTCGGGAAGAACAACTGCCTACAAGGGCCCTGACATCCATAAGTTTGGCACTTGGGTGGATTTAAGGAACACTCATTTAGCTTCCTAGGATGTAGATGAACAGGGACAGCCGAATGATTTCTACTACGTACTTTGTGGTTCCCTCAGGCTTGAGCAGTGGAGTTTCCTTAAATTTTGCCTAATTTAGACTCATAGGCCTGTCCCTTGTATCTACTCTGAATTCTATTGAGCAATTTCATGTTCAGGGCAAATCTTTTCAGAATTTCCAATGCTCTTGGTAGATGTCTCATCTTCCGTTGAGAAGATCAACTCTACTACACAATTCCATACAGTTCCATTGACGTAGGCATCTTCTTAACTGCTTGGAGAGGTTAGAATGTCCCCTCCCAATAATAGATTTTCAAGTTATCATAGGAATCTGTCCTTAATTTAAAACTGCCATGGCCTGGGGTCAGAAGCGCAGTGGTCTGTGTGTTGCTGAGGTACCATTCTGGAGGAATTTTAGCACTGGAACCATGTAGACGTCAGTGTTTTTCTGTTTAGAGGATATGACTTTTCACTGTCTACTTCCAAAGTTATCGTTCCATACGTACTTTCCTCAGTATTGCATCAAGTACTTTTAGATCTTGCTGAGGACTAGCACTGTAAGGTGTTGAGATTGAAGCCCCCTTCATCTCTATATTCAGTCTCTCTCTGGAGTTTAGATGCTGGTCTAAACATTATCTGAATTTACTGTAAAAACCTTTTATTTAGCAGTGGTTAATAAGTAAATTTGCTGTCAAACACCCCTTCTTTAAGCTAGTGTAAGGGAATGCTATTTTAGCTTTCTGCTTAGAGCTGAGGGTGATGTTAAGGCTATACCTTACAGTTCCCTGTAAGAATTCCAATCTAACCCCTTGGCGGGGGGGTGGAAAGAGGAAAGTTTCTCTATCCTGTTGGGTATTTAAATTTAAAGGTTAAAACCTAGAACATTTTTATCATCCTTTTAGAGA
>NC_061087.1:29035142-29076950 GCF_015104395.2 Macrobrachium nipponense | reverse complement strand
CATCCTTTTAGAGACCTTGAACATCTTTGTCAAAAAGGTAAATGCAGGAAGAGGCAAAATTAACCTTTGGTTTTGTGGTTTTAAGAAAAACAGATGTTGTGGTCAAAGGTTAGCTTGGAAGAGGCAAAAATCAACCTTTTATTTTGTGGTTTTAGAAAACCTAGAATGTATTTGTGAAGGTTAAGCCTGGAAGAGTCAAAGTTAACCCTTTTGTGTTGGATCTTAGAAACTTATAAAACGCCTTTGCCAATGGTTAAACTTAAGCAAAGTTACTTTTTGTTTTGTGGTTTTAGAAAACCTAGAATGTATTTGTGAGGTTAAGCCTGGAAGAAGCAAAGTTAACCTTTTGTGTTATGATTTTTAGAAACTTTCAAGGAACACAAGGTCCTCTGTGACATAATGGATAGGCGTATGAGAACTAGCTCCATATCTTCTACCTTATTGAAGTTAAACATTCATAATATGAGCAGCAGTTGCAACTTCATTTAGTGTTAAGTTAATTTGTCACTCCAGAATAGGATTGATGTGTTACAGTAGAAGTACAATTCACTTTTTGCCTGATCACTACCTTAAGTATACAGAATTGTGTTTGAAAACAGTAAAGCCCTTAATCCGCTACTAGTAGTGGGTAGTCTTTCCCTGAACCGAAAAAGAGCAATTCTTTAGGCTCTTTTGTTTAAGTCCTGGGGTTTTAATATTTTGGGGAGCGTGAAGGTACAAATTTTGTATAGGAGCGTACCTTTATATTGTAAAGGTATTCATTTTAAGCGACTGTCGTTTGATAGGGCTTTTGGACCCAGGCACGGGTCCCTCATACCGATTGCGTTTCATGCTGGCTGAATCGAAGTGGTTTTCTCCGCAAGGCTACTCTTTGCTGCATACGTATGAGAGCCTTGCTCCCTGAATGGAATCCAACTTCTGGTGGTAGTAAAATCCACCAAGGATTCCAGATCAGGTGAGAATGTTTTGGGTTCCGTATAAGAAACCTTTAGCTCGAATGGCTGAGCGGAATTTTGTCTATCTGCACTACCCACCATCCTCTTCTTAATGTGGGAATCGGCTAATTTAACAGTAGGTAAGATTCATCTCAAATAATATAAATTTTCATAATAAAATTTATTATTTGGATACTTACCTACTGTTAAATTAGCTATATCTCCCCACCGATTAGGCGAGTTGGCATTCAAACAAAAAATTCGAATGGCTGCCCGGATGACTGTCAAGTTTACCTGTTCTCTACCAGGTGGGTTTTGAATGTTTTAGCTCGTCAGAATTCTCCTTCACAGCCCACTAAGTTGTGGGGAGGCTGGGTGGGTCTACTTTAACAGTAGGTAAGTATCCAAATAATAAATTTTATTATGAAAATTTATATTTATTTATGAAAGGTTATTTTGATGTTTTTATAAGGTTGTATGAGGTAACTGACATTGTTTTAAGATTTCTAATTAAAAAAAAAAATACCATTACAAGGTTTTATTTCCAAGCATATATATAATGTAGTTTTAATTCAGACCATAATTACATACTATTTCAAAAATTTGTCTTATGTATATCTGTACTCTACAAAGTCAGACATGTAATGTTAAATGTATTTTTAAGGTTATATCATTGACTAGTTACTAGCATGTGTAGGCTAGCTTACTATCCAGGATTGAGGAATGTTTATTTTGCAAAAGTCTCTGAAAACGAAATCTCTTTACAATCTGTTACATATTTGGTTAAAGTTAACGAGTTTTGAATAATTTCAGAATTTCAGTTGCCAACAAAAATGTCAGCAACACGCATAGCTAGACACTTAGGAGGTGTTCGTAGGATACTACACATAAATAAGCATGCAGGTGGTAAACCTGTAGTATGCATCCTGATGAAGCCATCTACAAGCCAGGTGCGACACTTTTACCGAGGAGGGTTTGGACGAGATAGTCCATTTACACAGATGGAAGAGTTTATGAAAGATATGGAAAAGAAATTCAAGAGAGACATGGACAGTTTGTTCAGAGATGTAAGTAGTCATCATATGTATTTGCTTTTATATTAAAAGTCATTATCCAAACAGTAGATGGTTGTTCTCTATGCTACCAGCTAGATAATATACATTCGTTACTTTACAGAACTATATTTTGCTTATGTTCCAGTGAATGTGCACATTTGGTCTAATAATGGATTTGCTGTCTTTGGGATATACAACTTGTCACTATGAGGGGCCCCTTCGCCCTTATTTTGTCATATCTTTCTTCATTAAAGACAATTAATTCATAGTCAGTGGAGTGAAGGTAATTAAATAAATAGTACAGCAAATGAATAAAGATGAAATAGCAGACACGCAAAAGTTTACATAGACTATGAAAGCAATCAGTGTAAGTAAATAGGTAAGGTAATAGTGCTGTAATGTGGTTTTACAACTTCTCACGAGTATCAGAATCGGTAAAATTGCCAAGAAGGGCATGTCAGCTTTGCCATATTGCAAAGTGGATAAGGAACCTGTGGTACCAGATGTGATGTCTGGGACCTGGACAGAATTTGCATGCCAGTGTTCTGCAGAACAACAGCGCGCATTATCTGTATGGGCAACCAAAAAAGTGATTGCAGAAGTTGGCTGGACAAGATATCTTCTAACAGTGGTCTCCATTACTTTGACAATTGTGTGGGGAACAAACTCTGTACAATAGAAATTTTATTGTAATATTGACGAGAGACGAGTTTGACGAAAATGTATGCTTCAGTTAAATTAAGAGTAATTTCAGCAAGAGTTCTTCTCGAGAGTTTTTCTTCATTTTACACCTTTGGCAGAGGACTGACTAGGCATATGAGAAATAAAAATGACTCCTCCCTCTTGTAATGAATATCAAAGCTTACATTGTTTTGTCATTTCATTTTCTCTAAAGAATTTTTGCAAGTACATGCACTTTTTATTGCAAAGGGTGTGTGGTACCTTTTGAGTGCCAGATTTTTTTTTATTAGTTACCTTTTTATGTTTAAATGTTTACATGCCATTCAGTTATGCTCCAGAACAGAGCACTGAAATTTTTATTTCATAAATTATAGAAGTAATTCTTTATAAATAAGAGCAATTTTGTTTTAGCACATATTGAATAAACATGTCAATATGGAAAGTTGTACAACTATAAGCACATTGAATACAGTACATAATATAATTTCTATCTAATTTACATTTTTACATTTATCATCACAATTTCAAGACACTCATTTCAGTATTGATTTTTATGTGCAGGTATAAGGTGTTACAGTTTTACTTATTTATTTATTTTTTTACAAATATTTCTCTCTCCCTTTTTCTTTTACATTACCAATTAGGCCTCGACTGTATTATAACTAACCAGTAGTTGATTATTCTTGGAGCAGAAGACTGGATAGTCACTGCCTCCTTCCTCAGTAGCCATTAATTTTTTTTTTTTTCTTTTTGTGTGTGTGTAGTCTATACATCAATCATATTGAAGACCTGACCTGCTGATTGGCTGTAACTTCGAAAGGCGAAATGAAAAGCGTTTAGTTTTATTGAGAGAGAGAAAGCACATTTCTAACAAGGGATAATTTTCATGTCTGATAAATTTGAAAATATAGTAGTACGTATAGTTTTTGTTTTTGTTCAGGCAAATAAACTTTCCTTAGAAACTATTTTTGCAATTCTTCGATTTCAAGAAATTTAAATGAAAATTGAGTTATTTATAACATATAAGAAAATAATACAACTGATAGTGGTTTTACCTTTGAAGAAAATAGAAAATAACACAACTGATAGTGGTTTTACCTTTGAAGAAAATACTAATACTAATGGTCGTTTTATTTTTTTAAATTTATTTTCAGTTGCCTCGTGTTATCGAGTCTGGGATGCCCAGGTTGACAGAAGTCAAACCTAGGCCAAGGTTTGGTGAAGTACAAGACATATCCACACCTGAAACCTACAAACTAGCTTTCAATTTCCCCAATGCAGATGCTGAAAATGTGAAGGTGTCTTTAAAAGGTGAGTTAAGTTCGACATAATTAAAGTAAGTTCATGGGAAAAGACCATTCTTTCACTTTATCATTTGCAGATTGGGTGTTTTGTTTCATTGTGGCAATATACTTAACAATTAAAAGATTCTTAACAAAACATTAAAAACTATACAGAAACCAGGTCATGTTGGTTAAATTAGGAAAGGAATTCGAAAGGCATAAATTCTCACGGCAGACATGAAATGCAAATCTACCAAACTCAAGGTTTTTTTTTTTGTTATGGTTACATTGGATTGAGTACTTGAATTTTTAATTTCTCAAGAAAAAAATTGCACAGAAATATATTCTTTCATATTATGTACTGACCGAGTAGTATACAGTATCTTGCACTATGCCAAGGATTGCATCAGATACAGAACTTTGATTCATATCAGACAAGATGAAATTTAAAACATATGGACGGTTTAGAATTAGTACATAGTATGACATAGTGTAACTTAAAAGACATTATTTCCCTACAGGCCGCACTTTGACAGTTACTGGTTCTCTGGAAGAAGTGACAGAGACATCAAGGTCATCTCGGCAAGTTTCTTTGCAATACGATATTCCTGAGGGTGTTAACTTGGATGCCCTGGAGTCTTGCATGTCTCATGATGGTGTCCTCACTGTTGAAGCACCACAGGTACTTCCAGAACCTCCAAATGCTCCCAAAACCATCAACATTGAAAGAGAATAGTTTGTTTCAATTTGTAACAATATTGTAGTTAACATGTTCTCTTTACTACAGAAGGATTCTAAGGCTTTTTTTTTTATACTTTATATTCATTTGTACAATTTCAACAGGACTGCTTTTCAGTGCTTTACATTGGACAAATTTCAAAAAGTCAGATTACACTATCTTTGAACATATTCCATCTTTTCAAGTAGCCTTATCAGCAGTGATACAAAGATATTTTGTTAGTGTTTCCATGCATCCTTCTCACTCACAAGTTTTTCTCTAAAGGCAGCTACTAGTAAGAATTAACAGTATGTATGGTCATTACATCTGTTCCTCAAATTTGAGTTCTTTCCAGTCATTACAATTGCTGTACCCTACTCCTTTACTTTTAACCATGATATATTTTGAACTCTTACTTATAGGGAGGTAAACTTTAAAGCTTAAAATGTTCATCAAAATGAGCAGGGTTGGGTAATCATCATTTGTTTCCATTGATTGAACATACCCAACAGATGTCAAAGCTCTGTGGAGGGTAAATATTGAATTAACGTTACCAAACTTCTTAGTACCATTTTTTTTGTCAGATGATCATTGGTAGTTTTATACCAATAGAAATAGCACTGAACAGAATGCAGTAGCTAACATAGGCAGATACATATTCAGTACTGTAGAAATGCATACTTTTTACAGATAAACTGTCAATAAATTATTATTGCCAAAAAATATTTGACAACTTTCTTCAGGCATTTATTATGAATACTTTTGGTGCCTTGGAGTGACTTTAAACACCCTGTTTAGAATATTCATTGGGATTGAAAAGCTTAAATCTTCACATAATAGAATGTGT
This sequence comes from Macrobrachium nipponense, assembly GCF_015104395.2. Classification (NCBI taxonomy): domain Eukaryota; kingdom Metazoa; phylum Arthropoda; class Malacostraca; order Decapoda; family Palaemonidae; genus Macrobrachium; species Macrobrachium nipponense. Next base: position 29,071,431 of record NC_061087.1, on the reverse strand, counting down.
ACTTCAGGAGATTGGTTTCAGTTGAGTTTAGTTAAGTTATTCTGAGAACTGATTCAACCTAGACAAATATCTGCACAAAGTGATTTGATAAAAGTAAAATACTTGACAGTATCAGGTTTTGTAAAAAATCTGCTGTTAGTGGAGTTCCTTTTTACTGGAATGAATAGTTTTTGAAGTATTTTTCTAAGTATTATTTTATAAGACAAAGTTACATCTTTCCAATATGAAAGTAAATGCTAACAGTCCTGGCCCACTTGTATCTAAAAGGTTTTATTGTATAAATCCTAATGGTATTATACTTTATTTTACGCTGATTATCGGTTCCACGTTTGCTTTGAAAGGAAGTAGCATACAATAATTGTGTAAGAGATTATTTTACTTGTTTCTGATATGAACAGAATAGATATATTCCCAAGGCTAAGAAAATTGATCCTCCATAACTTTTTGTACAAGAATACATTAACATTCTTTCACTTTATTATAAAACAAGCTGTTGACCTTTGACTTGTGATTAATCCATAAAATTAAGTTACAAGTTATCTAGGCTACAGCATTTCAGTTCCAGATAAAAAGGAAATGCTGTGTTGCATTCTGTGAGACAAAGCATTGCAAGTCTGTAGTTGTAAATTTTAACAACATTATGACCAGATTTCAGAGTTACAAGACTATGAGTTAATTTAAGCAGTCAGTAAATGTTATTGACGTTTACTGTTCAATTGTTGACTAATACTGATAGGCAGATAGTGATATTTACAAGTACATTACTCATCTCCAGTTGAAGAGGCATATCTAATAAAAGACCACAAGGTGAGGTTACAAAAGAATATACAAGATTTAGTATTGTGAGATAAAGTAGTTGTGTACTTTAACTTTGTAAATAAATGTTATCCTGTGTCCTGTGAACTGTTTTCATTATCGGCATTGTTATTGATGATTGCCACCCATGTGTTCTACTTAAGAGGATGTCTCCGCAGATTTCAAAAACTGCTCTACTGTTGCCTCTCCTACAACCATTACATCTATTTGGGAGATTGAATAGGCTGGGTTATTATGTGAAATATGAAAAATATGTAAAAGTTTTTTAAATACAAACCTTTGTATGCTTAGGCCTTAATCAAAGATGCAAGAGTTGGGTCTACAATTCACTGTCGTTATTGAGGATTTCACCATAATGAATTACATTATCAGCCACAGAGATAGATTAAATGTAGATCACTGGTACACAAAAGAAGTTGGACAGTTGCTCAGGAAAACATCAGTGGCAAGTCACTTTGTCCACTATGACTAGGGGAAAACAAAGCATTAATGTACATATGGCAATGGGATGATGGTTCCTCTAGTAAAAGACTGTAATTAGGGAATTCTAATCAAACAGATAAGTGTAAGTGAACCGGATGTACTTGTTAGATCCCAACAGCTGAAAATGACCGCACAAACAGGATAGTATGACTTAATTACAGAACACCAATGTCAAGACTGAATACAGGAAGCTGTACCAGAGGAAGCTTCATCAAATACTAATGAATAGACATAATTCAATCAACAATAATCACTGCTCTTGTCAAGTTACAATATATAATTGTAAAGAAATAACATGGTAAAACTTGTGGCTCCTACATGAATTATTAAATGGTGAAACAATTGGAAATATATGAACAAAGCCATATAAACATGACTAAAAATTTCAGCAAAAATCAATTCCAAAACAAAATAAATGCCTTTAGTATATATTCATCAATACATTTGCATTTGTTCAGCAAAAATCTTTTATAAGAAACAAACCTCTCAAATGAGACTTTCCTCTCTGCAATGTACAAGATCAAATTAAAAAAAAAAGGCGGCAAAAATCTATTCCTACTATAAATGAGATAACTTCATATAAAAGCCATGAAAAATAAACAAACCAGTAACATGTAATAAACTCAACTATGAGCGGGGTGGATTTAAATAAGACCCACTCTTGATAGCACCCAAAAATGATTACACTATCTTAAAAACTGAAATCACAGAATATTTTCAAAAATATGTAAATCATACATACAAAGCTCCATGAAAATTTGTTCATACAAACCTCATTAAATGGGTTTGCTAGAAAATAGAATTATTCTTGAAAGAAGAAGAAGCAATAGTGATTTCTACTACTAAGGGGAAGCAAGTTTATGTATCAGTTGCTAACTGACATTTGCTTGGTATCTTTCAGGAAGAACTGATGAAGCATCTTGGATCTTAGAACCATGAAGCAGCTAATTACAATAGGCAAGTAATGAAAAAAAAAAATGTTTTATATGACTGCCGTATTTCAAGCAACAACAAATGATGAAGTGTTGACAAAAATCCACAAGTGATATTTTGTCTGAATTCCAAGTCTCAATCTGTGGGATTATAACTAGTCTGAAAAAGTTCCAACAGACTCAATCTATGTGATTATATTAAAATCTTAAAAAGTTAACAAGGTAATCTATCATAGTCATTTCAGGAGACTACAGATTACTTCCCTACCTGCAAAATGAGTTATAAATCTTAGTTCAAAGGGTTTGTTATCTGTTTGATATTCCCAAGATTGGCAAATTCAATGGATTTATAATTCACATGAACATATTGTACATAAGGTGTTCCACATTCAAAGATGCACCACAAGTCAGGTCATGAGAGTTTAACAAAGATGTATGAAAGGATATTATATGAATTTGGCCATAAAAATTCAGCTATATAATCTTGAAATGTAACACTGATCAGATATTTCTGTCTATAAACTTCTACCATCAACAGCAACAACACATCGTTGTATCCGAGATGTAACTCTTGTGACTTTAACCTGCACCAACAGAACTTTCCGATAATAAAATAAACGGCACTGGACACAATTTTGGACTTAAACCTTACACTCCTTTGAATCAAGGAATGACTGTATCATTATTTAAGTGAAGATAATAGTTGCGTTCACTTTTCGCAAGCAGTGCTGTTTGAACAAAAACCTGAAAATGTAAAAACCTAATTTATTAACATTTTGTCTTGATACCTCTTAAAAATAAGGATAGAACACCCCACACAGCATTGCTTAAACAAAACTAGTATTACTGTATAACTAGCATAAAAACGTTTCTTGTTTTGGATACTCAAAATCAACACCCATTCCTAAAAATAAGAATACGTGGGTATTTTTTTTTACTCAAATATTTAAGAAAGCTGCATTATGAATGTCTAAGCTTTTAACATTCTGAAAATAAATATAAAAGATTCATACAGAAAGTAAAGATCTAGAGAAAAAAAAGGTTCAATTTTTAATAACATGAATTAAGTACACAAAACATGAGCATGAATGATTACGAACATATATGTGAATGCAATCAGATTCAGCAATGGACTTTACAAACCTTGTGTCATATTGGTTATTCATTGAAGAAATAAAAATAAAAAGTATGATAATGAAAAATTAACTTGGTCCACATGACAAAGATGATGAATTTACAATTAATGATGACCTCACAGGTTCACATTGCAATTTTTTGTAATGACACAACACCTGGTGGATCTGCTGTGACTTAAGTACACTAGAATTGAGTATATAAACTAATGGGTTCATGTCCCACCAGCCAAGGGTAAAAATTACAAATTCATTACATTACCATCAAGAGGTTTTGTAAATGTGTGTTTTCCTTTTATCACACTAATTATGGCAGACAAAAATATAAAATTTATAAAATATATAACACTTAACAGTCAATAAAATGTAAGATTCAAAGCTTAATGAGTTAGGACATTCTCCATGCGATTAAACTCCCTCAATTTCAAATATCTGGCACTGGGGTAAACTTGGCAAGGGCTGTTCCGTCCCAGTCTGTTTGAGATTAACTTTTGTGTACATAATTTTCCAAACTTTGTCAACCGGGCAGATTAAAAGACCAAACTCTTGCTCAAATATGCCTATGAAAGATCCACTTTGAAACAAAGTACCACAACAAAGAATCTTCACCATCCCATGGGCAGACTTGTGGGCCTGAGTACCACTCTCCAAATTTGGACTGAAAAGAAGTCTATATTGTTTGCAAACACCACTGATAAGGGTAAAATTGTTGTCTGATCCCTGTGAATGCTTCTCTTCGCTTACCTGACCAATAAGAAATACATCCACAGAACTATTGCTGAAAAAGATTTTCGCCCCAAAATTATCTCCGCACTGGTGGGCACATTCTGGCTGAAGGCGATTCAGCATCGTATAATACCACTCGCAAAAATCCTTAGAAAATTTATCAGAGCTCACTTTTTTTGTCACAGTATTAGAAGACACTATATCTGCAGCATTATCAAACCGTGTCCTGTTCACTACATTGCCCTGACTGTCTGACAGATGTATGGTTGAACTACTTTCTGACAAGCTGCGCCCAGCTGGACCCTCGCGATGTAACCTGCGCTTTGCACTGAGTCTTCCTTCCACATGGTTGGTATCACTTTGGTGACTACCAACTTCTTTAACATCTTTACTGGCACTAGATGGATCTGATGCTCTTCTTTTCACAAGGGGAGGATTTGGAATAGATTTGTTCTGGATCTGTTGGCACTGGAGAGAAAAGGAGCAACCTTATACTAATCAAATGAACACATACACTTGAAGAAAACAGAAAGATCATAGAATGGGAAACAAATAACATGAAAGTACAGGATAATTTTTGCTTCAAATACACAAGCCTGAATCAGTCTAAAAGTTGCCATTTGTGAATTTATGGGCTATAGAAGTAATGGCACCTCTTTCCCGTCTGATTCCCCCAAACCAATGGTGCGTAATATTGTTACTCACCATTAGTATATCCGTCAATCAACCAAAACCTGTAACTACTACTTATGGGTACATCCATCCATTAAGTGTTAATGGACCATAAATTTATACCAATTTGGAGATGAGATTGGGACACTACAATATGACATCACATAACTCTCTCATTTGACAAAGGGGAGGGAGGTTGTTCAAGCATAATTCCAAGCAAACCAGTATACTACTGGGTAAGTGATAACCACTAACCTGTGTAAGTCTACCCGATGCCTAAGCCTAACCTTGTAATTATTTAGCTTCTCTTATGCAAACACACACTAAAGTTGGTGTCACACTTATTGGGTTTATTTGCACAAAACAGCATGGCAAATTAACATGTAGTGGTGATAGATATTACGTTCTTCCTTGCGTGTCATTATTTTTTGAACATGAGAGCTTTGATTGTACACAAACATGAAAAATTATGCTTACTACTTGGTATAATGAGTAACACTGCCTAAAATCAATAAATCCTAAAGAATCCATGAAGCAAGAACAATATGACAGTTATATGAACAAAATCCAAACCATAAATACCACACTTTAGCAGTACTAAACAGTATTCAATACAGCACAATAAAGGAAAAACACACCAGAACAAATGTAAACAGGCTTAATGAAATGAATCTTAGGGCTATGGTTATTCCCAGGTCTAGGCTAATCTTCCATGATTCCTTCCCATTTTCTATCCTGCGATGGAATGGAATATAAAATTTAGACCAAAGGCCAAGGACTGGAATCTATTTATGTAATATCATTATTATTCAGAAGATGAAACCTATTCATATGGAAGAATCTCACAGAGGCCATTAACTTAAAATTCAAGATTCCAAAGAATATGGTGTTCGTTAGGAAGAAATAAGAGGAAGTAAACGGAAATATAAAAGGAAGACAGAAGGAAGAGATCCCATTTGTTAAAAGATAAAATAAAATAATAAATATACAAAAATGTATTAAAATACAAGGAGAACAGGTAGTACATATTAGGGTAGTAATGCATTGCATCTTCGCTTGAACTTTGAACTTCTGAAGAAGTTCCAATTGGGTGACATCCTCTGAAGGGAAGGAGGCTGTTCCAACACACTCCAATAGTATGAGGAAGTGAGGAGGACCTCTGGAACTGGGAAGTTTGACAGCAAGTTCAATAGCCTCATAATTCCACTATGAAACAACTGTTAGAAGTGTATGGAGAGTAAGATGGAACAAAGATAATAAGAACAGAGGTACAGCACTCAAGAGGAATGAAAGATGTAGCTAGGGGTAGGGGCCAATGGGACCCTGCAAAGAAATTTCAGTAATGCCTACAGTGCACTGTGTGAGGTGCACTGACAGCACTACACATTACAGGGAGTACAATATGTATACAAATGTTCATTCTGTACTGATAAGTTTTACTGACTTACATACTATACGCTGTGACTTTGCAAGCAGAAGTGCTTTACTCTTACTATACTTCATATAATTTCCATATTTTTCATGTAGTATGTTATTTTGTATTTTCATTTTTCTGCTACAACTTTATCAGATGATTTGGAGTTCTTGCCTTCTGATAAGCAACAGAAAGCCTATACTCTTGCATTCATAACAGTAATATGACTTATCTTTTAACACTCGTTGTGAGAGTCACCAGCAAAAGTCATACAGTTTAACAAGGCAAAACTACCATAATAATGAAGCTTTTAAGTCAAGAAGTCAGAGAAACTGAGGTCTGCTAAGTTGTGGGATTACTTTTCATTTCTAACTCTCAGTTAAAGTATTATGATTATGATACCGTGAACTGTCGTTAGTTTTGGCCTATGCTTTCCTCTGAATCTACAACGACTATCAATGTTACATGAAATATAAACTCTTTCAGTATTATCAACCCCAAAAAATAGCTACACGTTACATCAGGAACAGGTGCTGTGCACTGTTGTGAAATCCTGGAACTAAAAGGGTCAATATCAAATTCATGTTTTGTTGTTTACAAACAATGATAAACCATTGGCTACTGATACAAAAAAAAAAACACACTTCAGCTGTGAAAACAAACTGGACTGTTTCAAGTGCGGCTACTGCAAAAAGCATAGCGTTCTCAGTATAAATTTTGTAGTATAAGGCTGGCTGTCTCAGTGATTCAGAACTAAGAATTTTTTTATTATTACTCTATTAAGAGAAGTGGGTTTACATACATACAATGGCAACCATCATTTCACCAGCTTAGGCAACTATTCAATACTTATACAAAGGAATAAGTAAAATTATGAGGTTTGTCATTTGTATAAACACCACTATTAATGTACGCAAATTTAAAGAAATAGAAAAAATGTCATTACAACCATAAATGTTACAAATAACAAAGAAAATCCAATGGTAATACATGTTCTAATTATCCCTTGAAACTGATTAGCATATAAACAGCCAAATCTTTTTTTTCATAATATCAAAACTTATACAAAATATTTCATAAATTGAAAAATGACAATTTCAGGAAAGGAATTAGATGTTGGGGCTGCTACAGAAGTTGAGTGCATAACATCTTCAAAACTCACCCAAAATTCCTGGACAGCCACCATAAGTTGGGGTTTACTTGCAGAACGTTCTGTTGGCACACCATACTTGTGTAAATACATAAACAATGACTGGCTCTTGATACGTTTGTAAGAGAACAGACGGGCTAAATCAGACGTATGAAGTAAAGTAGCTTCAATTGCCTCTGAAAATAAAATGTTCACTCAAAATTATTTTCAAACAAAATCAAAGAATGACTGCTGTTACACACTTATGTCCTTCACACAATCATGGGCATACCATCACTGGTGATTATACATATCCGATATGCCCCTCTTATTTTCCTCTTCATTCCTTGCATTATCTCTACCACAGCTAGCTAGACATGGGGTCTAAGTTTCCAATTAAATTAATTTGCATTGCAAGAAAGGAAATTATCATCACTACCTTAAATAACAGATCTTTGCCTTGCTGATGTAAAAATAAACATGAAAATATTTTCTGCATTTCACTTTCTTAAGTAAATTTACATGCCTTTCCACGAACACAAACCACTTTTCATCTTGACTCTCCGCTGGCAATTTTTCCTGCTCTAATTTTCACCCCTTATTTACAAACAAACCATTCACGCTAACTACAAGCATATAAATTTGACACGTTAACTTAATTTTTTGGTTAAGTTTTATAATGATACAGTTCTTATGCTGCGATGTCTTGTACAAAGTGGGTTAGCTAAAAGACGGGTCACACTAACAAGACAAAAATTTTAAGTACGTAGTTATATTTAACGAGTACTACCTCATTACATACTAGGGGAGCTTTCTCAACACATCGAAAACATCACTCACTGCCCTTGCAGATATTTTTTTTTCTTTTTTGTTACTCATAAACAGAGCCAAATTCATATGAATAATACCTACATGTCCACATCTTAAGAAACAGTGGATATCTGAGTTTACCAATCAGTTCCTGTACAAAATTCAACCAGAGCAAGATCATATCATAAGCGTATATGTGCAAAATCATGTGTGTGTATGTCCCACAGATATTGAAAGATACTAGTAGCATGGATCTACTATAACTACAGTAATACGTACAGTCATAAAATTTCATTACAAGGAATAGCTTGGAAAGAGCTTTCTCAGATAAAAAAAACATGCTCGAGCCAACAATAAAACCCGAAAGACAAATACCTTGACAAATCATCAATTGACCACACAGGGGTAACAAGGTTCCAACAAGAAAAATTTCATTTTAGCACCTCATATCCTTCAAATTATAGGAAAGTTTGTATGGGTATCAATTAGGATGGTTCCTTTTGTTCCCTATGGTTGTCTACCTTTATGCCTGATATAGGTTATGAGAAAGAAAAGGAGTCCAAGTCAGGATTCAAATCAATATTCTAAGAGTATCTGATTTTTGGTGTGTATGCCACATGATAAACCCAATACAATAACAGTATCCTCAAATAAATTGACAATACCAGCAACTACAGCTATCACTATAGCCAGTCGCAAGGTAGATGAGGTAACACAATGAGCCTCTCTATCAAGCACCTACTTTGCACCAGGCAATAAACTTAACAGCAAAGTAGTATTCATATCTGAGAAAGTAGTTACAAACCAGCTAGATGGTATTACATGAGACGAGCATAGAGAAAACCTCCACTGTTTTCTTATAAAATCCCAAGAGCTCTGTAAAAAAGAAAAAAAAAAGTATAAGGGGAAGGGAAAGAGTCCAAGGCTACAATAACGGAGAGTCCAGTTCTAAACTGAATGGTTGAAACCAAAGTTCAACAAAAGGAGCAGAAATCAGTTTGATTTAGATGGTGCCGGAAGCTTCTGCACATTAAGTGTTTACAGGCCTCTGAAGTTTCCCTTCTGTTACAAGAAAGGATTTATGGGTTCACATGAATCACACATAAAAATGTTATTTTCATGATAAAATAAATTTTTGAACATACTCACCTGGTAGTTATATATATAGCTTACGTCCCTGACATCACGGCAGAATTTCAAAACTCGCGGCAATCGCCCGATTGGGTAGTCAGGTGCACCACCTGTGCGCCCTCTACCCAGGTACGTAGCACCATACCAACTCCCTTCCTCAGATCTTCCATGCCCAGGTTCGTTTTAGAGGGGAGGGTGGGTGGGTTGTTGGTGAATTTAATTATTATATAAACTACCAGGTGAGTATGTTTCAAAAATTTATTTTATCATGAAAATAACATTTTCAAACATCTAACTCACCTGGTAGTTATATATATAGCTGATTAACACCTTTGGTGGAGGGTCAGAAACAGCTATCATCGTTGGAATTGACATAAGTGTTAATAAAAACAAACTTACGGGTTCGTACCTGTTAAGGAAGCTGACTTTAATGATATCCTGTCTCATTGTGTCTGCTTTCCTTATGAGGTCCAGCGATCCACCCAGGGGGCTGAAGACCTCTTGGAGACTGTCAACCGGTCAAACCTCTATGTGACTAGACTCCCTACAATACTCTTGTTCCGGGCACTACTAAGGAACAAGTTGATCACCTGACCTAAAGATCAATGATTGTGGAAGACTGCATCCAGTCTCCACAAACAACCATAACTTTTCAATAGTTCCAAGAGAAGAAAAAGAGTATTGGATTATGGGTTTTAAGGGGTAGACCCTTTTCCCACTACTGAAAGAGCTGCTACAAACGGACCCAGTGTGTAGCAGTCTTCATACAAAGTTTGCACTTGCGTAAGATAGTGCGACGCAAAAACTGACTTGCTCCTCCAGAATGTTGCGTCCAGGATATTCTGAAGAGATCTATTTTGTTTAAAATGCTACGAGGTTGCTACAGCTCTAACCTCGTGAGTCTTAACTTTAAGTAGCTTCATATCTGCTTCAGTACATGCTGAATGCGCTTCCCTAATTAATTGCCTTATAAAAAAGGATAGCGCATTCTTCGACATTTGCAGAGAGGGTTTCTTGACCGAACACCAAAGCCCTTCTGAAGTGCCACGTATTTGTCTCGTTCTCTCCAAGTAATGCCTCAGAGACCTTACCGGACAAAGAACTCTCTCTACTTCCTCACCCGTGAGATCCGAGAGGTTTCGGAATTTCGAATGACTTGGGCCAGGGTTGAGAGGGGCGTTCGTTTTTGGCTAGGAATCCCAAACTGTAGCGAGCAAATGGCTTTGCCCTGTCTGAAACCTACAGTTTTGCTGAAGGCATGGATTTCGCTGACCCTCTTTGCTGTTGCTAGGCTAATCAGGAAGAGAGTTTTCATGGTGAGGTCTTAAGGGATGTTTCCTGTAAGGGTTCGAACCTGTCACTCATGAGAAACTTGAGGACTACATCCCAAATTCCAAGATGTTGAGGATTGTATTCTTTCCTTAGTTGTCTCGAAGGATCTAAGAAGATCTTGTAGATCCTTATTATCAGATAGATTAAGGTTTCTATGCCTGAAGACAGCTGCTAGCATGCTCCTATAACCCTTGATAGTAGAAGCAGAAAAGTTACGCTCTTCTTGAGGTATAGCAGAAAATCTGCTATCTGAGTCACAGAGGTACTGGAAGAGGAAATAGAGTTGTCCCTGCACCATCCTCTAAAGTCTCACTTCGATTGGTATACCTTAATGGTTGAAGACCTCCTTGCTCTTGCAATTGCACTCGCTGCCTCCCTCGAAAATCCTCTAGCTTGTGAGTTTTTCGATAGTCTGAAGGCAGTTAGCTGAAGAGCTTGGAGGTTTTGGTGATACCTTTCCAAGTGGGGCTGTTTGAGTAGATCTACTCTTAACGGAAGGCTTCTTGGGGTGTCCACCATCCATTCCAGTACCTCTGTGAACATTCTCTTGTCGGCCAGAAGGGTGCCACTAGAATCATCCTGGTTCCTTCGTGAGCCACAAAACTTTTGTAACACTCTGTGTACCACTTTGAATGGGGGAAAGGCGTACACGTCTAGATGTGTCCAATTCAGAAGGAACGCATCTATGTGGATTGCTTCGGGGTCTGGGACTGGAGAACAGTAAGTCTCCATCCGTCTTGTCTGCGCTGTTGCAAAGAGATCTATGCAAGGGCGCCCCCAGATTCGCCATAGACTCTTGCAAACTTCCTGATGAGAGTCCATTCTGTTGTCAAGACTTGATGTTTTCTGCTCAGGATGTCTGCTCTCACATTCTTTTCTCCCTGAATGAAGCGTGTTACCAGAATCACGTTTTTTCCTTTTGTCCAGAGGAGCAGTTCTCTTGCTGCTCTGTATAGAGAGACTGAGTGAGTCCCGCCTTGTTTGCTGATGTAGGCCAACAACGCCGTTGTGTTGTCGGAGTTGACCTGTACCACTTTGTTCCGGACTACGCTCTCTAATTCCTTGAGAGCTAGGAAAACTGCAGTCAATTCTTTCAGATTGATGTGGAACTTTACTTGCTCCTTGTTCCAGAAGCCCGAGACTTTCTAACTTCCCCAGTGTTGCTCCCCATGCCCGAGTCCGAGGCGTCGGAAAACAACACTAGGTCTGGGTTCCTCTGCTCTAGGGAGAGGCCTTCTGGAAGCTTGACGGGATCGTTCCACCACTGTAGATAGTGTTTCATGTCGTTCGAAACAGGAATACATTGACTCTAGTGTCTTCTTCTCTGTCCAATGCTGATTTAGATGAAACTGCAGAGGGCGTAGGTTCAGTCTTCCCAAGGAGACAAACTGTCTAGCGAGGAAAAGGTCCCCAGCAGACTCATCCATTCCCTCGCAGAGCACGTTCTGTTTCTTTAGGGAAGTTTCTTATTTTCTCTAAAGCTTGTTCCGTTCTCAATGTGGACGGAAAAGCCCGAAAAACCTGACTCTGAATCCTCATCCCCAAGTACAAGATTTCCTGGATGGGATCAGTTGGGATTTCTGGTGGTTTATCAGAAGGCCTAGGTCTTCTGATAATCGAATTGTTTTCTGAAGATTCTCCAGACAGTTGGCGTAGGAATGGGCTCTGAGGAGCCAATCGTCCAGATACAATGAGGCTCTGATGCGTTTCTTGTGTAGCATTGCTGCTACGTTGCTCATAAGTTTTGTGAAAATTTGAGGTGCGGTATTTAGACCGAAACAAAGAGCTCGGAATTGAAATGTTTCTGTCTTGTAAACAAATCTTAGGTACTTTCTGGAGTTTGGGTGGGATCGGGACTGAAATAAGCATCCTGGAGATCCAACGAAACCATCCAGTCGTCTCGTCTGACTGCAGCAAGAACTGATTTCGTTGTCTTCCATAGTGAATTTTGTTTTCTTCACGAAAAAATTCAGGGAACTCACGTCCAAAATCGGTCTCCATCCGCCCGAGTTCTTGGGGACCAGGAATAATCGATTGTAAAACCCGGGGAGACTCCAGGTTCTGAACTCTTTCTATTGCTTCTTCTGAATTAGCATAGAAACCTCTTGTTGTATCGCTAGAGTCTTGGACTCCTCTCTGTACTTGGCTGACAGATCGATCGGTCTTTCTGCTAAGGGGGGTTTTTTCCAGAAAGGGATCTTGTATCCTTCTTTGAGAAGCTGAATAGACCAAGGATCTGCTCCCTTTTTCTCCCATGTTTGCCAGAAATTTTTGAGTCTGGCTCCTACCACTGTCTGAAGAAGAACTTTGTCAGACTTTATTACTTCCTCCTCTGAAGCCTCTTTTCTTGGAGTTTTTTGTAATAGGTCTTGCATTCCCTCTCTGAGGGATCTACCTCGAAAGGGCCGAGAACTACGTGGTAGAGGAGTGGTTTCTTTAAGTTTCTGTCCTGCAAAACTTGACGGAACAACTCTCCTTGCTGCTTTAGTCATCAGATCTTGTGTCGCTTTTTGAGTCAGAGCTGAGGATATTCTTCTTTTTACAAACTATGCGGAAAAAGATGAGTCGAAAGGGGAGCGAAAAGCAGTTCCGCTCTCTGAGTGAGCGTTACTCCACTCGAAAGAAAAGAACAAAATTGGGCCCTTTTCTTCAAGATTCCAGCTGAGAAAAGGGCTGCTAGCTCGTTCGACCCGTCTCGAAGCGCTTTGTCAATGCATGACATAAGGTGAACGAGTTCTTCCGTTTTGGTAGACTTCAAGTTTTCAATTTTCTTTCCCAACGAACCCAGAGTCCAGTCTAGGAAGTTAAAGACTTCGAAGGCTCTAAAAAATCCCTTTGAGGAGGTGGTCCATTTCAGAGGAAGACCAAAACACTTTCGTCTTCCCCATGGCCGTCCGACGAGAAGAGTCCACAAGACTAGAGAAGTCCCCATGGGAAGAGCTGGAACTCCCAAACCTAGGACTTCTCCAGTGTCGTACCAGATGCTGGATCTGGAAGCTAATCTGGCCGGAGGAGGAAATGAGAAAGCTGTTTTTCCCTGGTCTTTCTTAGAGTCATCCATTCCTTCATTAATTTCAAGGCTCTTTTCGAAGAGCGTGATAATACCATCTTCGTAAAGTCGGATTCTTAGAAGCCTTCCCTAAAGTGAAACTCTGAAGGTGGAGAACGAGGGGCAGCTGGCACAAAACTTTCTGGAAAAAGTTCCGCAAAAACTTTCATAAGCTTTTAAGATCTGCTGAAGGTTGTAGATCTGTTTGATATTCTTCCTCGGAAACGACTTGCATCTGATCAAAAGGAGAATGGGGGATGTCTTCATTCCTTTCTTCTGATTGAGACACAACTGATGTAGCGATGTCATGTTGCGTTTGTGCATCCTGCTGTCCATTTCTTGATGCCTGGGAGTCTTGTCCCGTCCAGTACCTTGATGCCTGGTGTCCATGGCATCCTGTCTCATGACGATTTTCGTCCTGGCGTCTTGCTTCAAGACGTTTTTTCGTCCTGGCGTCTTGCTTCAAGACGTTTTTTTCGTCCTTGCGTCTTGCTTCAAGACGTTTTTCGTCCTGCGTCTTGCTTCAAGACGTTTTTTTTTCGTCCTGGTGTCTTCCTTCAAGACTTCTTTCGTCCTGGCGTCTTGCTTCAAGACGCTTATCGTCCTGCTGTCTTGCTTCAAGATGTTTTTCATCCTTGGCGTCGTTGTTTCAAGACGTTTTTTCGTCCTGTCGTCGTGCTTTAAAACGTTTTTCGTCCGCCTGGCGTTTAACAGTAAGAGTAGCAGGTTGATATGACTGCATAATTGAGAGGAGAGTTTCTGCTTAAAAATCTTGCAGTACGGAAAACTGTGGAGCTTCTTGCTGCTGGAAAAGACTAGAGAAGTTGCAAAGTCAATCTCTCTCTCTTCATTCTGTTCGTCTTGAGATGAAAGGCCTGAAGAACGCCAATCCGAAGGAGGAGCAGGAGCATGCAATGAAGGCATCCAATCGTCCGATGCTTCCTTTACTCCTACCAAAGACGACGGCCGCCTGTGCGGTATCTTACGTCTTATATTGGTAGGAGAGCAAACATCGGAGACGAAAGGGAAGCGAACAGGAGTTGTCAGCACGCACCGAAAGTCTCCCTTCGTCCGATCCTTCCTACTTCCTGCCAAAGACGACGGCCGCTTTGTGCGACATCATGCGTCTTGATTTGCAGGAGAGCAAGCATCGGAATCGAAAGAGAAACGATCCGGAGTTGCAGTTTGCACCGAGGTTTCCCCCTTTCCAATATTTCCTTGCCTCCTACCAAAGACGATGGTCGCCTGTGCGACGTCTTACGTCTTAATTTGGTAGGAGAGCAAATATCGGAACCTGAAGGGAAGCGCTCGGGGCTGCTCCAATGCTACACATCCTGGACGCTCTTGACGTATATCGTCCTGGCGTCCAGTATCAAGACGCTCGGCGTCCTGGGATTTCCTTTTAATGGTCTGGATTTAGAAGTCTGACGCCAGCCCCGTCTGGGTACTGCGTCGTCAGAACGAAGCGAAAGAAAAAACACTTTAACCTCGCCTTTCCTATAGCGAGGGTGAGGCGTCCTGGGGATCGTCTACAGGTACGCTCGAGGGGGACGACCGCTACGGGAGCTAAAACCTCTCGCCTCCCTTCGTCGGTCGACTTTCCTTCTCACAGGGGTTGGTGAGCTTGGAAGAGGTCTAGGACTAGGAGCCACGACAAGTCCGAGCGGCCGCACCCTCCACTGCACTTGCACTTAATTTCACTATTCACTTTAATATCTCTCATATTAGACCATAATTTATCCCTGTCTTGTGCCAGGGATTCTACCCGTTGACCAAGGGCTTGAATGGCCGTCATCATGTCCTGTAATGATGGACTTTTACCTGTTTCTGAAACTGGATTTGGTAATGATACAACAGGAGGAGGATCAATAGGATTATCGAGGGATAGATAACTATCTATTCCTTGACTGTCTATGGAGGAGCGAGACAAGGTCTTCTTCGCTCTCCTTATCCATCCTTCTCTAATTTACGCACATAGCGGTAATATTCAATCCATTCAGTCTCAGGCAAGCCCACACATTCATCACATCTATCACCTATCTCACAAACTTTTCCTCTGCATTTACTACAAATAGAATGAGGATCTAAAGAGGATTTAGCAAGTCTAGTCTTGCAACCTTTCACACACATTCTCAAACTTGAAGCAGAATCAGACATGATGAGAAATCAAAAAGAGAGATCAAAAAACAAGCAAAGGTCAAACCAACAATATCGAAACGAAATCAAAATCCAATCAAGCGAAAGCCAAAGCCAAAGTGTACTTCACCAAATAATACTGCAAAAGACACGGGCTATAACGAGCGAAGTTCAACGATGTCACCGTAGCGGCGGCAGGGAAGATCTGAGGAATAGTTGGTATGGTGCTTACGTACCTGGTAGAGGGCGCACAGGTGGTGCACCTGACTACCCAATCGGCGATTGCCGCGAGTTTTGAAATTCTGCCGTGACGTCAGGGACGTAAGCTATATATATAACTACCAGGTGAGTTAGATGTTTGAAATTGAGTTTTTCACGCGTCTTTCATGTTTTTCTATGCTCTCTGAACCATTCTCTTTTAAAACACTGCATAATGTACTAAGCTACAAAGGCTAACACCTACTTAGATGGCAGGATGATTGAAAACTCAAACAAGAGTGATGAAACTGGATTAAACTCCCACCCCCCCACCCCCAATATAAAAATAAAAGTCTGAGGGTTCTAGCAATTATGTGATTATAAAAAAAAGGTTAAAGAATTAAGTGAACCCAGTAGAGGTCTAACTCAAGCAAGAAGTACAGCAAATCTAAATGCTGAAATCATTTGAAAATACTAACTGATTCAAAGGTGATGAGCTAATCTGCATTTTCTTATCTTTGATAGTTAGCAATACATAACTTTGGATGAACTATAATTCTGTTATCAGCAGATAACACCAAAACACTATAAAATATTCAGGTCCCATATGATATAGCACTAGAATTCTTTTCATACATCACTGCTAAACTTACCCTCTGTTGTAGTTGGTACAATTCGATTGTTTGTGGCCACACGGGCTAAAGTTAATACTGCCTCTTGCCCTAAGAAGTTCAAGAAATCCCGCAGATAAGGCTCAAATGGTGAACGAAGCAAAGACATCATGAGTAGTCCCTGAAAAACTGGTATTATTAACCATACAGAGTATACAGAAATCCCAAAATGAAACAAATTACTGATGGTTGTAAATTTAATACCAATATAATGTTTAGAGATTAGCTGAGTTTGGGTTAACTAGTCCAAGAAGAGTTCCCGAACTTCCAACATTAGCTTTGGAACTTTTTCACCATTTCAGTTCTTCCCAAAGTCATGCAAAATGCAGTAACATATCTCAAACGTTTATTTTCTTACTCTTCTATATTTTCAACTTATATTTTTTTCATTTGGACCTTGGTTCTACAAAGTACATCGTCATCACACTACGAAAGAAAAAAAAAAACTTAAAAAATACAGTACTTCAAAGTAGAATGTACTCATGAAATGAGACATACTTCACTCTTGTGTACAAGTCTAAATTCATACTATGTAATACGTATCTAATAAAAGAGGCTGTCTTTCATGTAAGTAATATAACTGAAAGTAATAATAGCAGAGAGCAGTCATCCCATGCATGACAGGTGTACCAGCAAATGCTGTGAACAGTGCTAATACTGTCAATCCTACCACTGGCTACGGTTAGCAGACAGCTTTCTACACTCATCTATCAGCTATGGCTAAACAAAACAGCTCCAGTAGTGGGAAAAGACAGTGTTAAAGCTACTGCACCTCTGTCATGGTGATAGGTAATTCTGCCATGTTAAGGTCATTAAACAATATCTACCAATTTATGCGTGATGGAGCACGACTATAATAAAGGCATGGGCTAGCTTTGATACACATTTGTGTGGGACATTTGTGTGGGAAATACATTGAAAAAAGACACATCAAACTTTCAAAACACAAATTAGATGTGACAGTCATCTGAATGAAAGGTACGAATATCACATTTGAGACTTTTCCTGCAGTCTTATCAGTTCCCGAGCAGCCAGTGCGATTATTGTAAAGATGGTATTCATATAGTCTGGCAACAATATTAAAACAAGGAATTAATCTCACATCAAGTAAACATACTGGGGAAAAGGATATTAGAATATTTAGCTACAAACCATGGGTCCTGGCAGTAGAAAATGCCAATTCAAGATACATAAATTAATGCCAATTCAAGATACATAAATTAATAACTTAATATACTTACTGTAACTTTTTCCAAATTAATCAGACAACAGACAACAGGGAACTGGTTTATTCCAGTTAGCTAATAGCAGTCAGGGCAAACTACAACTGAGTTTAGAGATAATGAATTATTTCATTTTGTGAAGGAATAGTCCCTATAAACAACAGTGAGCTACTCAACAAATAGCTGTAAAATATGCTGAATGAAGGTCTCATAACAAATTTTATCACCAAAATCAAAACTAGGACTTGCTTCCCATACTCAAAGTAGGATTTTGTTAGAATATTAATACAATACATATATTATTACCACCATAATAAAACTGAATAAAACTGAATCATGTAAAGAAAACAGCTCTGGCCAGTGCACTGTATTTGTATTTTGTTTTAATAAATGTGGACGGGGATGTTTGATATTCAAAAAGTGCCAACTTTTTTTAGGGAAATTCTCCACTTTCATTTGCATACGTCTACTTCAGCCACCTTTTGTACCCCCTTTTTCCTTGGAAAGTCTTATGTAAAACTGGAGCATGATACAATAACCTTTGATTACCTAGATAAATGTCCTGCAGTTCTGGAGCAATGGTAAACTACTTCCTAAACTATACGCATATTAGAAGACTTCAATGGTGAGGTATTCTAGACAGCAGAATGAATGTAAAATATATTTTGGGAAGCCTGTATTAAATCCATTCGGGGGTAATGCTACAGTTACCTTTTGAAAAATAAATTCATCAAGCTTAGGGGGATAGAAACAGGGACAAGTGGCATGGATAATATTTATACAAATTGTAAATCCTGACACAACTTTCAATAATCAAAAAGCAGTAATGAATTCATGAGGACTTCAAGGGGAGAGAATTCCAGGTTCTGGGAAAAGGAAGAACTGAGCATGGGGTTGTCAACTAGGTTGATGCACTATTGGTTAAGCTGGAACATTCCCTCGAAACACCAGTGCCATGGAGACCCATGGTGTGAAAACCCCAAACTTGGGGCAATGATCTGTCCTAGCCTAGGTTAGGTTAGAATGTAAGATAAATACTTATTGTAATGACATTTGTCTATTACTGTTTTTGACCCTCTTTGATGATAGCATGCCTAAACATATCTTTCTTTTTTCCTTACATAAATACCCTGATTTAAATCATGGCCCCCCCATAACTGATAAATTATCAAAGCATGGAGAAAATACTAAAATGAGAGAGGAACGGCAATTTAGGGGTATGCTTATCTATGGGTGTTTCCTTTCATACAACAGCATTTCCTGGCCTAACCTAAAATAAACTCCCTTAAATATAACACAGCTGGGGGCTCCAAATCCAGTCACCCACCAACCCTTACATACTACCTAGCAGACAACAAACCCCTGGGCTATATATAGTGAGCCTGAGTAGAAAAAAAAAGGAGATTTTCCATAACAATGATGATGAAATTCACATAAATAAAAAGGACAAACAATCGTAAAACATAGGTACCTTATATTAACAGTCTAGGCAATAAATGTAGTGTGTATGGGTGGGGAAAAAAATTGTGACTAGCAATCATAAGACATATCGACTGGTGGCTCGAAATAAAGTTTCAAGTTTGGCTAAGAAAAAAGTCCCAGGAAAAAAAAAAAAAAAGGCACATAAATTTATTGAAAAAATTCACAATAGTATTTCTTGGGGGTCTTTATCTTTATGGCGTTTAGTACAGTCTTTTGCTTATGTTTTCACGGTCATTCCCCATCGGGCTTGTACTAAACAAGTCGCAAAGGTGGATAAAACCCTTGGGGTCACTATCAAAGAGAGTTTACGCAACTTCTTTTCCTGCGACTTTTTCGTCTGGATTCGTATCTGCCTTATATTATCAACTAGGCAATAAATTAATCAATCGCATGTCCCTGATGCTAATACTCGCTCACATCTTGGCTACGATAGTAATTACTAAGCACTGGCTAGAGTAGCCTTACGAGAAAGAGAAATCCCGGTTTACCCTGAGTAAGCGAAAATGGTCTACGTAGACTGAGGAAACATAAAATAGCCTTAAAATAAATATGTATTCATAGATTGAGGAGATGTCAAACACCCTTAAGCCTGTCAGTAGGTAAAAGTCCTGACCCCTGACCTAGGCCTAATATCTTAGGCTACGCCCATTTTAGGAAAGCTAATAGTAGCCTAGGCTACCATTAACTAAACCTGTCCATAGGGTTTAAATTCGTGTAATTTATTATTTATTCATAAATATTACACTTTAGGATAAGATGATTAGCCTGCCACAGTAGGCCTACGGCAGGTTACTCATCTTTTTAATGATACGACGCAACAGGCTGACCGGAAGTATGCGACAAGCAAATGCACGAAAGGAAATATATAAGATCAAGCACATGTCATCAATATATAATCATAAAAAACAATTGTAAGCAGTTCTTACCTCGTCAAGCAAAAAAAGAAACAAAAAAACCGTCGAAAGTCCCGTCGGTCATAGGCCTATCGGCCTAAAGTTGCGTGCATGCTTTTGCCATTGCTTCCTCCTCAATCGTCTTGTGTTATGGCGACATTAAAAACCGTCTTAATTCCCGACGGAAGTCGATATTTTCCGGTTATTTAGACGGTCAAAGTAAGCGACGGCTTGTTGGTTCCTTAAACTTATATTTTATTATTATTATTATTCATTCATGCAGGTTGTTGGTGTGACCTGTGCAACGTTAGGCCTATATTTTTGCGCTTTTAGTTCAGTTCCCCCGAAACAGGCGAGTTCTTCTCGGCCTTAGAAGAAAGATTATTAGTTTCACTTTTCCAAATAACATATAAAAACACTGAATTGACAACTCTGCAGTTCGTCCGACACGAGACGCAAATGACTTAAAGGAAAAGAGAAAACGCCGACAGACATAATCGCCTTCCCAAAATGGACTTTAGTTTCATACTTCAAATACTTATAACTGGAACTTTAATTAATCGTTTAGGACGGGTAAACTCATCACGTCATGGAAATTAACCTTATATAATCTTTAAATATAATATAATATAATAAATCTCAGTAAAACCTCTCAAATCATTTGTGAATGTTTAAGTGTTGACAGGTTATTTCAAATGGTTTGTCCTGTAGGATCATAATTAAGATTTCCCGAGTTACTTTACTACTCTAATTGTATCTGTTTAATTCTTGTTAAGCTTTAAGACATTAAGTGCAGCTTAATGTGTGTGTGCATGCGTTTGTGCATGTGAGTATGTGCGTGCGTGCGTGTGTGCATTCGCGACCTCAGTGAACCCTCGTAGTCGTAACACCCAGAGACGTCGGAAGCAATAAATTAAATGAATAAATAGATTAATTATACAAATACATCAATAATGTGTCCTGATCAATATTTAGAACCTCAAGGACACTTTAATGGGTCACAAGGTGTGGTTTTAATTCTGGAAAACTAACGTACATATTGTTGATGAATAAATATTAAACAAATAAAAACTTTATCATCAGAATACTTAGGTTTGCTTCGTAATTGATTTATAAGAAAATAGGCGAAAAAATGCCCCAAATCCTCTTGGAATGGTCCAGGAACCAAATTTTTTATACTATTTGCCAGCGTTTTTATGAAAGCTGGGTGCAAGTAAAGGGAAGAAGAAGGGGTGCCGATACAAAGGCAACACCTCCGTACTGGCCTGACCTGAATCTTCTACTACTACAACTACTACTACTACTACTACTCTGAGTTGAGGCTGTAGTCATGAAATGTTTACGTATTTGCTGTTGTTTTTTTTTTTTTTTTTTTTTTTTTTTTTTTTTGCTATCGATTGATGAGGTTGTATTATTGCAAAAATATTAGAGGGTAGGACGAGAGGAAGACCAAAAAGTGGAATTAATAAGATTCCTGCAGGCTTACTGTAAAAGAAGGGGTTTCAAAATCCGCGGAGAGAGAGAGAGAGAGAGAGAGAGAGAGAGAGAGAGAGAGAGAGAGAGAGAGCTTTCCTTGACACTTAAGAGCATCACATCTCGATCTAGTTGCTCTCCACAAATTCTAGGTTCTCATTATTTCATGGGATGCGCCACCAGGTATTCATACTCTGAATTTCTTAAAAGGATTTATGCATGTGTTATCAACATCATCTAGCGATACTGAAAGCCTCCAAGCAAGCAAGCAAGCCATACAAGGTTGACAATGTAAAACAAATGGCATTTGACTATCATTTCAGTAGGTCAAACTTTCAGGCAGAATTGTGGCTAAATGAGAATGGAAAAATGACTATACTCTGTTTTTTTCCATCTGTCCATCCGCCTGTGGTGTTTGCGTATGGTAACACTGCGTCCCGGGCTTTGGATAGTTACATTCAGCTTACATTCAACAATAATAACAATATCCTATTTCGAATATTAACGGTGTAATTCGCATACAGTAAATTATTAGAACACTTTTCAGTTGCAAATGTACACCCAGATATCCTTTTATTTACCTACAATTTACACATGCCGTAACTATTTAAAGCCCGGGACGCAGTGTTACCATACAAAAACACCACAGGCGGATGGACAGATGGAAAAAAACAGAGTATAGTGCTGAGTGTAGAGAAGAGAAACTTGTGTATGTATAAATTAAACTGCATCCAGTAGCCCCAAGCATGTGTCGAGATGACGACTTTGCTGCTCATTAATTGCTGCATAATCTGGGAATACGATGAAAGCGTTCAGGAGACACTGACACTAAACTATAATTATAATCCATCTAACAGTTGGGAATGTTGTATTTCCAGTGCCCTCACAGACGTGTCTATTTTACGAGATAAATTCCTCTCCTCTTGCTCTCTGAATGAATTTAAAGACAATTGTCTTGAACGTATTTCTTTACTTGTCTTGTTGAAAATGGGAAAAGCAACGTCTTTGCTAAACACTTGCGTTGAAAGGGTTACTTGAATCCAGTAATCTCCCTTCCACACTATTTTCACTTCCAGATTCAGTCTCCTGTCTCTGCCTTCTGCTTTTGTCAGTTTTCTCTCCTCACTCTCGATTCAAATGTCATTACTTCACAATTTAATCCTCCGTGAGAGAATCCCCACCTGCAGGGATTATTCCTCCTTTTAAAAACTAACATCCGCCACACTCAGCAGGTCATACGACAGCGCTCTTCAGGTGACGAGGAAATAAACCCAATTAGAACCACGACGTCACATTTCCACTGCCATTAAACCCTCGTTTTTGCCTTCCGTCGGGATAAACGCCACAAGGAACATCAATCTCTCTCTCTCTCTCTCTCCAGAGGTCGCTGGATATTCCCATGACCTCCGACCTCGGTGACCTCCTCCTCCTCCCCCTTACCCTACCGAGGTAGCGATCTGAACCGAACGGCGTTTGCGCGGTGCGTCGGTCACGTGAACGGAAATGACGTACGTATTGCGTGGCGGCGGGACTTCGTGATAGGGTTAAACTGGGAAGAAGAAGAAGAGGAGGAAGAAGAAGATTGTAAACAATGGAGATAAACACCTCTGAGTGATAATGATGCAGAAGAAGGTTTACGAAACAAATTGCAAAATTAATGAGCCGCCGATGCTGTGTACCTGTCAGAATCGATTTTAAAGGTTCGATCGAAGAATGATTGAAATTAATATAATAGATAAGAAACTTGGTTCTGACAAAGAGTAACTTCAGGTAGCGATACCTTCAAATTTATAGATGGATATTCCTAGGAATGAATACCTTTAAAGATGGATGCCTTAAAATATGAATACCTGTAAATACGGATCCCTTTAAATATGGAAACCTTCAGAGATACACCTTCAATAAGAATATGCACACCCTCAAATAAGAGTAGGTCATTTACTGTAACAGGGGAAGGTCGTCAGAGGTCAGCGCATTTTCCCAGGTCAAATTTAGATCCAACTTAGCCTACTTTGGGGGAGGGGGTGGGGCGGTTCTGCCAATTAGAACTTCGGCATGTGTAGAAATGGGTTCCAGGTGAATTCGCGTGCTTCCTGTTTGCAGATATCTGTGGGGACTTCGTATGCATGTGTTTACAATCCCCGTGAGAAGGAGATATCCGATCTTCTTTTGTTTTCTGATTCCAGTTGACTGCTCAGCTACAATTTGGTGTACTTTTCATGGATGTCACCTTGCTCGGAATCCTCGAAGAGAACTGTATTTGCTACTGTATTATTATTATTATTATTATTATTATTATTATTATTATTATTATTATTATTATTATTATTATTATTATTAGAAAGAAAGGTACCATCAGTAGAATTGATTTTATACTGCAAGGCATTTTCAAATTTTCAATTCTTCTCACTTTTCACTTTTCCTGAAGGCTGATATTATATTATTATTATTATTATTATTATTATTATTATTATTATTATTATTATTATTATTATTATTATTATTATTATTATTATTATTCTAATGGAAAATATGAAAATGTTGTGAGGGTAATATTCTAAAAAGCAAGTTGAATTCACAAAAGAGATAATTTGATTCAAATGGAACACTGACTATAAAACCTTGAGATTAGATTAAATATTTCCCCATTATTCGATTCAGATAGGGAACCACAACAGCAATGGGGAGCTAAAGATTAATCCGGCCTTATGCCAGTACAGGTAAGGTGTTAGACGGAATGGGAGACCTGGCGTGAACCACTGGTTTATGGCCAATCAACCGAGAGGCTAGAGGAGACACACGAACAATCAAATTGAAATTCTGAGGATCACCTGAAATTCTATCACTAATGAACTTCAAGCTGCAAAGTTAGGAAGTTAGTCTACGTAATAGTATTAAAAGGCTTCGCCTGTATTATAGCTTCGGAGTTATTAGTTTGATGAGCTAGAATACTTAGTCTCGCCATTTTTCAAAGATGAGTGGTGTGTGTGTCTATTCATTTTATACACACACACACACATTTATATATATATATATATATATATATATATATATATATATATATGTGTGTGTGTGTGTGTATATATATATATATATATATATATATATATAATACATATTTATGTTTGTGCGTCTGTATGTATATATATATATATATATATATATATATATATATATATATATATATATATATATATTATATAGAGCTATATACTCATTACATACATGAATTCAAACATATATATACATGCATACATACATACGAACATATAAATACTAAATATGCATACACATAAATATATATACTATACACTGAAAAGACTCGGCACCTGTCATTAAAAGAAAAGTGGATGGTTAATTTTGACGTGGAGTCCCTTTTCACCAAAGTACCTGTAGATGAATGCATGCGGTCTTAATATTGATCTAACTGTACCAAAAAGTGTATTTATTGATCTGATAAATATTTGTACTGAACAGTGTCACTTTGGATGTAATAGTAAATTTTACTCACAGATTTTGGCTTGCCCATGGGTTCGCCGTTATCACCCGTTTTAGCAAATTTGTTTATGGAATGTTTTGAAACTGAAGTTTTACCCAACAGTTTTAACTTTCCAATTGTTTGGTTTCGCTATGTTGACGATATTTTTGCTTTGATTCCAGATCTTATTAATGTTGAAGGTTTACTAACTCAACTGAATAATTTACACCAGCGTATCAAATTTAAAGTAGAAAATGAGAATAATAACAGGTTACCTTTCTTAGACACTTTATTATGTCGTTCAGAAGATAATAGGATTAAATATGCAGTATATAGAAAACCGACCCACGCAGAGTCATATATCCATGCTTTTTCTTTCCATTCAGACGATGTCAAAATGGGTGTTATTTCTAATATATTCTTGAGAGCGTACAAACTTTGTGATGTTGAATTTTTAGAGACTGAAATCAATCATATCAAATATGTTTTCACTGCACTTGGTTACAATACAAATTTTATTCAAAGGGCGCATTTTAAGGCACCTAGAATATATTATGTGGCAAAGGGAGAAAAGGAGCTTCCTAGGTAATAATAATAGTGTTTTAGTCTTACCACAAACCAAAGCAAACCCTGGACTTTTAAACGAATATTTGAAATTTTGCAACATTGTCCCAGTATATAAGAATACCCCAGTATATAAGAATACAAGCACTGTTAAAAAGTACCTAACAAATAATGTTAAAAATGTAGACAAAACAAAAGGATGCATTTACGAAATTCCCTGTCAAGATTGTAATAAAACATATATAGGTGAAACGATTGATTTTGACAGAAGAAAAATACAACATCGTGACTCATGAAGGAAAGGTGATGAAAACAACGCCCTGTTTCAACATAGACAAAGTCAAAATCATATGGTTAACCTAGACAAAATGAAAAACATAAAGGTTGTTAAAAACACTGAAAAAAAAACTTTTAAGAATCTATTTTAATCCAAAATGTTGACACTATGAATATATATAAGAGTAATTTTTAACTGGACCTTTTCTGCAATGCAATTATGACAAAGCATGTAGTTAGGGTAACTAAGTTGTTAAACAAGATTGGCAAACCACCGTAGGGCAATTATTCTGATACAACCATATGCTTGTATGTTATTTCTTTTACCTTGACCGTTGTTTTCAGTTTATGTAACTTTTATTTCTCTTTCAATTTTTTCCAAATTTTAGTGGGCTTCCTACAACATATTAGAACACGGATACAGTGTTCAACTTTGCTATATATACATATAACGATGCAAAATTCCAAAATACAACAACAAAAACATGCAAATATGAAAGAACCATCTCCAACCCAATGTGTGCATGTACGTATATATGTACGCACATATATATGAATGAACTATGTACACTTACCCCCTCGTATTACTTTCCTCTCAGTGGAAAGCAACAGATGGTTGGCATAAGCCCTAAGTACCCGCATGATTCAGCTTACTATAGTGGCTGTTTTACCGCCAGTCCATTTATTCTTAATTGTATGATACTCACCCGATTGCCCGTGGTACCCCAATCTGTCTGTCTGTCTGTCTGTCTATCTGTCTGTCTGTCTGTATGTCTGTCTGGCTGGTCCGTCTGTCTTGTCTGTTTCCTTTGATCTAATGCACTGATGTCGACACATTCATTACTTCCGAAGTGGGGTTCTAAATTTGTATCTTGAAATAATAATAATAATAATAATAATAATAATAATAATAATAATAATAATAATAATAATAATAATAATAATAATAATAATAGTATAGTATAGTATAGTATAGTATATTTGTTTGTCCTTATTTGTTACAAATTCATAGTATAAACAGAAAATTCGCCGAAGCAATTTAATGCTTATATGGCGATAACATAAGGCAAGTTTACTGGTTTTTCATAAAAGTTATACAGACTTACAAACTAAAACAGAGACATAAAAATACATGGGTCGAGCCTATTTTGACAAAGGGTTATAATACTAAGTAAGATATATACTAGTAAGCCATTAAAATACAAAAGAAGGCAAGTCCAGCTTGCAACACAAAAAGCATTCATACAAATGCCAATAAAATAACACACACGTCCAGCTTGTGTTCCAAGGAATAAAAAATACCTGGGTAACTAAAAGGAGTCTTTAAAAAAAGCACAGTTCAACACCCTTAAAATACCTACTGTTGTGCAAGTAACAGTTTTTTGTAATTTCTGAGAGAAACATAAAAGGAATCTTCTAAAAGCTTTCTGTCAAGTTCATTGTTAAGCCCAATCAGCTGATAGTGGAGGAATCTCCTTTCAACCTCCGTACGTATGATAGGTGTATGATAACCACGGCCCCTAGTAGCATATTCATGGGAACTCAAGTTGGGGCGTAACAAAAGATCATAAAAGTAAGGCAGCTCACCTATAAGCAGTCTTCTCAAGAACTTGAATAAGCTTAGTTTATACAGGCTACTTATGTTTAGTATTTGCAAACGTGTATATAGTTCCGATGTGCCCATCACCGGTCTTCCATCCTCATATCTGACTCCCAGAATTATTCTTAACAAGTTGTTGACACGTACCTTCAATCTCTTAAGCACAGTAACAGGTGCCGAGCCCCATAGGGTAAGAGGTTATTCAAGTAGGGGAGCACTAGAGCATAATATAGTTTAAGCAATATGTCAGTCGGCACGAAATCACGAGTACTAATAATTGCTCCAGTTATACGGCTGACATTAAGTGAGACATTGTTAAATGTGTTTGGTATATGTCAAGGTATTAGTGATAGTCAAGCCTAGGTATTTGAAGTCCGTTACCCATTCAATAATGCCACCAGCGAAAGATAGGGCGGGAAGTTCTTGGGGAGACCTGGTCAGGACAAACATCAACTTACTCTTACTAGTATTAGGAGTTAGCATATTTGCTTTTAAGTATACCTCAAGTTCATTAAACAAATTCCTAACTTTATTCATAAGCTCGGTGAATGAATGGGATACCAACAGAAAAGCAGCATCATCGCAAATAAAAATTGTTTCGGCCTGCATGCATTAGGTAGGTCATTTATAAAATATTAAAACAAGAGGAGACCAAGTATAGACCCTTGAGGCACACCACATGTAATCACTTTAACATCAGAATCAACACCATTTACGCTTACAAACTGCCTTCTGTTAGCAAAGTATGATCTTAGGTATAGATGAAATTGGCCACGAAACCCATAATGCTGTAGTTTATCCAAAAGTATTTTGTGTGACACAGTGTCAAATGCCTTTCTCAAGTCAAGGAAGAAGCAGACACAGAAACTCTTCTCTTGATAAGCCTTTGTTGCAATAGAGAGAAATTTAATAATGGCCTGTGTAGTACTTCTATTCTTGCGGAAGCCATATTGAGAATTATTAAGAATAGAGTACTTTTCAATGAAGCTGTTCATTCTGTCTAGAGTTAACCTTTCAAAGATTTTTGAAGCCACGGGTAAAACTGATATGGGCCTATAATTATCAATGATACTTTCTAATCCAGACTTATACAGGAGTAACTCTTGCAACCTTATGTCGACTAGGAAATTCAGGCTGCATAATGGACATATTATAGAGCATTGCATAATGGGAAGCAAATACATTACAGTTATCCTTCAATATTAACGGCGTTATGTCGCAAATTTTATTGCCTTTTTTTTTAACTTCTGATAAAATGTGCCAGCTCGACATGATCAGTCGGCCTTAAGTAACACGTTGTCATTATTGGAGAGGTATGGTAGGTAGTTACAAGCAGTGGTTCTAAATTACCCATGAGGGAGGCAGCAGCATTTATAAAAAATTATTGACATAGTTGACCAAATCCAAACCAGTCAAAATCCCATCAGGTGTCTGGATATATTCCAGGCTGGCAGCTTTTTTAGTTTTTATAAGACTATTAATAATTAACCACAGTTTCGAAGTATCATTTCCAGCATCTTTAAATTTACTATAATAGTATACTCGTTTGGCCAGTCTAATTGCTTTTGTTAGCATATTTCTATATTGAGTATAGGCCAACTTCTCAATCTTACCTTTCAAGTACAATTTATATAACCTGGACTTTTTAGCAATACAAGATTTCAGAATAGTGTCATCCATGGAGCTGGCTCGATCAGTTTGGGTAAGGATTTTTTAAGAGGGAATGAGCTCTCATAAAGTTTAAAAACACCAGCAAAGTAAGATTCATATACAGTATCAAAACTACCACTACGAACAAACTCACGAGGATTAAAATTAGACACAAGAAACCTAAAAGTCGTCAAGCTCCTCTTGCTAAACGATCTCCTCACCTGAGCAACCCTACCTATAAGTTGGTTAGCAAAAGGCTTAAATGAAGCCATAACAATAAAATGGTCTGTAAGATCATAAGGGATAACGTAAGTGTTATTCACATTATCAATATTAATAATCCAAATATGGTCCAATAGGCTGAACCTTGTTAAAACACTATCGATGTTTATTTTGGTGGGTATTGTAACCAATGGCGTAAAGCCAATTTCAAACATACCATTAATAAAATTATCAATATATTCAAATTTACCCATATTAAGCAGATTGATATTATAATCACCGCATGCTATCACTTTCTTGTACTTAGCAAGTAAATCTCTCAAGAAGGATAAGTAATTAGAGACAACGCATTGTTATTCTCAGGGGAGGAAGTAGGGGATGGTAGAGAGCAGAGCAGACAACGTCAACACTGTTAAAGTTGAGTACAACTGTTAAGACCTCGAAGAGGTCATTTACAAACGAGAAATTTTCTAAAATTTTCGCCCGTATGCCATATTTTATAAATATCTTCACTCCTCCACCATAATGGTTTCGATATATATCATGAGAGTAAAATCCAGGAATTACATCATTTACGTCTATATCAGGAGATAACCAAGTTTCAGTAAAGATTACACATGAAAACAGGGTTAACAGGTTAGCAAAATGTGACACAAAATGCATAAAATTCTTTTTACAACTTCGTATGTTCAAGAGTAATATATTAAAACCTGTAACAGTTACCATATTAGATATTAACTCACAGTCAAGATAATTACACAAGGGAGGAGAATAATTAACCAGATCTAGCGTCAGTATAGGGTAATCACCGTTTTCAAAATCAATAGAAGCCATCATTGATTACAATACAGTACTTACACAGCAACACCGGGTGTTTCAGCATTAACATTCAAATTATCCACAGCATCCATAACTGGCATTTCTGTTGGTCTATATCTCGCAGTTCAGTTAGGTTGAGACCCTGCGGACCCGGTCATTGTTAACGAACCTGACATGAGTAATGCCATCCAGAGTAAATACAGATTTTATCTTAGCTGGAAATTGCTTTTTTAACTGCCTCAAGTTATAGAATATTACCTGGTTAGATTTTGTTAAATATTCAGTTACATAAAAATCAACAGGCCTACGCCGTCTGGCCTGTTTTAATAAGAGATGTTTATTCACTGCGTTACCACAACTAACTCTCAATAACTTTCTGTTGCGATCAAAGAAACTAACTTGTATACAGTTAATATCAATAATAATAATAATAATAATAATAATAATAATAATAATAATCGTTTTCTATCACTCCTTCAGGTTGGTGCTCGTACACTTATTAACTGCAGGTAGCTGATGTTTCTTGCACAGGCTCCAGTGGAGGGCTTTTGCCACTGAATCATGCCTCTTTTTGTACTGGTTCTGTGCAAGTGCCGGGCATTCGCTTGCTATGTGGTTTATGGTTTCATTTTTCGTATTGCACTTCCTACATATGGGAGAGATGTTATTTCCGTCTATCGTTCTTTGAACATATCTGGTCCTTAGGGCCTGATCTTGTGCCGCTGTTATCATTCCTTCAGTTTCCTTCTTTAGCTCTCCCCTCTGTAGCCATTGCCAATTGTCATCGCTGTTGGGGAGAGCCAGTTCTTTTTCTTTATGTTCTTCTGGGACTATGGTATCAGAACGGATAGGGTGATACGTGCAAACAGACCAGACGTGACGTTGATTGACAAAATTAAGAAGAAAGTATCACTCATTCTGGATGTTCCCCAATTGGACCATGGGACACCAGGTGAAGAGAAAGAAAGGGAAAAAGTGGATAAGTATCAAAACCTGAAAATAGAAGTAAGAAGGATATGGGATATGCCAGTGGAAATTGTACCCATAATCATAGGAATACTAGGCATGATCCCAAGATCCCTGAAAAGGAATCTGGAAAAACTAGAGGCTGAAGTAGCTCCAGGACTCATGCAGAAGAGTGTGATCCTAGAAACGGCGCACATAGTAAGAAGAGTGATGGTCTCCTAAGGAGGCAGGATGCAACCCGGAACCTCACACTGTAAATACCACAAAGTCGAATTGGGAGACTCTGATAGACCGTCCACCCCCCCCCCCCCGCCCACCCAAAAAAGGAAATAATAATAATAATAATAATAATAATCAATATATAATAATAATAATAATAATAATAATAATAATAATATATAATAATATAATAATAATAAAGGTTATGAGTTACAAACATCTACATTATATTTGCAATAATAACGAATAAATAAACAGCAAAACATTACAAAGAAGAGGAATGTTTACCTGCTACATCATTGTTTTTATTCCACTGTTTTATATATTATGAGAATCAATTACTTTTCGGACAAAGGCCCGCATGTCCGATAAGGGACAGTGACGTCACAGCGCTCTGACTCAACCCTTGAAGGGTTAAATGATTGAATTGCAAATAAGAGACTCAGTATACATCATGCTGAGTGGGTCGCCTTATCTGTGACAGCCTCCTGTTATATCATGGTCGACTGTTGACTCAAGAGACGAGAATTCTTCAGTGTCGTGTACGATACTCATGAAGCTTTTCTCTGCGTATTTCAACATGGTACGAGATCTCTCGCCTTTAAGGCACAGTCAGGCTAATTGATAGCAGGAATATTTTGATAAAGACCAAGAAATACTGACACTGAATTTATCTCTAACGATTACGAACTGTTCTCTTTATATACTGATTACTTTCCTGCTTAATCATCATCAAAAGTAACTTGTTCTAAGGATGTATCTACGTATGCAATTTAGCATTGTAATACATTGTTTTTTCTGAATACAACTTAGCCCCTTTTTTTAGATTTTTGTAAAGGAAAACTATTGAGATGGCTTTGTCCGTCTGCACTTTTCCTGCCCGTCCCCAGATCTTAAAAACTACTGAGGCTAGAGGGCTGCAAATTGGTAAGTTGATCACCCACCCTCCAATCATCAAACATACCAAATTGCAGCCCTCTAGGTTCAGTAGGTTTAATATTATGAAAGGTTAAAATTAGTCATAATCGTGCGTATGGCAAAGCTGTAGGACATGCCACCACGGGGCTGTGGATGAAAGCTTCATGGGCCACAGCTCATACAATCATTATACACTGTACAGAAACTCGATTGCGCCGACGTATTTTTTTACTTATTTTTTACATATTGACTTGATAGTCTCAGGAGACGCTTTCCAAAAGATGTGTCTTACTCTATGCTGTTATGTCACTCTTATTTACGAACATTTTCATTATTGTATCAATACTGTATTTAGTAATGTCGTATTATCGCTCAACAAGACTTATCAGTAATAGCCAGGGTAATGTTTGGGTTACACACACACACACACACACACACACACACGGGTAGTATACAAAGTAGGGAGACAGGGATATTCAGTGTTACTGGGACTGCGGTTCCAGAGGGGAGAATTCCCCCCGCCAGACTAGGGCACTGCACCTCCTGGGGGTGGGATTACAGAGGGGAGAATTCCCCCCCGTCAGACTAGGGCACTAATGGCGTCTTAAGTTAGGTTAGGATGGTATAGTCAGTTTAGATCAGAACATGGCATTCTAGGAAAGGTTAGGATTTGCTAAATATTTAAATTTATCCACTTGCTTTACAACCAAGCCTTCAATTAGACAAACCTGTGCATTTTCAATATTCATACTCATGATTTCAGTTTTCCCACTATTAATAACCGAATAAACCTTATGACCCTCACTAAGACAGTCTAACACCGCCTGCGTTTTTCTGGTCCCTCACAGAGCAAAACTATATCGTCAGTATTATTATAAGTCAAGAAAGCTTCCATTTTCTCTTCTCCCTAGGCCTAGAGTATGCCTGCATCCGTTTCTCTTTTAATTCTCATGACGCAATCTACGACCAACACAAACAACAGAGGAGACAGAATGCCACCTTGACTCACACCAGACTTTAACTTCAAACGGGTCGTACAAAAGCTCATTAACCATTTTTTTACAAGATTTGCCCTCATGCATGCTCATAGTAACCTTCACAAGGTTTTCCGGTATTCCATAATGCCTCATGATTTTTTCCCATAGTCTGTCTCGTTATACTTATCCATAGTCTGTCTCGAAATACTATCAAAGGTCTTTTAAAAACCAAGAAAACAAAGACTTAACGGAGTTCTCATTACTCAGCTCGCTGCATTATCATTTTCTAACTAGGAAAATTTGATCACTGCAACGCCGCCCCTTTCTAAAAACAGTCTGTTCATCTATAAAAGTACCATTACAAACATCATATATATTATACACTATATATAACAAGTGTGTGCGTGATTACGTGTCTTGTATGCATGCGAGTGTACATAAAATACTCACTCTGTTACAGTTCGACTTTTTTCAACTCTACTGGAAAGTTTATATATTCTGAATTAGACTTGACCATCAGCAAGCTTTCGAAGACTATTGCATTCTCCAGGGAGACTAGGATCAGTTATTTTGCGCGAAATGTCTTTTAGAAGGCCACTACAGCTGTTTGTCCTTGATACCTGTGACGCAATTGTCGGCATCGAGAGATCTTCTTTCACCTTTGGTGTGGAACTGTGAGACAGTCTTCCTGTTGTGGAAATGGCTACTGAAAAGGATGTATAGAGATATACAGTGATTAATACGGATTTTCTCGAACTGAAGATAAAAAATCCATTTGCCCAATTGTAACCTATATTTGTTCAAGAAATTCATATTTTTTAATTTTTGCCTGACTTGGGTGCCCGATGGGAGATAAACCTTCATGACATTTTCAAGTATAGGAAACAAGACAAGAGAAAAGGAATGACGGGAGCAGAAGCAAGAATGGTATTCCGAAGTGTGGCCTCATTATATACTTATTAAAAATACTTAAGGGTTTTAGTAGAAGCAAAATAATGTGGTCATTTGAACACTAACTTGCGTCTGCTTGATTTTTATTACCTTTTTATGCATTCATCTACTTGTATATTACTTATCTTTGCATTTCAGTCTTCAATATATTCATGGCTCTCTTTTACTATTTTTTTCATTCGTTTATTATACTTTACGATGCTTGCTTGCAAGTAGATGTCATATCTGTTCAATGAGTCTGATAATAAACTCTGTTAAATAGCTGTAATAATGTGTAAATAAAAGTAAACCCAGTATACTAAGATTTATTTCATGATGACAACGTCAATAATCAACTTTCAGCCGTCTACAAGGAACCCTTCAGTAACACGTAAGTAACATTTCCCAGCATTAGCGCAGCCGAAGTGCACCACCTCAATCACCTGCCATGCTGGACGCAATCAATTCAAATCGGACCCGTCAGGGTCAGCAAGAAACGTCAGCATTTCGACGCTTATATTTCACACGGCGTCACTTTCCAAAGTCCTCCTCTCCCGCTCCAGCTGCTCGTTGCGAGCGTTCTGGTAGATCTCGTAGTTCCATTCGACGAGCTCCATGGCGTCAACGTTGCAGGCCTGGTTGACGTACGATGATGAAGATGCGTTGTTGTCGAAGAGGTAGGCTAAGGGCTTTGTTGGTGGTGCTCTCAGGTCATCTTTGCTTCTTCTGTTGTGGCCAGCGTCAAAGTGGGCGTGGCCACAGGTCTTCGTCCATGTGCTGCCGCAGCCGAGGACAGGGAAGACTTGACGCATGCGCCTGAACGTCTGGAGAATCTGTTGGGAGAAAAGTAAACATGTTAATGAGAATGGTTATGTGTTAACGTAAGTACTAACCGTACATTTCATTTAGATTTATTAATGTGATAAACTCTGGAAAAGATTTACAGAAAGATGCCAATGAATGCATGTAAAGAGCTTAGTTTTAGAAGGTACTTTTGAAATTGACCATTCGAATCTTGACGAAGTGTAAATACACATAAGTGTATTTACAAACATACATTGAAACATACCTTATGCATGTAAACAACAGCATGTTTATGTACACAAATTAGTGTCAAACAATTATGATGCAAGACTTTTTTAGGCAAAGTATTATGGTAGTAGTTTAAGTGAAGAAGCACTTACTTTGTGTAACTTGACTTTCAACGAAGTGGCTGGAAAGCCTTGAAGCAGACATGCTGGTGGAGCTGTAAATGTTACAAACGTTCCAGGAACACTGCTAACCTCGTGCTCGGACCTGCTGGTTTTATGCAGACCATGACGTCAACCGCGTCCGATTCCGTGGACGATGACGCTCATCGATTTAAATGTTGCGCATCGTTATCTATCACCAAGCATGGTAGCCGGTGTATTAAATTACGATTAAGCGATCGACTATAGTATCGACTGCTTGCGGAGTTTGCGTTGCATAAGTCAAACTGTATCATAAACTCGCCTTGCAAATGCACAAACAAAAGCGCGTGTCAGGACGCGAGCACGTGCAAGTGGCGCGTGTGGGAACGTGGGTTTAACCGCCGTCTCACGCGTGTTGTATTTTACTATGCGTTGGTCGTACGTCCGCCAGCGCCGCCGGAGCCGCCGAAGTCGGACCTGTCAATAATAAGCCTCGCGTCGGCAGCGGAAATTAAATTATGTACTTGATTCGTCGTCTGTCTCACTCTCAGAAGTGGGTGATTATTATTGTTATATTATTCTTATTTATTATTATTATTCTTATTTATTGTTACGGAGCGTTCAATACACAATATTTTACCTTGTTTCACAAGCGATTTCGACAATGTAATTCAATGCAGTCAATAGTCTGAATAGATTTCACATATTTTGATAGAACAAATATAATTGTATGCAGTGAATTTCACGCGTTATTATTATTAATATTATTATAACACAACCCTGTGAGGAAATGAT
>NC_061087.1:29030142-29032642 GCF_015104395.2 Macrobrachium nipponense | reverse complement strand
CTGGTAATAATTCATCAATATTCTTTTAATAATATATTTTCTCTATTATTTGAAAGGAGCCCGAAAAGATATGTCGCTATTAACTCATATTTTAACGATTCTGGCTGAAGAGATTTACTATTAGGTTAATTATTATTATTATTATTATTATTTTATTATTATTGGGATTATTATTTATTTATTATTTTATTATTATTATTATTATTGTAAACGTTCACATTCGTGATTAAATTGTTTTTCGTAAAAAATTCACGATTATATCAATAAAACGTACATATTTTTCAGCTTTTGTCAATACTTCATTCTATTTAATAATAATAATAATAATAATAATAATAATAAATAATAATAATAATAATAATAATAAAATTTATTATTATCATTACTATTAATTGTTTTCTATTAAAAACCTACAATTATATAAGCGAAATGTATTATTTTCAACTTCTAACAGTAATAAATGTTATTATTATTATTATTATTATTATTATTATTATTATTATTATTATTATTATTATTATTATTATTTAAAAAATCGTTATTAAATCATTTTTCTTTACAATTTGATAAAATGTGTTAATTTCAACTTTTGTTAAAATACATTTTATTATTTTTTTTTCTCTCTCTATCACAGTCCTCCAATTCGACTGGGTGGTATTTATAGTGTGGGGTTCCGGGCTACATCCTGCCTCCTTAGGAGTCCATCACTTTTCTTACTATGTGCGCCGTTTCTAGGATCACACTCTTCTGCATGAGTCCTGGAGCTACTTCAGCCTCTAGTTTTTCCAGATTCCTTTTCAGGGATCTTGGGATCGTGCCTAGTGCTCCTATGATTATGGGTACAATTTCCACTGGCATTATCCCAATTATTATTATTATTATTATTTATTTTTTTTTGTTTTTTTTGCACTATCACAGTCCTCCAATTCGACTGGGGTGGTATTTATAGTGTGGGGTTCCGGGTTGCATTCTACCTCCTTAGGAGTCCATCACTTTTTCTTACTATGTGCGCCGTTTATTATTATTTTATTATTATGCTATTATTATTATATTATTATTATTATTATTATTATTATTATTATTATTATTATTTTATTATAGTCTTCGAAATTCACAATCTCGTGAAAAACAGTTGTGTAATGTAAATCGACAAATATATAGTACAGTAATTACATTGTAATACAATTTGATATTATAATTGTGTATTTTTATCTATTATTATTATTATTATTATTATTATTATTACCCTCTTCGAAGCAGAGAACAAGGAATATTGCGATATAATCTGACCAGCCATCCAACACCCGGCCCATCCTCCCCCCCCCCCCCACACCCCCGAACCCCAACCAAACCCCCATGGTGATTCATCAAATTATGGAATCCCCAGACTCCATTCTGAGTCACTGGGCCACGTCCCCCCTCCCCCCCCCAACCCCCACCTCTCCCGAAAATCTTGGTCTTTGTGCAAAATTGAAGGGATTGGCGATAAAAGGGTACAAGGATATAGTAAATTGTGCAAAAATGGCTGAAAGCTAAATTCGTATGACAATAAAGTGTAAATTGATAAATTTTATTTGTCTGATGATTTACAAGTCAATAAACAAAACAGTCTGTGAATAGATAGATAGTTGATTAAAAAGATGGATGAATAGGTACATAAAGTAAATGAATTAAATAAGTAAATAATTAAATTTATAACATAAAAGATTAAATAAAATAAAATAAGTAAAATAGAGTTTAATAGGAAAAATCTAAAAACTAAATAGATGAATAAAAATAATTAAAATAAATAGAGATTAAAACTAAATGAATAAAAAGTTAACATATAATGGGGGGGTATAACATAGATAAAAATTACATAAATGAAGATAACAGATAAAAAATAAAAAAAAATAAAAATAAAAATACATATATAAATACACAAATAAAAATAAATTGATTGAAATAATTGATGCAAAATAAATAGAAAACTAAAATAAATAGTGAATAAGTAAACTTTAATAAATCGATAGATAAATGAATAAAAATAAATAGACCAAAAAATGTAAAATAAAATTATATATTATATATTAGATAATACTAAAAATTAATAAAAAAAAAAATTATATATTATATACTATATATATATGTATGTTAAGTAAGTAGTTAAAGAAGTATGAAAAATTAAAAATAAATAAACAACATGTAAATTCGAAGAAAAAAAAGCCATCCTCATTTTCACCTGCCCGACGAGGACAGGTAAATGGCCCTAATTAAGAAGACTTCAATTTACCAAGTATCAACAGCTGCCCAATACCTTTCCCTCCACTCCAACTCCCCCCCCCCCCCCGTTCCATCCATTTAAGGAGTTTATACTTTAATTAGCCTCTCACTGGAGATGCGAACTGATTCAAGGACAGTCTGTAATCTTTTTTCCATTGGTCTGGATTTCCTTTTCAATATTCCACTGAAGTTCATTTCCGGGCCGGTTGGGTGACGAGAGAGAGAAGAGAGAGAGAGA
>NC_061087.1:29015142-29025142 GCF_015104395.2 Macrobrachium nipponense | reverse complement strand
TTTAATTTCAAGTTCACTAACTTTTTAATCTATGATTGAATTTTCCTATATGCATGGATAAAAGCATTCAAAATAAAAAAACAATAAAAATTACATGCAAACCAGCATATTCTGCTCCCACAAGATCCATTCTTACCTTTTCATCTATGTTTCTGCATTATATGCTCACAATTGTTCAATTTTTAAAATGAAATCTTGTAATTGGTACCAAACACCCTACATAGTATTCCAAAGTAAATTTACCATTTGGCAGCAAATGTACGCAGTAATACAGAAGTAATAAATTGGCAAAACAAGTTGTGAAAACCTATGATATTTGCTTGCTACTGCACATGATGCAAAAAGAAACATGGTTCAAGTCAATTAGAATAATTGTTTTACATTTTTTAGGAATGTGCATGCTTCTTGCAGAAATGGGCATTTTACTAGAAAATACCAGGCAGAAGTGTTGGTTACATTACCTTCATAAAAGGGTGCCAACTGAATATGCATTTTTGAGAGCTCCCACAATTGGGCTATGAGATTTTAATACATTGTTATAAATAGGTTTGTTTCCTATTTGATTTTGTGATTTCAATTTTTATTTGCTTTTTATGAAAATTAAGTTAAACCTCAGATTTTTTGCTTATACAGTATTCTGTAAAATACAGCATTGCATTTGTTATAAAAGGGTACCTTACTTTTACTACTTTGTTGTTGTACTTTTCATAGTTTTATTAACAAATATTGCTTAACTTTTGCCTAATCAGCATGCAAGTTAAGTCTGCTTTTTCATTTTGATTTCATATTATTGGTTTTGATTATCCCATGCTTTGTTTGCTATTTAAATTCTGATATATCCATGTTTTGTTTGCATGACTTGTATGACTATTGCATGCAAATGAAGCATGTGCCATTTCTTTTTACTTTGTTTATGTTCTTTGCAAGAACATTTGTGTAAAGTCGCTTAGGTATGTACAGTATAAAATATAAGCACAAGCCAAAAAAGGAAAATAATTACTGTATACTATATTGGTGAAATAATAAGATAATATGAGAATAAGTTTGTTTCATTCCTAACTGCCCTCTCAATTTTAGATAAAGATACTTAGCAATTAATGTTAACTGCCCTCTCAATTTTAGATAAAGATTCTTAGCAATTAATGTTTACATTAACTGAAGGATTTTATTTAATGATTCAGAAATGCCTAATATATGTCATAAGCTATGATAGAGCCCTATAGTCATGTTAACAAGCTATATTAATCGATTTAGTATTCAATAATTTATAAAGATAAGTTTATTGCAGCATAAGAATAAATTTTAACATTTAAAAAACGCCGCGCTACGCCACAGCCGAGTTTTAGTTGAGGGCATGATCATAAGATGGCGCGCATTTCCTGACGGGTTGGATGATGTTTTTTTAATAGGTATTAATAGTCAGTTTCCCATCTTCGTGTATTGTCTTTGAGCTGAACGGTAACTATCTAAAGCCCGGGACGCAGTGTTACCATACAAAAACACCACAGGTGGGTGGACAGATGGAAAAAACCGAGTTAGTGTACCTGTGGTTTCGAATATGTTCAACTACAGGTTTATCTTATTAAATAATAGGATGAACCTGTACTACGTACCCAGCTGAGTCTTCTATAAAAAAAAAAAAAAACAAGCAACTCATCTGGTGACGATGTGGGCATGGCCCAGGTCACCCTAATGACGTCATCACATCACTTCCGTTCCCATCGTCATGCCCAATGAATGTTTTTCCCTTCCCCCCTCCCCTCCCCAGCAGCAGGCCACCTCTCTCCCTCTCTTGGCATTGGTATTTACGAATACTTCGCGTCCCAGGACAGATGGGTTCCTAATAAGTGGCTGTTGACCCCTTCTGGGTGGAAATACTTCCGAAATGGTCAGAGGAAGAGACGCCCTTCCATTCAAGGCCGACGTCAGTCACCCCACTACAGCACCTGCAGGATACGGGATGAATATTGCGGCTGTACTCAGCGCTTTCCGTATCTCAGGATCCCCGGTATTTTCAGTATTTTGAATAAAATGCCTCACCTCTCTCTCTCTCTCTCTCTCTCTCTCTCTCTACATATCTATATATATATATATATATATCTATATATGTATCTGTATATCTATATATATATCTATATATATATATATAATATATATATATATATCTAATAGCCGTGTGTGTGTATGTGGCGCTGGTTTCAAAATAATAAGGTGATGATTATGAAAGTAGGTCTAGGCCTTCAGACACTGCTGGTGACGGACTGTGTCCAAGAGATGTAGTCTTCGTAGCTATAAAAAAAATATATTTTAAAAGATATATATATATATATATATATATATATATATATATATATATATATATATATGCTTTGAAGAATGCCTTTCTTTGACACAGTCATTCAGTAGCAACGTCTGACTGCATGACCTAGGCCTACGTTCATAATTATCGCCTGAATATTTTGAAACCTAATTGGGCATAACCAAATAAAAATCATATGTTCGTTCATCCTAACAGAAAAGTAAACTTGTCGCGGTTTGTTCATCAGTATTGTATTTAGCGGACAGACATTTCCTAATCTTTTGGTAGATCGGTTACTCCTCGTGTTAGCTGGTGTAAGCAGCAGTAATGTTTGAGAGAACCACATTTAGTAAAGAGAAAAGCTGGGGTGGGGGTGTTGGGCAGGACAATGACACCTGCTGCTAAGAATTAGGGAATATGTACAGCAGAAGATGCAGGAAAATAATCGTGGACTGCTGATTTTCGCAGAAAAATAAAGTGCCGAAAAATATCGGCACGTCCGTAGCGTAACGTTAGCCAGGCTTCCAATGTTGTCAACGTTACGTTGTAAAACCCAGCGTTCCTAGCTGTAATAAGAATAAAAGCAACTTTAAACATTTATTTGTGACATGCCAACCTCCATTTATCAAATGGTAAAAACTATAAAGCTTGGAATCGTCACAGAAACGAAGAAACAGTATAGTTATTCGACTGCTTAGTCAGAAAAGCCAAAATCATGAAGAAGAAGAAGAGTTTGCTTTGTAAACAGTGAAGTGTCGCGTCGTGTTTCGAGAAACGTCATTTAAATGATAAATTTATCACCTTTCCCGTGTCCAGTGAGGAAAACCCTTCTCGATTTCGATTATTTAAGCCTCCCGGGAATGGAACGAAGCAGAATCTAACGGTATTAGACGTTTAACCGCCATGATTACACAGTGGTCAGAAGCTCGGCCTGTTTCGTATGGTAGGTCTCAATGTTGCAAGTTTATGTTTAGTATTTTGTATGACATGCTTTCACGGGTATATACATACTCAGAAATAACAACTAAGGTTCATTTTTTCATGCCAGAGTTAGATCTAAGCATGTAAAATAGGTATATAATAGTTTTGTACTACGTAACAAGTTGATACCTAGGTAGGCCATCTTGTCAAGCGAGTGCTTTGATTACGATAATTCCAGGCTTTATATTTATTTATTTTTTTAAATAAAACTAACTTTTAAATGAAACAACATAATTTTTGACAAATATAGCATTTTTCTAGTTGATTTCAGTTCGTATTTTCTCACCAAGTCACAATACCGCTAAATAAAATCCTTAGCCTACTATACAATAGCTAGGTTTGTTATGGGACTAGGCCTACTACGATTCGTCAACTCAAATTATTCTTCTTTCTTCTTCCCAGCTTTATCCATATTCTGGGTCGCCGTTTCTAATGAGTCTCTTCCATCTACCTCTGTCCCGTGTCATTTCCTCCAATACTCCCTTCTCCCTCATATCATCTCCAATGCAATCTCTCCACTCGGTCTTAGGTCTTCCTCTCCTTCGTGTTTCATCCACCTCCACATCCATCACTTCTCTTGCCATGTGTTGCTCTTCTCTTCTCATCAGGTGGCCATGCCATCGTTAACCTTGCCTCTTATCTTTGCCACTTTCTTTGATGCATCAGTGACTTGTTAACTGTATCCCTAATATGTTAATTTCTAACCCTGTCCTTTTAGGTTACTCCACTCATCCACCTAAGCATCCTCATCTCGGTTACGTTCAACTTTCTGCCCTCTGTTTTCTTTAGCGGTGCTGCTTCCAATCCATATGTCATTGCTGGTCTGACCACTGCCTTGTGCACTCTGCCCTTTAATCTTATAGGGACTTTCCTATCACATATGACACCAGACGCCTTCCTCCAGTTGTTCCAACCACACTGAATCCGGTTGTTAATTTCCTCTTCCATGTTCCCCTCATTGTCAATCACTGAGCCAAATGACCTTGCTAAACCGATTTCGTGATTCCAAATCGGGAATGAAATAATTCAGATTTAGATACTGATGGAAACTGAATCGTTAGATTTGCCTGGCATTATGGAATATGCAGTATAATTTACATTATCAACAGCTATGAATATCGTCGTAGTGAACATTGTAACGAAGGTAGGGGTGTTTAGCCTAGAAACACGCCACACACACACACACCACACACGCACACACACACACACACACACACACACACACACACACACATATATATATATATATATATATATATATATATATATATATATTATATGGTATCCTGGGAGCAGAAATTTGGGTGTAGGCCTTAAGGGCTTCTCTACGTTAACAGAACATCATTCATATCATTCATAAAAGGTATAAAATGAATTCGAAGAGGTATAATTGGATCCTCAGGAGTGGAGTTTGGTAGCTGAGTGGCAATGAATTTCCCGCCAAGAATATGAAGCGTTTGTGCGTTAGCGCTTGAATGATTCAATTGTTGTTTTCAATTTGCGCCAAACGCATGGTGCCATTAACGACTTTGGGAGCGGGGCGGGGGCGGGGGCGGGGGGTGGTGGTTCTATATTTTATTGTAAAAGAGGGTGGGGTAATACAACCAAGACCGCTTAGAACTTGTATATGGTGTACCAATTCGCAGGACAGTCTAGGACTCTAGGCCGATACTCTTGAAACTTGTATTTTGCAACGTAAAATGTACTGGCATTATTACCAAAACACAGCTCAAGGATATAAAGTGTAAACCGAACATCCATATCCATAAAAAAAATATTTCAATACCAACCATTAACATTTTATTGTATCAGGTAAACATAATGGCCAATCTAATATACATGATAGCAATCCTTAAGAAAACGTGGTGACTATTTTGAAATATACTTAGTGACCAACACTGCTGTGGTAAGCGTGATGAACTTTTACTTTAATTTGAAATATAGGTATAATTAATGACGAGTGGGCTAAACTTTCACGTGGAAACTGGTTCATTTGAAGCCGCAAATCACGAACCCACGAGAGGTGTCAGATTCTGTGCGGACAGTGATACCAGAGCTGCTGGTCATACCCATTCGCTGACCCAGAAAACTGGTTCTCTAGGATTGCGAACGCTATTTCAAACCGTACCTTTTTACTGCTTTTGTCATGCAAGTTCGCCATAGTGAAAGCGCGTGATGCGTAGATATTGTAACTGGCTATTATTAAGATGTTAAAACGGGCTGATGATCGATTGGAAAATATACTCGGCATAGAGACATTGTCAAGCGAAATGTGTAAATTAAACGTAAAGTAGTTTTCATGATTATTGTCAATATTGCTAAGACTATGAAAAACATTGAAATAATTCCTGGTAAAGCTTAAGGTTTTGTAGGCCTATTGTATGTCAGGCTCTGATGACAATAAAAGGGCCACATTTATCCGT
Source organism: Macrobrachium nipponense (assembly GCF_015104395.2). Classification (NCBI taxonomy): domain Eukaryota; kingdom Metazoa; phylum Arthropoda; class Malacostraca; order Decapoda; family Palaemonidae; genus Macrobrachium; species Macrobrachium nipponense. The sequence continues at coordinate 29,019,439 of NC_061087.1, read as the reverse complement.
GTTTCGATGAATTTATTATGAGCAATTTGCTTATGGGTACTTCATCGTGAATATAACCTTAAATATTTTGTAAAACTAAGGAAGAGACTTTTGTTGGAGTGGGGATTATGAAAGGGCTATTGAACCACAGGAACACGAAAGGGAGGGCACAGAAGATTAATGGCAGAGGGAAGTCAGGGTTTTAATATTATTGTAATAATATTCTAGGGAAAATTGCTCCATCATAACCGCTGAGAGGGTGTGACCTTATAGTTGAACAACTCGACGTAAGTGAGGGAGCTCTCGACCGGTCATGAGAACGCCATGTACAATGAATAATAATTTAATTAAAAACAAGAAGACTGGGTGGATATTCATAAGGATCAGGGGAGGTACTGGTAGACAAGCAGGGAGGACATGTTTTCAGTAAAAAGAAGTTAAGTTTAAGATCAGTGAACAGCGATTATTATCTTTCTCCCTGGCGTCCCCATAGAAGATAATCAAAACGTCTTATGAAATATTTAACGAGTTGAATAGAAAGAACGTAAATGACCTATGTTTTTATATTAAGAAAACAAGGCTTTTATCAAACTAAACGTATACAGATTCCTTTTCATAAACTTGAACTTGATATGCATGACTACTTAACAGTAGGGTTTTAGTGATAGGCCTAAATAGCCTTTTCACGTATCTCTCTCTATCTCTCTGCGTCTCTTCCTCTCTCTCGTCGTCTCGCTCCTCTCCTTTCTCTCTCTCTCTCTCTCTCTCTCTCTCTCTCTCTCTCCTGGTAAGTTTTCAGTAAGCTTAGCTTAAGTTGGGAGGCTGCTCTTTCGTCTAGCAATGTTCTGCGTCTTCCAGTTATTACAAGTTGTCTGAAATTTCTGGATCACGTTATACTGGGTCACTTTCCATAGTAGCTGGAAACTTACATATTTCTCCTTAGTGTGCCGTACGAATTCAGCCTGGGATCATTGTTTAGGCCTAGTTGATATCCTCAATACTGTAGTGGAGGTTTTCCCTGTAATTTCACTCGTGCAGAGCGCATAGGCCTAATTATTGGTGTTGAAATTCCAAACCATTGTGTCTCTCCTGTTGCTTGGTTCGTAATTGATCATCTTTTAGGCTTATGCAAGACCGTTCTTTTAATTATTATAAATTCTTAAAAATCTCGAAACCATGTTTTTGAACAGTTGTTCCCAACATTGTTACCCTGTGGAGTTTCTGCAATTATATACAGCACGGCTGACGTTTTCAATTTCCGTAAATTTTATATCGTGCGTTTTTTTTTATTGCTGATTGTATTTCCATATATTACAAAATGTTAATAAGGCGTTACAAAGAACATAGCTGCATTGTTCTTAGGACTTCGAAAATGTTTGGATGGTATTTTCATTCTGTGTAAATTTTGTTTTTTCTATTGATGCAAGGTGCATTATGTTTGGTGACTATGAGATGATTATTTTGTCTTTGGTGTTACGAATAGAGCTTGGTAAAAATGTTCTGTTACAACAGAATTCCATCTAATAAAGGGAGCCCATAAAAACGCCAAAATATAGAGAGAAAATACTATATTTCAGAGACTGCTGTCTCTCTCTTCAGGTAGATGAATGAGAAAAATTACAGAAAAGGTGGTATTTATACCAAGAGATCCATCCACAAGTAAGCCAATTTATAGGTCACTCCCACTGATAATCCTTCTTTATTTTTTTTTGTTTATATAGTGTTTTTACGTTGCATGGAACCAGTGGTTATTCAGCAACGGGACCACCATGCGCTCTTTGAGAAGTAATTATTATATATATATATATATATATATATATATATATATATATATATATATATATATATAGATATATATATACATTCACCGTAACTTCGGACGTCGATGACCATTGCAATATTGATGACGTCACGTAACTTATGATCAGTCAGCCAGAATCGTTTCCTTTCAGTGCAACTTTTGCGCGCACCATGAAGAAGTAATACTCGACCAAGCCGTAAATTTGCCAAAAGTGGTCTTCAAGGTCGATGTTCAACTGCCGTCCACTATATTACGTCAGTTTGAGCAGATTCGATAGGATTATTGATTGGGTCGAACTTCTGGCGATCCATCGTCTTTTGCACTACCTAGCTGAGGATGAGGAGGACAGGGTGATGAGTCGTCTGTCAGGTTTTTTTTGATAGACGGTTGTGTCTCTCTCATTGTCACCCGAAATTAGCGGGTTTACGTAAGGTAACTTGATTCTTCTGAGCAGCTTATTAATGTGCTATGACATGTCCGTGTTTCTTCTGTCTGCCAGTGTAAGCGTTGTCGACGTGTGTATATATATAGCATATATATATGTGTGTGTATATATATATATATAATATCTATATATATATATATATATATATATATATATATATATATATATATATATATATATAATAGTAATATATGGCCTTTTTGTGTGCTGTGTATATATAATGTATGTATGTATAGTAGTATGTATGTATGTATGTATGTATGTAGTATGTATGTAATGTATGTTGTATGTAATGTAAATTGTAAATGTATGTATGTATGTAAAATGGTATGGATTTATATGTTTATATATATATATATATATATATATATATATATATATATATATATATATCCTACAGAGAGAGAGAGAGAGAGAGAGAGAGAGAGAGAGAGAAGGGGGGTGGGGGCGGGTTATTAAAGGAAAATGAGGTCTCAAGTCAAGAAAACACAATCTTATAGCGTGTTCAGGCGGCGCCGTTTTTGAAGTGCATACAAAGTACGTGTGTGTAAAGTGTTTGTGTTTATGTTTTCTGCGGAGTATTTTCTTTCATTTACGTAAGAAAATTCATTAGGACCTTGCATTTATGGCTCCATCAAGTTTTCCTCCTCATGGTGTGCGTGCAACTTCGTCGCCCCAGCAGAATAGAATGGCTTTAATTAGGCCATCTCCAGAATCAGGGGCCCCCACTGAAATCTTAAAATAAATTTTTTTTTTAATTTGTTTTCCCAATTCGTAACCAGTGATTTCCTTTGCTTTGATTTGTAGTCAGAATTTGCCTTGAATAATTAATAGATCCTATTTTTAACAAGTTTTCACAATTTTCAGGTTTAGTAAATCTAGGTGATTTTCTGTTAATGATAAAATTCCCTGTCCAGTAGAGGTAGTATACCTGTTTCGATGCAAGGAACCAATTTCTTTAAAGTTTCAAAACCTTGTTAATTTCTTAATAACCGAGTGTGTAATTCAGCCATATGATAATTAAATTTCCTTTTGTTGTTGTTGTAGAAATGATTTCTTTCAGAAGTAAAGAAACTGAGAAGAAAAGAAACACAATCAATCAACTTTTGTAACTTTTATTCATAATTCATATAAAAAAAAGGAATCGTGAAAAAAAGGTCATTTTAAAATGAGATCATTTACAAAATTTATGATACAAAATATGTACAGGGTGAATTCTTAAATATTGCACTAAAGCTAGTGTGGGGGTTGGGGCTGGGGGGTTGAATTTGTGGACTGGGTACAGATAAATTTGCTTCCTTTCTTGGGCATCATACAGCATAGTAGGAATTTATTAATTCATTTTTTACCTTTTTAATAAGTTGGGTCTCTTCTTATTTCTTCCTAATGAATTAACACCATATTATTCTTTGGAAGCTTCGATTTCAAGTCAGTGGCCCCTTTGGTGGGCTTGGTCCATATCAATAGGTTTCATCTTTTGAATAATAATCACAATAGTATTTGCTTATGCAAGAAGACATTTAAAGTCAACGATTTAGGGGTATGACCAAAAAAAGGATGCAAATTTAAATCAAGGCATCTTTGAGCAATGAGTTCTGGGCACAAAATATATCTCCTGTCATTATCTTAAGATTTTGAGACAATTCTCTAGAATAAACGAACAAGCAAGTATGGTTATTGAAGAGCGTAGTAATCTTCAAATTGATAATAACCTTTCATATTTACAAAAAAAAAAAAAGCCTATAAAAGTATGACGTGCCTTGAAGGTTTTTTTTTTTTTTTTGTCTTTATATAATTTCTCAAGTGTACTTATACTAATGATGTGTAATGACATTTTCTGAGTGTATGTATATGCAATGAATAATTTTTTTTTGTACATGAAGTGCTGATGTTTGTGAATGAAAGCGATGATGATTTTGGTCCCTAAGATAAAACATCACAGGCAAAAAAATACTTCTGGTTTCACGGCCATTCTCCCATTCGTGTTGCGTATTATAGCATGCGTAAACATATCTATGTTTTATTATTATTATTATTATTATTATTTCCACCAGAATGAAAATAGCTTCAAA
>NC_061087.1:28987642-29005142 GCF_015104395.2 Macrobrachium nipponense | reverse complement strand
CTGAAAAAAATAAGCTTTTAATAAGCTTAAGCTTGTATTTCTCCTTAAAAAACAAATCTCTTTATTAATCAGTTCTGAATGTCATCGTAGTGTTTGTCGATTATTACCAAATTATTTCCAAACGAATCGTTTCACTTGTTTATCACTTCATTTCCAGACCTCGCATCCATGATTCCCACTTTTATGAATCTCTCTCTCTCTCTCTCTCTCTCTCTTTCAAATCCTTCTCCCGGTGCACCATTCCACCATTCCTACGCTCGCCAAACCACCTCTAGAGGAGGGCTGTTTCCTCCTCCTTTGGCGCTTTGGCGGGAAGTTTCGATGGCAAAAGGACGCGTTTTGAAGGCCTCAAACAGGATGGAGGAAGAAGAAGAAGATATGGAGATTTGAGGCTTCGGAGTTTTCCCTTGTAGGCCTCGCCGTTGGAACTTGGAACTACGAGACGGGAAGGCTTTTGTGCAATGACTGATCGCTCTACGTATACGTCGCTATCCATATTTTGGCCCATAGGTTTTTTGCGTCATCGTAGACATAAGCCTAATATTTGTTTATAAATATTTGTTTATACATAAGGCATTTGTATATACGTACGATATTTGTTTGTGCATATTTGTGTATTCATAAGCATAATAGTTGTTTATACACAGCATAATATTTATCTATGCATAAGCATATTCGTTTATACATACTTCTATTATTTGTATATTCATATGCAGAACACTTGTTTATGGTGGGGTATATACTTGCGTAGATGGACTGTGATAATTACGAAAGAATGATTGAATGAGATTAGTAGGAAATTCACGGAATATCGAAGAATCCGATGTTATCAGTGGGTCATTTTGAAAGAAGTACGTATATTCCATTTTCCTCGCCAAAATTACGATTTCAAAAATAAACCGAGAAAGTGGCTATAGAAAAGACTAGAGATCATACCCAAAAGGAGGAGAGAATAACCGCATCCTCTCAATCAATAACACCTGAGAGAAATGTGGATAGTACAGGGGCAGGAAGGTGCCCACCTGACAGATCTGAAAAGAAGAAGAAAATAAAATGTTTTTTCTTCCCCTTCTTTCAGGAGGTCATGTTTGCTTTGAGACCTCGTACGGCTATAGAATCGAAAGGGGCCTATATAAAAAAATAAAGAAAGAGAATGAAAAAAGGGAAGAAGAAGAAGAAGAGGAGGGTAGGAAGTCAAAAGGCCAAAAAACCAGGGGAAGAAATTGTGGGGGGTGGGGGGGCCAGGGGACAATCGACCAAGAAGCGGAGAATTAATCACTCAGACCGAAGGCACCGCCGCCTGTCGGCCATTGTCGTCGGTGGGAAAAGGGCCAAGCAGACAATGCCGCCCGTCGGTTCGAGCCCAGCGCCCCCACACACGACCAGGTACTGCTTACGTACGCTCGAGGCGGGCGGCGGCGGGCCCGGCGGCGGCGCGGCGGCGGAGTTTCGGAGGGCATCCCGCCCGCCCGGCAACTTTTCGCCGACTTCGCCCACAAAACGCTTTATGGGTTCTCCTTTTACGGGGGATTATCGCGCCCCTTTTGTTCCTGGCCGGAGATGAGATGTTGTGGGGGGGGGGGGGGGGGGGGGCGGGGGGGGGCAAGAATTGTGATATATAGACTCTTTCTGTCTTTTTTTTCTGCTGAGTTGAGTTGAATATAGACTCTAGTACCGTACAAACAAACAATATAGAGTTTATAGACTTTAGGCCAAAGGCCCAAGCACTGGGACCTATGAGTTCATTCAGCGCTGAAACGGAAATTGACAGCAAAAGGTTTGAAAGGTGTAACAGGAGGAAAACCTCAAAGCTGTTGCACTGTGAATCAAGTGTTATAGGAGAGGGTTGAGGAAAGTAAGATGGAAGAAAGCGAATATGAAAGGAGGTACAGTAATAGGAATGGTAGGGGTTGCAGCTAGGGAGGGAACCGAAAGCACGCTGCAAAGGACCTTAAGTAATGCCTACAGTGCACCGCATCTTGTTTTGTGCTTGTCGAGAGAAATACCTGTTGTTGATTAACTCGCGAATTGTGCTACTTGTAAGAGTAGTAGAACTTGTGTGGATTTCCAGTGGGGTAGTGCCGTCAGTACACCTCAATCGATGCGCTGTAGGCATTATCTAAAGGGTATTTGCAACGCCCCATTCGGGTCCTAGACACAGGCCGTTTCATTCCTTTTACTCTACCTCCGCTCGTATTCTCTTTCTTCCAATTTGACTTTCCGACCTCTCTCATCATTGTTACATCGTCTTCCCTGTCAATTTCACTTTTCAGCGCTGAATGACCTCGTATGTCCCAGCGTTGGCCTTTGGCCTAAAGTCTATATTCCAGTTCCAAGTATTGTGGTTTTAAAATCATTTATAGATTTAAAAAAAAATTCGCTTCGCTTAATATCTTCGAAATTTCCCTCCCAGTATTGTGTCTCCCTCTCAGTCATTTCAAAGCAACAACACCGATAATTGTAACCTTTCAAAGATGAGACGGGAGAAGTGAGTATTGTGTGCAAATTAGGCAAACGCGGGAACACAGAAGATCAAGAAAGGAACTCGAGATTTCCTGGGAACTAGGTCGGCACATTATGATTTAAGATTTCTTTTTCTTTGTGTGTGAGCTGGCGTGATTGCTTCAGGACAGTGCTTACACGTCTCACCCTCAGATGAAGGTCGGTTCATCTGAATATTCCTGTCCACTTTCAAATTTCTCTCTCTCTCTCTCTCTCTCTCTCTCTACATGCACAAAACAAACACATACGCACACACACATACTATGCATATATATACACATACAGAATTCTTTCTCTCTACACACACTTTCAGTATACATAACAATTCTCTCTCTCTCTCTCTCTCTCTCTCTCTCTCTCTCTCTCTCTCTCTCTCTCTCTATATATATATATATATATATATATATATATATATATATATATATATATATATATATATATATATATATATATATATATACACACACACACACCTACATACACGATTCTTTCTCTCTCTCTGTTAATCAAGGAAATCGATCCTCCTCCTCCTCCGAGGCAAGGAAGGAAGGCGACCTGCAACCTACCTTTGGTGTGGAGCATCTTGAGGTGGTCGACGGTCATCTGCAGGATCTCGGCCTTCTCCAGCTTGGCCGAGCCCTGCTTCTCAAAGGCGGCCGGCACCAGGCGCCGCAGCTCCGACAGCGAGTTGTTGATGCGGTCGCGCCGCCGCTTCTCGATGATGCCGCGTCGCCGCTTGCGGGACACGCCCCCTCCTCCTCCTCCCCCGCCCCCTCCGCTGCTGCCGCATTCCTCGCTGGAGGACAAGAGGAAAAGAAGATTGGTCAATGAGATGGTTTAGATTTGTGGAGGTTTGTTTGCGTGACACGCCCCCTCCTCCGAAAGAAGATTGGTCAATGAGATGGTTTAAATTTGTGGAGTTTTTGTGATTGGGGTGTGATGTTGGTGGGTCTCCGGTCTCCTTTTCTTAAAATGGAAATGACAGAGAGGAGATTGACAGAAAAGAGAGGAGATATAGAGTGTATGTTAGTGACAGAAAAAGGCGAATATCTCCTAAAATGCGAGACAGAGAAATTGACAGAAAGGAGGAGCTATGGAGTGGTAATCTTGTATTCATAGCGACAGAAAAAGGTGAATTTCTCTAAAATGAAAGACAGAGAGAGGAGATTGACAGAAAACGGGAAAGATCCTGTATACATCAGAAAAAGGCGAATATATCCTAAAGTGAGAGACAGAGAGAGGAGATTGACAGAAAACAGGAAAGATCCTGTATAGATTAGTTACAGAAAAAGGTGAATTCCTTCTAAAATGCAAGAGAGAGAAATTGACAGAAAAGAGGAGGAGATATGAAGTGGTAATCCTGTTTATATTAGTGACAGAAATTCTGAAATTGTCCTAAATTGAGTGACAGAAACGGAATTGGCAGAAAAGAGAGGAGATATGGAGTGTACGTTATTGACAGAAAAAGGTGAATTTCTCCTAAAATGAAAGACAGAGAGATTGACAGAAAGGGGGACAGACCAAAGGAGTGTTTATCCTGTGTACATTAGTGACAGAAAAAGGGGAATTTTTCCTAAAATGAGAGACAGAGAGAGAAGATTGACAGAAAAATTGCGAATTTCTCATTAAATGAAGGACAGAGAGGAGATTGACAAAAGAGGGGAAAGATCCTGTATACATTAGTGACAGGAAAAGGTGAATATCTCTTAAAATGCGAGACAGAGAGAGGAGATTGACAGAAAAGGGGATGGAGGAGCTATGGAGCGACTGCTCTTGATAAATTTTGTGATGGAAAAGGTGAATTTCTCTTAAAATGAGAGGCAGACAGAAAGAAACAGAAAAAAACGAGGAGCTATGGAGTGATTTCCTTCTCGAATGAAAATGACAGAAACGGGATTGACAGAAAAAGGGGCAGAAGCTGATTTTCCTTGACAAAGTAGAGACGGAAAAGGCGAATTTATCCTAAAATGACAGACAGACATATAGACAGAAAGTGACAGAAAAGAGAAGGGAATATGGAGTGATTTTCCTTTATAGATTAGTGACAGAAAAAGGTGAGCTTGTCCTGAAATGAGAGATAGAGAAAGAGAGGAACATAATTGACAGAAAAGATTAATTTCTCCTGTAATTGAGAAGGAGAACCTATTTGGGGGGAATGGGGGGGGGGGTTGGGCTAGCTTGGAAGGGACTGTCCTTGAAAATTTGTACAACTGACAGAAAAAAAAGACAGATCTACAGAAAAAGATTCATAAAGGAGGTAATATCCTTCAGAATATTAGGGACAGGAAGGGATGCATGTTTTTTCATAAAACAGAATTACAAAATATAAACAAAACGGACGGATAAAGGGAAATATAAGTAGAGTGAATATATTTAAAAAAAAAAATAGAGGAAAATACTCCAGAATATGAAAACAATGTGGTTACTCTGAAGAAAATGAGTGTCATGGAAAAAGTGTAAAAGTAAACATTTTGTGTGTGTGTGTGTATTAAAAAGGAAAATACCATTTCCCTAAAATATACGTACGCTTATAGCTTAACGACAATTCGTAACAGCTGTTTAAACATTGATTTGAAAAGTAATGAAAACTCATAACTGCTCGAATTATGCTTGGCATGCGTTTTGCACAAAAGCAATATAAAAAGAAAATGCAATAATCTTTGATACATACTGGCAAACTTTCTGGCAGTATCTAAAGTAGTTAGCTTATCACAAACAAAAAAAAATTTGCAAAAGTAATGTCTGGATTTACGGTGAAAATAAAAAAAATCCATATGAATGTATAAGTTATTTTCTTCTTTATATATATATATATATATATATATATATATATATATATATATATATATATATATATATATATATAATATATCGTGTGTGCACTCTCTCTCTCAAAAATACTAACTATCGTGAATTATGACAAATGCAAGCAATGGGCGTGTCTGCTTCAGGACTAATAATGATCACGGCACCGTAGTTTTCAAAAGACTTTCTCTTATTATGTGAATAATCTTCCCCATATCACCCGCGACGTTCGTGGATGCCTCATTCGTTAATTAGGATTCAGTGGAAATAGATATGCATGCATTGCATGAGCGAAAGTTAATTACTATGTACTTTCCACCATTCATTGTGCTCCTAGCCCTAAGTAATTAGTACCCAAGTACCTGTGTGCGTATGCATACCGTACGCACACACTACATATATAATGTATGTATGTATATATGTAATATACACACACACACATATATATATATATATATATATATACGTATATTATAGGGTATATGTTTCATATATATTTATGTATATATAAGTATATGTATGTATGTATATAATATGTTCATGTATATATAAGTGTATATATATATATATATATATATATATATATATATATTGTGCTTATAACTAAAACCTTAAAATAACTTCAAGATACAGAGCTTCCAAAATATTGTGGAATATTGTTAAAAACAGACAATCTTACTCTATGAAAACCTCATAGCAATTATTACAATTCACTTTGTTGAACAACTCACTGCAAAGGCAAATCTAGTATCCAAGCCCCGCATTTTATCTAGAAAATAGTATTAATTTGGATTCCGTCAATTTTAATCATTTTCAGCTTAATTCTCAATCAGTAAAAAACAAAAACATTGTGTATTATTGTCTGTTATGAGAATGCACTCACTCTTTCTCATCTGCGGAGTATATGTCGTCGCAATCACTCTCACTCAAAGTTCTCTTCATGTTGCAAATGTTGGCGGTTATGTTGGAGGTACAACACCTCCAGTCGCTCAGGGAAATGGTGGTGATTCAAGCTGACACACTCAGCAGCTTTCTTGACCAACCTTTTCAGCTTAGTTTCGGTCCCCTCTCGGTCCCCTCTCGCAGCAGAGAACGGATTCTTAACACTCGGTTAAAGTAACGAAAAATTGTTAAGTAAAGCGCGCTCTGCTTTTCCTTGAAGTCAACCGACACTCGTGGTATTAGACGCAAGTCAGGTCTCTTCTAGAACCAGATATTCTCGTATTATATCCGCACTTGTAAAGGATACTTCCTATCAGTCTCTTCTTGAGGTCTGACCAACTGGGCACAAAACGGAAAAAAGGCACTTTGCGATATCACTGAAGGAATGCACGCAACCTTATCAACAACTACTGTAGGATACCAGTGGGTGGGCAAATGCACACGTGCGTGAGTGTGTGCCAGCGTGCGTGCGCGTGTGTCGGTAGCGACGGCTAAGTAGAGTATGTCGTGTGTCGGCCCTGCTTCCAGCTTATGTACGACGTGCGCCGCCGCCGTCGGTCCCTTGGTCGGGGCCGCTGCCAGACGCACGAGGTGGAAGCGATGAATGAAATTAACGTGAAATAATTGCGTCGAATTGGCGAATTTATTTCGCTGAAAACGTAAACAATGTTAAACATTAGACGTGTTTCCCATCTTCCTTTGGTTTCAGTCTCGATATCGCTTTTATAAGAGCGGGAATGTCACTTTCTCACACGTGATAATTGCGCGTTTGGTGTTGTGTGTGCATGTGTGTGTGTGTGCGCTTGTTTATGTGCGCAGGCTAATGTGTGTGCCATCATGTTCCCACGTACACGGTGTGAATGGTGGGCTGTCTACTGTTCCCCACCAAACACGCAGTCAGACACACTCCTCTCATATTAGACATAGAGAGTCCATAATGGCCGAGTCAACAGTAAATCGCTACGTGATTACGAGAAACGCTTGCAAAGATGGGTCTGTGTGGAGACCAAGGTGGAGAAGAGGAGGGGGTGAAATGAGACGAAAATAAAAAGAGATATTATGAAAATCACCTTAGTATTTGCTGCTTTCCGACCTCACTTGAATCGCGGTGTTGCTTTCATCTCTCTCTCTCTCTCTCTCTCTCTCTCTCTCTCTCTCTCTGAATCTCAAAATAACTTGAGTGTTCTGATAATGCTATATAAACCAAACTCTTAAAACGTTTATAAAACAGGTTAATTAGTTTGAAATATTTATGTTTTGTTCCCTTGTAAGTTTGCTATCTCTCTCTCTCTCTCTCTCTCTCTCTCTCTCTCTCTCTCTCTCTCTCTCTCTGAAAATTAGTAATTTCAAAATAGCCGAGTGTTCTAATAATGATATCTAAACCAAAATCTTAAAATGATTTATAAAACAGTTATAAAAAGGGTTGTGTTAATTAGTCTCAAATACGTTTTGGTACCTTGTAAATTTACACGTGCACTCATATATATATGTGTATTACTACATATACATGCGCATTTTGTATGTATGTACACACAGTTCTGTGTGTATGTTCGTATACACATACATCCATGCATACTTTCTATATTTTAGCCTTTTATGGTCTCCTTTTATTAGACACACACACACACACACACACATATATATATATATATATATATATATATATATATATATATATATATATATATTCCATCATATAATAAAAGGAGCCCATTAAAACGCCAAAATATTGACTTACTTTCTATATTTTTGGCGGTTTTATGGGCTCCTTTTATCAGACACACACACACACACACACACACATATATATATATATATATCCTATATATATTATATATATATATATATATATATATATATATATATATATATATATATATATATATATATATATATATATATATATATATGGATGTGTGTGTGTGTGTACACACACACACAGTGACCTGTGTGATAGCCATATATATCCCAGTTACGCAAAATAGTTATCTCATGGGATTAAGGAACGTATTTTTAACCCAGAATCATATAGTAGGTAGCCGAGGCTTGATTGACGACACAATGCCCCAGTCGCCCGGCCATAGAGGAGCGATCAGCCACCACCGAACCGAGGCTCATCTTCACCCTTAAAGCAACCCTTCCTAGAGGCTTTAATCGCTCGGCGTTGGCCCTGCCGAAGGCGTCCTTGTTCGCCAAGACGAGCCGTTTCGTCGGTCCCGTTCGGAGCGTGGCAGGGAGGAGGTGGCGCAGAGGAGTGGTTCCGGTAGTTACCCGCTGCGGTGCCTGTACCTGGGCAGGTTAATAGGTGGAGGTGAAAAGACGAGGAGAATGATGATGATGTTGGTGACTGCATACACTAGACGCATAGCCTTTTGATGATGTTGGTGACTGCATATACTAGACGCATAGCCTTTTGATGATGTTGGTGACTGCATATACTAGATGCATGGACTTTTCATGATGTTGGTGACTGCATATACTAGACGCATAGACTTTTGATGACGTTGGTGACTGCATATACTAGACGCATAGACTTTTGAGGTGATGCACGCGCTGTATGTGGTATGTTGTGTGTATATGTGGAGGGGGTTCTGTCTTGAATGTTGTTGGTCTGTCTGTCTGTCTGTCTGTGCCAGCGGACGTATGAGGCTGTGGATTGGCATGGCCTCTATTTAAGTCTACGTATTCCCCCTTATTGCGGGGCGGGGGCGGTGTTGCACCTCACGTGGTGCACTGTAGACATTACTTAATGTTCTTTGCAGCTTCCTGTCGGGCCGTAGCTGTAACCTCTTTCGTTCCTTTTGTTGTACCTCCATTTATATTCTCTTTCTTCCATCTGGCTTCCCACCCTCTCTTGGCAATTGTTGCATAGTGCAACTGCTTTGAGGTTTTCCTCCTGTGACGCCTTTCAAACCTTCTTACCCTCATTATACCTTTCAGGGCTGAATGACCTCGTTGGTCCCAACGTTTTGCCATTAGCCTAAATTTTGTGTTCCTGTCGCAATACGGTCTACGTATCTTTACTGTATGAAGCTGTATGCATATTTATATTTCGAGTAAATGGTTATTTGTTTATAACTCAAAAGACCTATCGAATCTAGTATATATATATATATATATATATATATATATATATATATATATTCATATATATATATATATATATATTTCAAATGCATCCCCTGTATGGAGCTGATCTGGACTAAGCATTTAGAGAAGTTGGTTGGTTATGATTTAACTGGGGCATGCCAGCACGGGCTCTTGCTCCTAGAGCGGCCCGGAAGTTAGAGAAGTTTAGAGAAGTGACGGTTCTTGAATCTCACCCTATTTACTTGTGTGAGAGAGAGAGAGAGAGAGAGAGAGAGAGAGAGAGAGAGAGAGAGAGAGAGAGAGAGAGAAAGCAGGCCTACCGGTCCTCATCTCATTGTCCTGCTGAATATTGCACGGCATCGCAGCCTAACCTAGCGACGAGATGACTCCCTACTGTATCTTTCAGGAAGAAGATAATTGATATTGAAGGCGATTAGAGGCACCGATAGATCCCAGGAATATTTGATGAGTCTCGAGCGAGACGCTTGAGAGTGAAGCTGTGTTCGGGACGTTTCTTTCAATCGCGGTTCTTTTTTTATTATTATTATTATTTTCACGCGAAGGACGTCCCTTTGGTAGCTCTGGACTCTCTTGTGTTTCTGTAGTTCTTGCATTTATGAGAGAGAGAGAGAGAGAGAGAGAGAGAGAGAGAGAGAGATAGAGAGAGAGAGAGAGAGAGAAAGTTTATGTATGATAATAATTGTACTTCGTGAATCTACCTCTCTATCTATCTATCTATCTATCTATCTATCTATCTATCTACTCTATCTATTGTCTATCTATATATATATATATAAACGTATTGTGTATATGTGTGTGTGTCGAGAGATAGAGAGAGAGAGAGAGAGAGAGAGAGAGAGAGAGAGAGAGGGAGGGAGAAAGTTTATGTATGATAATAATTGTACTTCCTGAATCTACCTCTCTATCTATATCTATATCTATCTATCTATCTATCTGTCTGTCTATCTATATATCTATCTATCTATCTATCTATCTATCTATCTATCTATCTATCTATCTATCTATATGTATACGTATGTGTGTATATATAGTTATATATATATATATATATTATATATAATATATAATATATATATATATATATATTATATATATATATTTATATATATATAATATATATATATATAATATATAGGATATATATATATATATATATATAATATCAAAACGTATTGTGTATATGTGTGTGTGTCTCTGAAAGAGAGAGAGAGAGAGAGAGAGAGAGAGAGAGAGAGAGACCAAAACAAAACACATTTGTGTCCTCTGAACTTGGTCTGAAAAACATGTTATTGTATCACATTTTCAAGTTTCTATCTGGTAATTTACTTCCCATCATTATACTTTCTGTTTTGAATCAGTTTAAAAAATTGTGTTTGGGAAATTTTTCAAATTTTCGTGCACCGATTTGTATTACGTCTTCAGAACACGGCCTGTCATTATTCTCTTATGGCAGGATTTTTTTTTTCTCATATTCTGGTCGAAAAGTATTAACGAAAAGGATGCGTTATTTTTAATAATTTTGTCGTAATTTTACAGAATGTTAAATTATGCATTACAATTACAAATTACACAGCTTTCTACGACGGATAGAATACTACTAGTAGTCATGGACCATCGACGGATGGTCCCTTTTGTCTGTCAGTGTTTCGTAAGGTTGTATATTAACCGAGATCTTCCATGTTAACAATTGATTACCTGATCCCCTTCTGCCGTCGAGAGCGACCAGATCCGCTGAACAGTAGCACCATAATGCCGTAAACGTTCCTCGCTGTCGTACATCTCATTTCCTGAGGTCCTTTATTCCTCACACCTTGGAATTGTGGAACAGCCTCCCAGAGTATGTCGGAGCCTTGGTCGGAATATCAGTTAAGTTCAAGCTAAGATTGCTTTGCATTACCTACCATCCTAATACAATGGAACTTGTATTTTAACAATTTACTAACATTTTGATCTATTTATTAATTTGTTAATGTGTCTGTTTTTCTAATAAATGTTCTCCTTTCTGTATTTCCCACGACCTTCTGTTCCTTCTCCGAAGGAACTCCATGATATTCTTTGGAAGCTTGAATTTCAAGTCATTGGCCCCTTTGGTGGGCTTGTGCCATATGAATAAGGTTCTTCGTCTAATAATAATAATAATAATAATAATAATAATAATAATAATAATAATAATAATAATAATAATAAGGAGTGATAGAAAACGATCAGGCAAAGATCCTCTGGGACTATGTTATCAGAACGATAGGGGATACGTTCGGCAAATAGACCAGACGTGACGTTGATTGACAAAATCAAGAAGAAAGTATCACTCATTGATGACGCAATACCATGGGACACCAGAGTTGAAGAGAAAGAAAAGGAAAAAATGCATAAGTATCAAGACCTGAAAATAGAAATAAGAAAGATATGGGATATGCCAGTGGAAATTGTACCCATAATCATAGGAACACTAGGAGGCACGATCCCAAGATCCCTGAAAAGGAATCTAGAAAAACTAGGGGCTGAAGTAGCTGCAGGACTCATGTAGAAGAGTGTGATCCTAGAAACAGCGTACGTAGTGAGAAAAGTGGTGGACTCCTAAGGAGGCAGAATGCAATCCGGAACCCCACACTATAAAAACCACCCAGTCAAATTGGAGGACTGTGATAAAAATAATAATAATAATAGTAATAACAAAAATAATAATAATAATGAGAGAAAAGATTGATAAGTATCATGACCTGTAAATAGAAATAAGAAGGATATGGGATATGCCAGTGGAAATTGTACCCATAATCATAGGAACACTAAGCACGATCCCAAGATCCTTAAGAAGGAATTTGGAAAAACTAGAGCGCTGAAGTAGCTCCAGGACTCATGCAGAAGAGTGTGATCCTAGAAACAGCGCACGTAGTGAGAAAAGTGGTGGACTCCTAGGGAGGCAGGATGCAACCCGGAACCCCACACTATAAAAACCACCCAGTCGAATTGGAGGTCTGTGATAGAGAAAAAAAAAAATACGCGGAAGGTACTTTTGAAACTGCAGCAGCAGACGAAAATAACAGTTAGATGTTATTGGTAATCCAAAGGCGTAATCTAGTGACTTGACAAAAAGGAGGGGGGCCAATCCGCCCGGTCCCACCTTCGCCAAGAGCATCATCGTCTTGCCCAGAGGCAAGAAGTTGACAGAAGTAATTGCAGGTTGATGCATCTTGAACAGGACGGGGATTGTTTCTGTTTTTTTCTAAGCTTAATTCGCGGAGAGAGAGAGAGAGAGAGAGAGAGAGAGAGAGAGAGAGAGAGAGAGAGAGAGAGAGAGAGTTTCTTTCAATTCACTGTCTTTGGGAGTGTGTGTGTGTGTGTGTGTGTCCTTACTAAACTAGCTCTGGACACTTGTATTTATATTGAGAGAGAGAGAGAGAGAGAGAGAGAGAGAGAGAATCTGTTCTTGCTTTTATGAAATGTCATTAAAATTTGTTTTTAAAAGCTGCAGGTTTTACACCAACCAAGGCTACTGCCCCTCGGAACAGCTCGAGAGAGAGAGAGAAGAGAGAGAGAGAGACTTGCGACCCCATAGGGGTGAAAGTTCCCACGGTGGCTTCTACCCCCCCGAAAAGGACAGGTGGCCCCGCGCTGGCTCGCAGGAGGAGTCTATAAGGCGTTCGCAGTATTTTCCACCGACTGGGGTGCGGACCGTGCGGTTTATGCCCGCTGCTCTCTCAGAGAGAGATAGGGGGGTGGGGGGAGGTGCGTTGGGGGGGAGCCCGTGTAAAATGGGTCTTGCGTAGTAAGTATGGGGTGGCTGTGTTAATTTTAATTAAACCAGCGGGAAGAGCGGAGAGGAAGAAATGGGAAATTGATACCGTAGAGAGAGAGAGAGAGAGAGAGAGAGAGAGAGAGAGAGAGAGAGAGAGAGAGCTTTTCTGTTCGTAATTGTAGAATTCATCGTCGTTTATTCATAATATTATTCACTTTCTGGTAGCGACTCATCTTTCATTCTAAGAGAGAGAGAAAGAGAGAGAGAGCTGTTCGTAATTTTAGAATTTGTCGTAGTTTATTTATTCATAATATTCACTTCCTGGTTGCAACTCATCTTTGAGAGAGGAGAGAGAGAGAGAGAGAACGAACATATTTCTGTAGTTATATTCTTTTCACTTGTTTGTCGAGCCTGGGCAACAAAAGGTTTAACACTATTGAAACCATTTAAAGAGATACTACTATATCTACACTAATGTAATAAGATATTCCTCTACTTAGAGGGAATGTTGTCTTATAAATAGTGACTAATTTCTCTGTACACTCATTATATATAATATACGTACATACATACTATTTATATATATATATATATATATATATAATATATGTATTCATATAAATAATACATTTTAAGTTTTGTATGTATATGAATGTTTGTTTGAAAGTATGTATATATATGTATATATTATATACACACACACACACACACACACACACACATATATATAATATTATATTATATATATATATATATATATATGTATATATATATATATATATATATATATATATATATATCGTTTATAGCTATATATAAATATTTTATAAAATCCTTTAGCTTGAATATCGTTTCCTTACCGTACAAGATTTTAAAGATGATTTTATAAATGTGCGCATGTATTTACATTTCGCCTTGATACCCTTGTATTTAATAACTATGAGTTGTTTGAACCCAGATACGATCAGCAATTGAAGTTTTTTACTCCTGTGCATCATTTACTTAAGTAATATAAGTCCATGGTAGTGTGAAAAAGTACCAAAAAATGTTGTAATTCATAGCGTCTGAGGATGTTGAAATTGACGTATATATTTTCGACATTAACTTATATTTGATTTTAGAAAACGATTTGCCTTTGATGCATAGATCTTAGATTTTTACTCAAGTCTAGCCTCAAATCTAAGTGACCTCTAGTCGTACCCCAAAAATTCTAGCAAATCAGTGTAATCCCTTTCTTTTTCTAATTAATAAGTTTATTTGACTTTGGAAAACTATTTGCCTTTGATGCCTGGATCTTAGAGTTTTACTAAAGTCTAGCCTCAAATCTAAGTGACCTCGAGTCGTACCCAAAAAATTCCATTAAATCAGCGTAATCCCTTTCTTTTTCTAAATAATAAGTTTATTTGACTTTGGAAAACGATTTGCCTTTGATGCCTAGATCTTAGAGTTTTACTTAAGTCTAGCCTCAAATCTAAGTGACCTCGAGTCGTACCCAAAAAATTCCATTAAATCAGCGTAATCCCTTTTCTTTTTTCTAATTAATAATTTATTTGACTTTGGAAAACGTTTTTCCGATTATAAGTTTATTACCTTTGCCGATTTCTCCCTTAAATAAATAAGTTTTATTTGACTTTGGAAAACATTTGCCTTTGATGCCTAGATCTTAGAGTTTTACTTAAGTCTAGCCTCAAATCTAAGTGACCTCGAGTCGTACCCAAATCTACCATTAAATCGGTGTGATTCTTTTGTTTTTCTCAATAATAAGTTCCTTTTCAAAGGTTTTTTGAATGGTAAATGTGCTCCTTCATTCTTATGTGTTTTGTAGTAATATTTTATTTATAGTAATATTTTAACACTGTCTGTAGAGATATTTACCTAGTTTAAAGACTCGGTCTCCTACAATGCTCTTTCAAATTTTATTCTGAGAAATTTATAGTATTGATTGACAATAGCTAAACTTTTGGTGTTTCCGTTATTAGACATATATATATATATATATATATATATATATATATATATATATATATATATATATATATATATATATAGATATATATATATTAGACATATATATATATATATATATATATATATATATATATAGGCATATAATATATATATATATATATATATATATATATATATATATATATATATATATATTTTTGCTTTTATTAAGTTTGATAACGATTTGTTGCAATTGAATTTAGCTGGTTTATACAAGCAAAGGCTATTGCCCCTGGGAGCAGCTTGTGAGAGAGAGAGAGAGAGAGAGAGAGAGAGAGAGAGAGAGAGAGATTTTTGCTTTTATCAAGTTTGATAACGATTTGTTGCAATTAAATCCAACTGGTTTTATATCAGCAAAGGCTATTGCCCCTGAGAGAGAGAGAGAGAGAGAGAGAGAGAGAGAGAGCATATAATTCTTGTCGTCTGGGTGTGTAAACAAGGAAATACGCGAGCGGCTTTGGCATCATCCACTGAGAATGCCCGATCGATAAGCGTTCAGGGCCGGTTCCCACAGAAACTCAGGATTGCCTCTCGGGCTCGGGCTCAAGTCTTTATTGATATTGGGGTAAAAAAAAGAGAGAGAGAGAGAGAGAGTTTCCCACGATGTCGCCACATGAAAGCAGTAAAAACATAAAAGCTTAAATTAGGGACGAGATAGTCTCTTGCATGGCTAAGTAGATAGAGAGATGAGCTGATGACATTTCTGTATTTTTTATTTATTTATTTATTTATTTTTTCATGAAACTTGCTCAGTTGCGGTTTTGCGTGAATGTATACCTTAGCTTTTAGCGTGGTTTGCATGATATTTTATTGTCTCATATATATATATATATATATATTATATAATATATATATATATATGTAATATATATATATTATATTATGTATATACATATTATATATATATATATATATATATATATATTATATATATATATATACTGCCTTCAAAGTGAACTAGTTTACAGAGTTAATCTTAACTAACTAAAAAGAAGAAAAATAGACTTTGTGATAATCATTTTGAAAGGATTATATATCTGCAGATGATCAACTACGAAAATTGCAGATATTTAAACTGCTGATTAAGTCATCCTGATGAAAACTATTGTCTGTCTTCATAGAATGGTTATTAAGCAATCATTCAAGTGAGAAACATCTCTTCATGAATTTATAAAAAATAATTTTGTTTATTTATGTCATATTTAGACTTGAAATAGTTTTATGATTGAGATTCAGAAAGTGAGGAATTAGAAATTTTAAGAATTAAAACTAAAAAATAAAGAAAACAAAAGGATAAATGAAAAATAAAACGTATAATTTTAAAATTGGATAAAACAAAACTAGATTTTGAATGAAAATGATAAAAATAAAAAATGAAAAATAAATAAAATTAAAAGATTGAATAGAAAATAAAAGTATGTTTATAATTGAAGAAACAAAAAAAAATTAAATAAGAATAAAATAAAAAATTAATAATTAGAAACGCAGGATGGAGTGAAAAGTTTTTGAAGGAATAGCTCTTTCAAAATGTCACCTGTAATTCTAGTATTGTGGAGGTCTTTGGTCATTCCCAGGATCTATTTATAGGATAACCTGTCACACTAGTAAATGCACAAACTGGTGAGTGATGTGTCGTTGTTTGTGTGTATTTGTGAGCGTGTTTTCTTGCCTGTCTTTGTCACTGTTGTTTGTGGGCGTATTTAATTTTTTATCTTTATATCACTGTCAGTGTTTCATGTCTTGAAGTAAATTGGCTGTGCTCAATTATTTGGAAGCACGTGTAACTTACTAACTGGTATCATGTATGTATTTGTAACTGTAACTCTGAACTCGTTTTATGAAATCATGCAAGTGTACTGCTTCATACATTTTTACGTGTCATGAACTCTTGTACTCTTTATATATATATATTAAATATATATATATATATATATATATATATATATATAGTTTATATGTATATATTACATGCATATGTATAATAGATGTATATATACATATATATTATACAAAAATAATCCTACACTTTGTAATGGTCAAAATTTATGTATGTATATATAGATAGATAGATAGATAGATAGATAGATAGATAGATAGATAGATAGATAGATAGATAGATAGGTAATCTTACACTTTTTAATGGTCAAGATTTAGAAAAACATTTTACATATATATATATATATATCTATTATATATAGACATATATATATACTATATATATATATATACTATATATATATATAATATATATATAATATATATATAATAGGTGTACATATACAAATATATAAGCAAAAATAACCTACACTTTTAATGGTTAAGATTTATATATATATCATATATATATATATATATATATATATTTATATATATATATATATATATATATATAATATA
>NC_061087.1:28975142-28982642 GCF_015104395.2 Macrobrachium nipponense | reverse complement strand
TCTCTCCTGAGAATTGATTCATCGTGCAATTGCAAAAGGTTTTCCTCCTGTTACACCTTTCAAACCTTCGTTCACTCAATTTCCCCCCTCAGCACTGAATGACCTCATAGGCCCCAGCGCTACGCCTTTGGTCTCGATGCTATATTCCTTCCTTCCTTCCTTCCAGTTGGCCGTGTACTAAGCGCATGTGCGCATGCGCGTGCGCGCTTGCCGATTAAAAAGGATGAGCGAAGACGGAAGGTCATATATAAGAGTTAAGAGACATCTGGAATAACAGTATATAGGGTCTGGAAGGAATTGGGAATTCGGGAATTTGGAATAGCAGGAGAGTCTGGAATTTTTTATCATTGGCATTGTATGATTTTCCAAGTTGGCTTAATAGGGTCTGGAAGCAAATGGGGAGTCCGGAATAACATTTATGATTTTCCCGAATAAACTTAGAGTTCGGAACCAACCAAATGGGAATTCTGGAATTTGGAATAGCGGGAGAATCGGATATTTTTCATCATTGGCATTGTATGATTTTCCAAGTTGACTTGATAGGGTCTGGAAGCCAGTGGGAATTCTGGAATTAGAAATAGCAGGGGAATCTGGAATTTTTATCAATACCATTGTATGGTTTTCCGGAATAAACTTTTATAGCCGGAAGCAAATGGGAATTCTGGAATTTGGAATAGCAGGAGAATCTGGAATTTTTTATCATTAAGAATTATATGATTTTCCGGGATAATTTATGTGGTCTGGACCACATATGGGAATTCGGGAATTTGGAATGGCAAAAGAATCTGGAATTTTTATCATTAAGAATTATATGACGTTCAGGGATGATTTTTGTTGTCTGGACGAAAATGGGAATTCGGGAATTTGGAATGGCTAGAGAACCTGGAATTTTTATCATTAGGAATTATATAATATTCCGGGATAATTTATGTAGTCTGGATGAAAAGGGGAATTCTGGAATTTGGAATAGCAAGAGAACCTGAAATTTTTATCATTAATTGTTTGCTTTTCGGGAATAAGTATCATAGAGTCCGCGAAGGAAATGGGAATTCGAGAATTTGGAATAGGGTCTTTATAGGGTCTGGAAGCCAATGTGAATTCTGGAATTTGCATTTTATTGACAAATCGGTTACGAGAGAGCAGCAGACTAACTGTCCAGAAACCCCCACCCCCGAAAAAAAAAGACGTCATTATCACCGTATCATGAGCACACGGCCGGTGTTGACACTTGTCCCTGAATGAACTCCCCAAGCCGTACCGTGCACGGCCTCAGGTCACGTGCAAGGCCGCGTTACGGGCGTGGGTCAGCCCGTGCCTGCAGAGCGGGCCATTGTATCGCGCGAGAGGCATAGCATGAGTGCCTGGCTCTAGCGACACGTGTTGCCTGGATGTAGAGCATGTGCCATGTTCTCCTGCCCCAATTTGTGTGGAGTTATGCTATTTCTGGGAACACAGAGGAATGCCAGAATATACCACTGAAGGAATGTATCTTTGGAATAAGTGTGAGTCAAAATGTTTTGTTAGTTATGTTATCTGCTAAAAATTTAATATAAGTTTCCTTTTTTCGATTGTTATGCCTCAGGAACCAGTATAGTGTTCAGATCATATATATATATATATATATATATATATATATATATAGTTATATTATATATATATATATATATATATATATATATACTATATATATATATATATATATATATATATATATATATATATATATATATATATATATATATATATATATATATATATATATATATATATATATACATATATATATATATATATATATATATATATATATATATATATATATGAATGAACTTTATCACACCACTGTGATCCATATACATATATTAGCTAACAAATGTCCTTTCCAATAATCCAATTCGTGCTACCTCGGAAATATATTTACAAAATATGTTAACCGAAGGGAGTTTTTTTTAATAAATTAAGTTCGTCGTTCTGTGGGGTCCTACATCAACTAAAAAAAAAATCCCTTAGGTTAACATACATGAAAATACAGAAGTAGCGCGAATTGGATATATTAAAGGATATTTGTAGCCGAGTGCTTTTATATATATATATATATATATATATATATATATATATATATATATATATATATATACATATATATATATATATATATATATATATATATATATATATATAAAGCACTCGGCTACAAATATCCTTTAATATATCCAATTCGCTACTTCTGAAATTATGTATTTTCATGTATGTTAACCTAAGGGGATTTTTTTTTTAGTTGATGTAGGACCCCACGAGACGACGAACTTAATTTATTAAAAAAACTCCCCTTCGGTTAACATATTTGAAAATATATTTCCGAGGTAGCACGAATTGGATATTAAAGGACATTTGTTAGCTTAATATATGTATATGGATCACAGTGGTGTGATAAAGTTCATTCTATATATATATATATATATATATATATATATATATATATATATATATATATATATATATATTTGTATGTATAAACAAAGTACATGGCTCCTAAAGGGAATGGAAATTGAAACGATGAAGTGCAACATTTTCTATTTTGATACAAAATTATTAATATAAATTATATATATATATATATATATATATATATATATATATATATGATATATATATATATATAGATATATATATATATATATATATATATATATCTATATATATACTATATATCTATATATATATATATATCTATATATATATATATATAGATATATATATATAGATATATATATATATATATATATATATATATATATATATATATATATATCTATATATATACTATATATCTATATATATATATATATATATATATATATATATATATATATATATAGTCAAGACATTTACATAAGAAACTGCATATTTGACACTCATTCAAGTCCCGTAATGATGAAGTAGAACAGAGAAATTGAGAAGTGGAGAAATACGTCCCATGACTATATTTGAAGCTGTGAGGACCTTACATTTTACTGATGTTGAAATATGTAACCTGGGTGTCTCTTAAAGCGTCTGCCGAAATGAAAGATTCTTTTAAAGTAGAAGTTTCTCAGCCGGGCGTGATTAATATTTATTCATTTTATTTTCGAATTAAAGATTATTTGGGCACAGAATCTCTTAAGCATCGTAAACTGATAAGGTGATAGTTTTGGTCCAGTTTTATCGCAGCTTTCATATACAATTGTTCAGTCTTTATAATAATAATAATATTAAGATGTAATTTTTATGAAAGAATGACCTCGAACTTTTCATCATATCAGAGATTCATCCTCAGATGTATTGGAAAACATTATAAGAATACAAATTCATTCGTTTCGGTAAATAGCAAAACTCCCTTAGTTATCAGAGATCTTTCACTGAGTAATATCACGTTAGCTGCCTCAGTCGCTTCTCGTCACGTGATAATGGAATCATATCTGAATATTTAGTAAGCCCTAGCAATAATTCAGGGGTGTCAAGCGGGACTGTCTTAAGGTGCCAAGATATTCTTCAACTCGAGCTTCTATAACTGTTAGAACTGAGGAAAATTTAGTTAAAGTTACTAAACTGTTAAAATGAGACAATAAGTTTTACCTTTCATTCATATGACAATTATTTATTAATTGATTTCATATTATAATTGCTGGCAATAAGGCTCTTTTATGCAAATCTTAATAAGTGAGTCATAAGGAATAAGGAATAACCAAATCTTTGATGGCCCTCGAGACCACAACTAAGTGCATCATTGGCCATCGAAAGGATTTGAGTTTGACACCCCTATACGGCCTTGCTAAATAATGTAACAGCTTTTGTGGTTCCAGTACTCCAGCGAACACGAAAGACTTCCAGACGTCCATGCTGGATGATCTCAAGACTTTCATATCTCCGTGTCGGCAAATCGTTAGGAGACTTTTAAAAAGACCCCCATTTGGGCTATAGTCTTGAACGCCCGAGTGTCCAGCCAGGTGCAACGCATGCTCTCTCTCTCTCTCTCTCTCTCTCTCTCTCTCTCTCTCTCTCTCTCACACATAGACTCGTTGCTCATCTGTTTCCTCAACCACCAATGAGATATGCAGAGGTGTCCAGCAAAAAATTTCAAAGCATCAGCTCCGAAATTATACCCAAGAGATAATAACTGTATTTATTATGCAAGAGGATATTGCAGAACGGAGAAAGGAATTGCAGATTCAGACACAAAATGAATAATTTATGATGAAGGAAGATCAAATATTATGGAAAAGTTGGATTTTTTAATGTCAGAATTTTCTGGAAATGAAAAAAAGAACAACATACCAGAACAGGAAAGAGACATGGGAAAAATCCTTATTACTACCAGTATTAAATGAAGGAGAAACACGCAAACCATCATAGTGATGAATGCGCAGGGTTTAGTAACGAGTAACTCAAAAAGAAAATAGAGTACTTAGAAGAACTAACCCAAAATGAAAAGAAAATAGATATAATGAATATAAGTGAAACCTGGTTATTCCCAAGAGACTGGGAATGATGATCAAATAAAAGGGTTCCAAACTTATAGATCAGATAGAAAAATAGGAATCAAGGGGGAACCGCAATATATGGGAAAGACAAAAAACAAGGGAAAAATATATGAGAAATATAGTAACTCAGAATGTGAACTAATAGCGGTAGAATTTGAATCTGAAAAATTGATGAACATAGTAATATATAGACCTCCTAATACTAAAGAGTTGACTTAATAATTGAAAAATTGGATGATATATGTAGAAATCACAAGGACGGACTATTCTCCTATCTGGTGACTTCAACTTTCCTTTCGTAGAATGGAAAGAACGAATAGGAGATTGTGGTTGTACTTATACATATAAAAAATAAAAAAGAGAGTAATAGTAGTGCAGAAGATAAGAGGCAATTTGAAAAGCTATTAGATATGCTACTAGAATACAACATTCAACAAATAAAATCACCTGCCAACAAGAAAGGAAAATACTTTAGACCTAGTATTTGTGAACGAGATGAATTATGTTAAAGAAATAAAGTAGTTATAATGCGAATATTTCAGACCATAATGTCATAGAATAACAGTTCATTCCAAAGCAAGTGAAAATAGAGATAAGCAAGAAATGAAAAAGTGGGAAGGATATGGAAAATACAACTTCTACAGTAAAAATATAAAATGGTCAGAAATTAATGAAGAATTAAACAAAGATGGGATAACATTTTCGTAAGTGATGACATAAGGGTAAATACGGAGATATTATATAAAATATTGGAGGTAATAGTGGAAAAATATATACCGAAGAAGAAAAGTAAACATCATTCATGCATACCAAGAGACAGAAGGATCTTGTTCCAGAAAATCAGAAAGTGGAAAAAAGGTCTTGCAAAAGAAAAAAATGCATGGAAAGTTATAGAACTAAAAAGTAAGATAGAAAATGCAGAACAAAAGATTATACAATCAAAAGAAAATGAAAAACGGGACTTGGAAGAAAAAACCCTATTAAATATCAAGCAAAACCACAAACTATTATACTCATATGCGAAGAAGATGAATAAAAGAGATAGAAATAGGCCCTCTGAGAATTGAAGGGAGATTAACGAATGAAAAAAAAGGAAATTTGCAACATACTGGCAGAACGATATAAGAGAGAATTCACCCCTAGAAATAGATAATGAAGATAATGATATAGAAGTAAGGGATGAAAATAGTGAATATTTAGCTGACATAGATATTAATGAAGCTTGATATTGTGCAGGCTATTAATGAAATTAAAAATGGAGCTGCTGCAGGGCCTGATGGAATTCCTGCTATTTTGTTAAAGAAAGTAGTTCATTCTATCGCAAAGCCACTTGCAATATTATTAAGACAAAGTGTAGATACAGGCAAGATTTATGATGAGCACAATTAGCATATATTACCCCTACTTTCAAAAGTGGATCAAGACTAGAGGCAAGTAATTATAGGCCTGTGAGTCTAACACACATATTATGAAAGTGTATGAAAGGGTAATGAAGAAAAATATTATGAAACATTTAATAAAAAACAAAAATAATTTGTTTAATAAAGGACAACATGGTTTCGTACCCGGAAAAAAGTACACAAACCCAACTGTTAGTCCACCGTGAGAACATATTCAAAAATATGAAAGCGGAAATGAAAACAGATGTGGTTTATTAGACTTTGCAAAAGCTTTTGATAAGTAGACCATAATATATTAGCGAAGAAAATTAGAAAACACAATATCGTGGATAAAAGTAGGAAGCTGGTTAAAAGAATTTTTACACAACAGAAACAGATAGTTATTGCAAACGACGAGAAATCGGATGAAGTCAAGGTAATATCCGGTGTGCCGCAAGGTACGGTGTTAGCTGCAATACTGTTTGTTATTATGATTGAAGACATAGACAATAATGTGAAGGATTCGGTAGTGAGTAGTTTCGCAGAGACACAAGAATAAGTAGAGAAATTACTTGTGATGAAGATAGAACGCTCTACAAAGAGACCTTAACAAAGTATATGATTGGGCAGAGGTAAATAGGATGGTATTTAACTCTGATAAATTTGAATCAATAAATTATGGAGACAGAGAAAGAAAGCTATATGCATATAAGGGACCTAATAATGAGACCATCACAAATAAGGAAGCAGTTAAAGACCTTGGTGTGATGATGAATAGGAACATGTTATGCAATGATCAAATAGCAACTCTGTTGGCAAAATGTAAAGCAAAAATGGAATGTTGTTACGGCACTTCAAAACAAGAAAAGCTGAACACCATGATTATGCTTTATAAAACATATGTTCGTTAGTCCACTTGAATATTGCAATGATATGGTACCCACACTATCAAAAGGATATTGCACAAATAGAGAGTGTACAAAGGTCCTTTACAGCTAGAATAGAAGAAGTTAGGACCTAGACTACTGGGAAAGACTACAATTATTAAAATATATAGTCTAGAAAGGAGAAGAGAACGCTACATGATAATTCAGGCATGGAAACAGATAGAAGGAATAGCAGAAAATATCATGGAACTAAAAATAATCAGAAACGAGCAAGCAGAGGTAGATTAATAGTGCTCAAAACTATACCAGGAAAAATAAGGAAAGCACAGGACATTAATCCACTACGAACCAGCATCGATAATGCAGCGTCTATTCAATGCGTTGCCAGCTCATCTGAGGAATATATCAGGAGTGAGCGTAGATGTGTTTAAGAATAAGCTCGACAAATATCTAAACTGCATCCCAGACCATCCAAGATTGGAAGATGCAAAACATACCGGAAGATGTACTAGCAACTCTCTGGTAGACATTAGAGGTGCCTCACACTGAGGGACCTGGGGGCAACCCGAACAAGATGTAAGGTTCTTATGTAAGGTAAGGTCTCTCTCTCTCTTTCTCTGTCTCATAGGCTCATCGTCTGTTCCTGTAGTACATCTCCCCTTTTTCCCACGGCGATATGGTCAACTATCCGGATTATTTCGAGTTCCCTTTGCC
>NC_061087.1:28942642-28970142 GCF_015104395.2 Macrobrachium nipponense | reverse complement strand
TCTTTTATTAAGGCCGATTCCATCATTGACTCGTGTACCGGCAGTTGCTGCTATAAATTAACACGTGACATAAGCATAAGCATCATCCCATAGCATAATATTAAACTTAAAACGAAGTCACTTGTGAATATAGCAAATACTATAGCAGTACGCTCGTATATGTCCACTCTCGGGATTTATCTGAATCCTCGAGGTTAATCCTGAAATTATATACCTTTTTGGATAGATTAAATACCTCCTTTGGCAAGTTGGGAAACGTGTCAACGCCGCTAATTTTAGGAAAGTCTCAACCTTTTCGTACTTAGAGTATTTTTTTGTTTATATTGATGCTTTCGATTTATTGTGTTTTTTACCCTACCTTACCCTGGCATATAGCTGGCCTACACAGTATGTGCTTCATCTTGCAGTTTTGTTCACGATGGGCGCACTGCTTCAGATTAAGATTGATTCCGTTTTGTTTTTGTTTTTTTAATTCTTCTCAGATAACCTGGATCTTTGCTTAGTTTATTCGAAGCTATTTGATACTCTTGTGATTGAGGAAGATAACAAAAAGAAAAATGTTTTGCTCAGTGTTGATGAACTGATGTTTTTTAATGTACTGTGTAATTTGTGTGCTCCTGATTTACGCTCATGCAAGTAGATCCTTACTAATGGACCTGGTGGTTTTTGAAATCACATTACATGTGGAAACCTTCTTATCACGTAGCCTAGTAGTTTTTCACACAAAGAAAAAAAGGAGGGATAGATAGTGAATAGTTTGTATGCTTGACCTCAAGGCTGACCAAGGATTGCGAATTTTTGTAATTATTTGATTCAAAGTCAGAGATCAGTTGTTTGATGGTGGACAATGAGTATACTTTCCCAATTTAGTTGCTTTGAATATTGATCTCCAAGCTATGACCTCTAGTGCAGTTTTAGAAAAATTTTGAACATGGAAAAAGCTTTTGTGGGTGAGAGGAACGAATCACCGCAGCAGGTTAGTTCCGTGGAGAAAAGAAAAGTCATCTGTAGCATTGTGGTGTTTCCCTCATGAGAGTATAGACGGGTAGTTTTGAAGGATCTTACTTTACATTTTAAAGGAACAAGGTCATCTAAAAGGGTGTGTAAGAGGCAAACAATGAGTTGTCTCCTCATAGGCCTTATGTGTGTAAACTAGGTATAAGCTCTCCAATATTTGGGCTTGAAGGTAAAGGCTGTAAAAACTATCGATGATTACTACACAACAGTGATGATAGGTTGTTAATGGTTAAAGGGAAAGGTTTTTGCTCCTTTAATTCTGAGGAATTTTATTTCAGTATTAATCGAATTTATTCCATTGAGACTGACATGGCGCTGCTGTGTCCACTATAACCAAGAGTGGGTACATAGGTTAAACTAAATATGGAACCTGCACTAAAAATATAAGAGCTTAATGATAATATGAGAATTGATGTTTAGGCCAAAAGTGTCAGCTCCTGTACTTTACTATATAGCACAAAAGGTTTCCATGTAATTTTATGTTGTTGATTCCTGTAATACATTTGCGTGGTAAGATTTAATGCAGCACAGCAGGTATTTACTGGCTGGAATAGATGAGTACTAGATTAGATAAAGGTGCTAATGTGAGCACAGAAATCTACTAGAAATTACTTGGTAGATTCTCGTAGCCTAGTTACCGGTGTTTTTGGCAAAGATTCATCTAAAAGGTAATGCTACCCAAATTTTATGAAAGCACGCACGTTCTTTATAATTTACAAGAAAATGCATTGAAGATGCCTTAGATAACTAGTAGCGGATGAATGATGGAACCCATATCACGATAGTGCCTGGGGGGGCAGTTCCTAATTGTACTGTATTGGAAGAAAATAAGTTGAATGAGGATTTGGTGAGATTTTTAAGTTTGAATAAACAAATTCATTGTGACAAAGTACCCCTGACAAAGTAGAGGAGATTGTTTAACATTTGTTGGTAGGGACAGTTTTTTTTCCAAAATTGATTTAAAGAATGCTCATCTTCAAATACCTGTTGATGAGGAAAGTCAGAGTAATTAGTAATTTATTTCTCATAAAGGATTGTTTAAATATAAGCGCTACTTTGGCTTGTCCTCTTCTGGTATTTTCAAAGTTTATTGCCAACTGCTGGAAATGTTGAGGATGTAGCTACTTGTTTAGATGAATATTATTGTAAGTGTGCTAAACCAAAAAGGAGGCATGATCACCGTTAGAAAGGTTTTTGGTAACGTTTGCAACACATAACTGTCATATAAATAAGACTAAGACTGTTTGGACGGCTGAATCCTATTGATATTTAGGTACCACTCAAGGTCGAAGGAGTCAGCCATCTTCAAAGGGACTGAAAAGCTATGTTAGATTTGCCCATGTCCTACTTCCGTTGAAGAAGTTCAATCTTTTTAGGGATGATTACTTACTATTGCACGGTTGTAAAGAATTGTTCTTCTAAACCTAGCTCCCATTGTATGTATTTGTTGAAGAAATGTAAAATTTAGAATGGACTTCAGTACAGCAGCAGCTTTGAAGGCATTAAAAGAGATTTTTTCAGAGTCCAAGTGCTGACGAGTTTTGATGGGGATAGTCCTTTAATCATTGAGTGGATGCGTCTCCTGTAGTGTGTGCTGTGTTTTGTTACAAAAGGTGGTGTACACAAGAAAAAACATTTATTTTGCAACTAAAAAACTATCGAAAGCAGAAAGGAACTACTCCTCAGTTTAGATAGAAGGATTAGCTCTTATTTTTTGCTGTGAACGTTTTAGATATTTTTTCTTGGCGTGAATTTTGTTGCTAGAACTGATCGGTAAACCATTACTGGGACTTTTTGGAAGAGGAAACAGATTCCATGTAATGCTACTCTAGCATAGAACAAAGATGGACTTTGTGTTTCTCCGTATGATTTATGAATTATTTTACAAACCGGAAGAAATGTAATTGCTTGATGCTTAAGCAGATTGCCACTTGATGATGATTTTTTCATTCTGGTACCCAGCGAGTATGTTAAATTGGTTTGAATACTTGATTTAGACTACTCTTTTCAGGCAGTTTTAAACATTTCAACCAATAAGAGGGTGTATTTGTCCTCAGTTGAAAAATTGTTTGAAACTGGGATGGTCAAAGGAACATATATGTCACTTCTGGAATATGCCTCTTTAAAAGATGGAATTTATACTCTCCATAATGATGTAATATTGTATAGAATAGAGTTTTGATTCCGTTAAGTTAAGATGGAAGTTTTATGGAAAATGCTATGAAGCCGAGCGAGGAGTTGGGTATGGTGACGCCACAGATAGACAGGACATAGTGAGATTCACAAAGAATGTGTAGCATTTTTTTATGAAATTTTCGAATACGCGAGCACCTACATTTTCTTGGCCCTATTGGTTGAAAACCAGGGTCTCGAGTGCACATAGATTATGTATGCGATTGATGGTAAACGAGTTTTTTGATAATTGTAGATTCTCATAGTAAAATTTTTGGATATTCATTTTCTAGTTCTACTACGTCTGCTGGGTACCATTGGTCATTTGAGAAGAACATTCTGTAATTTTGGTATACTGTATCAGTGTATCGGATATGCTCCAAATTTTTGTTTCTCAAGAGATGGAAGAGTTCTTGCGTAAAAATAAGTATTAAGCATTTAACACCAGCTCTTCATCCATCCTCCAATGGGCTGGCTTGAAAGGTCTGTGAGAACATTCAGGAGGGCCTTGGAAATCTAAGACGGGAGATATTCCGACCATAATTTGTTGATTTTTTGTAGTAATTATAGGAGGACGGTGAATTTTCTACTGTTAAGCCCCTGCACAAATAATGTCATATGAATTTCAAGGTAACTGTTTGAATCATTTAAACTGGAAAGACAAATCTTTTAAGAAAATGAAGGATGAAATTTTTTCCAGAGGAAGGTAAATTATATAAGCAATGATGCTGTGTTTGTTCGATTTTGGAAAGGTTCACGGATGGGTGAAGGGGGAAAATTGTGGAAGTACTTGGGCTAGAAATTATAAGGTGGGGAAGTTACAGAGTTTTTGTAATATTATTTGGACAAGGCTTGCAAGATCAGATGATGCATAGATATATGCATAACCAATCATAAAGAAGTGTTATCAAACCATTCTAAGTCATTTATAAATTTTGAGTGATTCTAGTGCGTTCATTTCAGACAGTAATGTACCATGGATAATAGTGGGGCTGAAGCACCCGTAGAATAACTGTAACTAATGATAGTGAATGTTCATACAACCACAATGTTCAGTGCAATCCGTCGAATAGGTAAACCTCCAGAATCGAATTGATTTATAAATTTATACGAAGTAATGCTGTATTGATCATGTTAGTTTTGTTTTTTCAGATTTGTTCCATATTTTGAAAGTAATTGGATTCATGTAATTTTTCTGATGTTTTTAAATTGATAATTATTTGCTTTTCTTAGGATAAGGATGTAGAGTTTTAGATAAAAAAAAAAAAGGTAATCCTTTGTTTCATTCTGATTCTTTTCCCTGCCGTGAACGTCTTTTGTTTTTGATTCTCGGTCCGTTGTTGAAGTTGTGATGCGTTGTTGTAACGGATTCACGATAAACCTTGTACCTGGTCCTGTATTTGAGTTATGCTCGTCCCTAACAGTATATACATATATATATATATATATATATATATATTATATATATATATATATATATTCTTGAATAACCCATACCTCTCTTTCATTTTATAATATCCTTAACGTACGTCGTTCGCGTTTACCTCGTGGCGCCCGGTCAGTGCGCCTCACGTGTGTAATGTAGGCATTTCTTTAAGTTGCTTTGCAGCGTCCCCTTGGCACTCCTAGCTGCCACCTCTCATTCCTTTTTACTGTACATTCCATTCATAATTTTTCGCATTGGCCGTTGGCCAAATTTCATATTTCCATTCCTACGCGTTCCCAATAACTTCGTTTGTTTGATTGGTCTATGTATAAAGGTATCTTAGTTGGAAGATTACAGCAGAATGTTTTTAGTATATATATTTATATATATATATTATATAATAGATATAATATATGTATATATATATATTTATATATATATATAGTATATATAATCTCATCTCTTGAAGATTTAGTTCGAATCCTGGCCGGGTAGCTATATGCTCAGATCATGTATAATTCCTTTTGGGTGTATATATATATTATATATATATATATAATATATATTATATATATATATATATCTAGACTAATGTGTGGTGTGTGTGTGTGTGTGTGTGTGTTGTATGATTTAGCTATATGCTCAGATGCAATGTATAAGTCTTTTGGGTGTAATTGTATATATATTTTATATATTATATATATATATATATGTGTGTGTGTGTGTGTGTGTGTGTGTGTTGTGTGTTTGTGTGTGTGTGTGAAGATGAGAGAGAGGTACGTCCATCATGCACATTTCAATACTTTTGTCCTTAGAAAGGACTTGGTTATGAGTCATTAACCCATGTAGGTTGTCTTAGTAGTAAACATAAACTATTTACTGTTTATCCTCAGTACCCACCTCATTTGGGAAATTGTCAAAGCTCTGTCATAAAAAAAAGATTTTTTTTTTAATGAATCTATCCGTAATTGGTAAAATATTAAAGTCACCCATTATTAGAAGCTTCATTGAGGTCCGTTTTCTTTGATGACTCGAAGAGTGAGAATGAGAAGCCTGTCAACTTCGTTAAGACGAATCCCAGGGGATTTCTCCATGATTTCGGTGACGTGCAGCGATAATCATCAATATTAATGTAGTTTTTATTATAGGTATCTTCACCTCTAAGAATAAACGGGAAAGATTTTCGAATGGTTTCATGACTATCACGAAATTACTGGGTAAATTGTAAGAGGGAGTTTCCCAATTTATCCAACAGTGGGATGATATCTTTAGGTGCCTAATGTATGATCGTTGTATGAATTTTTAGGTCGTAATCTCGATTAGTTCTTGTTAGAAAAAGCTTAATATCTAATGCAAAAGTTATATGAATCCTCGTGATGTCTTTTTTTAGATTATTTAACATGAATTACTCGTCTGAATGCGGAGATTGGTAGCACTGGGAGCAACATTCCATTACAAGGAAGCAAACAAATGCCACGTAGTGAAAACCGTTTGAAAAATTTAAGTTTATTCCGTAAAATCTTCGCGCATATTTCAAGCGAAAAACGTTAGAAGAACTTTTTGTGAACGATTTATTGCGAAGCATCTCAACCAATAGCTTTTTTTTACCGTTATATTTCACGTTCAGGGCGAAACTTGGCACCTTGGCGAACGTAGTAGTAAGTTGGCAGAATGCTGGCGTTACTCCAGAAGTAGACTACTTTATATATTGTCTCATCTCACCACCAGCGCCTCTCAACCACATTGAATTGGTGGCCTCTGTCGCCCCTCCCGGGCCATTTTAACAGCGGCTGTCTCTTGAAATGCAATTTAACGAAAAATGTAATCCTAAAGAAGGCCATATTATGTCCCTTGGACAACAACATTACCTTAATGCAGACCTGCGTTACCGAGTTCGGTTTCTAGAAAAGAGAACTACATATTAGGCAATGAGAGAAGAAGAGAGAGAGATAGATAGAAGAGAGAGAGAGAGAGAGAGCTACAAAGTTCCTCTTTTATGCATTGCATTTGGCAACCGTTAGCATACGCGCATGCATACACAGTTACCTACTCTACTACAACAGTTCAGATTAGACTCATGCGTGTTTTTCGCCATATATAATATATATATATATATATATATCTATATATAATATGTATATATATAATATATATATATTATATGTGTGTGTGTGTGTGTGTGTTGTGTGGTGTGGGTGTTGTGTGTAATGTAATATTTTCTATCATTACTTGCTCTCTCTCCTCTCTCTCTCTCTCGTCGTTCTCTCTGCTCCTCACTTGTGCTCACGTGATGTATAAAGAAAATCACCGACCGAAAGTTTCATCTGTTCATCGTTAGCTTTGCGAAAATTGCTCTCTCTCTCTCTCTCTCTCTCTCTCTCTCTCTCTCTCTCTCTCTCTGTTTCTAAAAATAGAAGCCATCACTGCGCGTCTCCAAGTTCTAGATAATGTTTCTATTGCCAAATCTTTGTCAGGCGAGATACGATTAACGAAGATAGCTTAGTGTTGTTAACGAGTGTGTATTTGCAACACACAACACTCACACCACTCCTCCTTCCCTTCCTAGTTTAGGTATGCACGGTTAAAAAGGGTCTGATAACATATATCTTTTTCCCGTTTCGCGACCTTGACATTTGATCTGTGGAAAGGAATTCTTTGCGTCGTGATGTTTTAGGTTTGGGTGGAAAGAGCAGAAACTATTTCCAAAAGTTGCCTCTCAGCCTTGGAGTCTGAAACTGAGTGTAATGGCTGCTTGCATATGCCATTGTGCTGCTGCTGCGCATTAGATTTTAAAATAATATGTGGTTGAGTTTTTTCAAGTTACGGAAATGGGTGATGTTTTATTTACGCCGCGTGGTATTATATAACTATGATTGTTCAAGCATATATATATGTATATATATATATTTTATATATATATATATATATTATATATATATATATATATAGTATGTGCTGGTACTATACTTTCTTCGCACAGATCTAGGTAGCGTGTGCCGACACTGGATGCTGTACTTTGGGGAATTTGACTTATATAAATTTGCTACCTTGCTGTATTATCTAAAAGGGTTCTAATTTTTAGGATGAGAAATTGAAAATAATGGAGCGTAATTCTTTATTTCTTTGCTCGGTTCTATAAAAGTTTGGAAACCTTCCTGAGTTACTGGGCTCTTGGACCTGATAAAACTTATTGGCACCTTGTTGCAATTACGAGTCTATAGGCACAGGGAAGTTGACTGATATTGATTGTCACTTTCACTGTCCTTGATTGATTCGCACTCCACACTTTTGCACCTGTTCTTCTTCTGGGGATTCTTCTTGTCCCTTTCTCTCTCTTCTCTGCCTGTTGCTGCGCCACTGGTTCTCCTCGTTCCCCTCTTGTCGTTATCTTCTCTCGGACTTTCTCTGTTCCCCCTTTTTTCTCTGGCCCTCTTTCTTCCTGCTCGTCTCTCTGTCCTCGCTTTTTGTGTCAATTGAAATCTCCCTAGCCCAGCCTTTGATTTTTGGATTCTGACTGGGTTGGCTTTTCTGAGAGACTTTTTGTGTTTAGTGCTACTAACTTCATCCGAGACTGCCTTCTGTCAGGTCTTCTACAGGTATTCATAGGCTTTGAATTTGTATACGCCTCTTCTCATTTCCTGTTCTTCATTAGGGCGTATCCTTGGTAACCTCATAGGTCTTCGTTAATAACTTCTTTTGGGCTGTCTTATGACCACACTCATGGCTTTGATTCGTCCGAAGTCCTTAGGTCTATCTCGAGAGGGTGGAGCACTTAAGAGTTCGGCACTCCCCCTGCCTTTGAACAACGGTCAGGAATTCCTTTTTCACTATGCCAGATGGCTCTCTCTGACCTGTTTTCAACTAAGGACGGCGATTAGTCTAGGCGCTAATAGAGTAGTTTCCAATTTCTCCGAATATGCCTGGCGCTATCCCTCGTCGACTATAATCCTCTTGTTGGTCACTAATCGTTGTGTACGGACAGAGCTTTTTGGGGGAGATAAAAACCAGATGTCTAATGGCTAAAGCCTAATTTTTGAGTAACAAAATCGCTTCTCTAAGAATTCCCTTTTCTCCTTTCCTTTCTTATTATCCCTCGGCCCTTTTTCTTAAGTATTATAAGTTATTGGCTTGTGAATAACGACACTGTGCCACACTATACGAGTCCTCGGCCCGCTAACCTCGCGACTCCGACAGCGTTACTAAGCTGAAAGCAAATATTATACCTACAAGAGGACTCCTAACTTATGCTTCTTGGAAATCATATGAAGACTTATAACTCAAAACATCAAAAGTGAATGTGAACATGGCAAATCCTTGATTAAGTAACGTTAAGGGCACAATCAAAGGTGAATGGTAAACATGAGTAAATTCTATGGTAAGTAACATTCATAGAAACATAAGACTGATATATGAATATGAACAATACTTACTTGATTAAGTAATATTAAAAGATCATCAACTGAATTCGAATAGATGAGTAAATCACATTAAGAAAAACATGAACTGAATGCAAAC
Source organism: Macrobrachium nipponense (assembly GCF_015104395.2). Lineage (NCBI taxonomy): Eukaryota > Metazoa > Arthropoda > Malacostraca > Decapoda > Palaemonidae > Macrobrachium > Macrobrachium nipponense. Next base: position 28,961,012 of record NC_061087.1, on the reverse strand, counting down.
AAAATAAAAAAATCAACCAAAACCAAGAAAACTGAAACTTAAACATACATAAGCCCTTAGTCACCATATTTGTTATATAAATTCATGGTAGAACGCAAAAATAATGGTAACTATCCAGTTTCAGTACAGATTGGTTCATCCTCTGTCCCATTCAATCTAGGTGGATATGGTCTTCTTTAAGGGAAAATAAATTTCGTTCTTCGTTACGACACTTGTAGTGGCTTCTTGTTTGCTGCGACCTGCTGGCTTGGAACAAGTCCTGGAGAAATATCCTTGTGTATTTGTATGCACTAACAAGTGTGTCCCCTGACTTCCTACTGAGATTGTGTATTGTGTTTATGCAAAAATTTCTTGGACATTCTTACTGTAATTCCTGAGTACATCCTTGTACCATTAACTATATAACTTCACTGCCTTGATACTAAAACAAAATCGGCAACTCGGTTAAAGGAACCGTTAGTGGTTATACTTGTAGGTTTCTTCTACTGTCAACATTAGTAGTCTTTCACCAGTCATACCTTGTTAGGTAAGTTTTCAACATCTACAATCTTGTTAATGAGTCTTCATCATTAACTTCTGTTAGTGAGTCTTCTCAATTAATAACTTTTAGTAAGTTTTCATCAATCAACATCTAATGGATTTGAACAAAGTAGGATATATTACTTACCCCTTCAAATCTTGATCATTTCTAAAACGAATTCTCTTACTTAAATCTCTTAATGTCTATCTTAACCCGTCTTATTTATTCTTTTACTTCTAAGAATGTTCTTATGGAACGATTAACTTAATATACGTCTAAAATTCTTATACTGCGCATTGAATCGATTCTTACATACCCAAATATCCCTTCAAGTCAAAATAAATTTTAAGTTAGTGCACTGAACCCAAAAAAATTGCAGCAAACCACTATCTTAGTAAGAATTGCAACAATAACATTATTCCTAAGTCGGACCGATGAAGGTAAACTTTAGCAATAACGAAATCATAAATACATGGAATAATGGGATGAATTAATGGCTTTTGTTCTCTGATTCCTGAAAGGTGACTCTTCTATTTCTTAGGTTACATCTAGTTCCTTTCTTTCTGATGTCTTCTGACGTCTCTGTCATTTCGGATTCTTCAACTTCTTTGGTTCTCTTGACCTTGTCCTTGTTATATCCAAAATTCTTCTTCTTCTATGATTCAGCATATGTGGAAGGCATTTTGGTTATTCTTTTCTTAAACCTGTATCTAGTTTTCTTGTACGTCTACGCCTTGTATGGTTTCCTGTGAATTTTGTGGCTAACTTATAATTAATACCACTTCTTACTTCCCTTTCTTAATATAGACTTCCTCCCTTTCGTGTAGTCTACAGCCTTAATCCTTCTTGATGGCTTCTCTATCATATTCTGCTGGGCCTTCTTCTAAATTCTTGTGCAATTGCTTGTGGATTACTTTAAAGTTTCCGATTCTTATCTTCTATGATATCTTCAGAGTAATTAAGCTGGTATTGTGCTGATTCAGCCATAGCATAAGGTAATCTGGGTTCATATCCATCAAAGCTTTTATGGAGTTGCCCGAGTACTCGTATTATGCCTTGCATTTAATGATAATTGGACTAAAGGTAAATTGACGCCCATCCAGATCCTGTCCTACTGTGTTGACGTAATACGTCTAAAACCTTCTGTTTATTCCTTTCTACCAAGCCATTGCTACTGGTGATACGGCTGTTCGCTAACCTTTTTCTACCTTAAAAGCGTTTACAAATTTCGTGAACTAACGAGTTGTGACTCGGTCCCATTATCAGAATATGAGCTGTGGGCAGAATACTCTGCAAAATAGCTTATCGAAGAGTGCGGTTGCTCAATCGCTTGCACTTTTACTAGTTAGTGGTACCAACCTCTGTATATCTCGTGAGCGCGTCGATACTACTAGTAGAGTCTTATTCCCTTTACTCTGGTATGAATTTAGTGATAAGATCAATATACTCTTTCAAAAGGAGTCTGGGAATAGGATATTTCCCTGAGTGGTACTTCCTTGTCTTTTCTTCCTTGTAGACTGTTGCATATATTGCAGCTCTTCATAATTACTACATCTTTGTGACTTCCCTTCCAATGGAAAGTTCTTGATTCATCTAATTGTCTCATCCCTTTTCCTGGTGAGCTTCTCATGTCATCATCGTGCTTACTCAATGACCCGTGTTTCTTAGACTCTTGTTACTAACCTGTTGTGCAGTACACCTAGAAATTGACCAATGGGTTCATATTCGTGACACACCAAATTAATACGCCATCTATGTTCCCGTATAGTGCATCTGTGGGACATCCAACCTTCCTACCTATTTCTGTTAATTCTTGTTGGCTGTTGTTTTTCGTTCGTTTCTAACGTTTGAACAGTTCCCCTTATATCTTCATCTCTTTCTTGTTTCCTTATTGAATTTTGCCCCGGGAAAGCTCCTCTGTATAATGCAGGTGCGTACATTACGTCATTGCAACATGTTTCATTCTTTTCTTCTCTTGAATATTCATATTTATACTATCACACTTTGTGACACATATCTTGAATAATGCCATCTGCTACCTTATTCGTCCCTTCCAGGGACATATCTCACCTCTATATCATAATCGTTGGCTGTCATGAACAACGGGCCTCGCAGAAAATTAGATTCTTTGCATTTTTTCTACTGCGCTGAATGATCCGTGAACACGGTTATCTTGTAAACCAAAAATGATATATCTGAAATGCTTTAAAGCGTCCTATTATAGCTAGGACTCGAGGTCTTTACTGAGTAGTTTCACTCTGAGGGCTTTATTTCCTACTGTATACGCTATGGCATTTATCTTGTTATCTTGTCTTTGCATTAAACATGCTCCTATACCAATGGCGGCTTGCGTCCCGTGGCTAAAAAGAATTCTTTGCAAAGTCTGAAACGCTAAGTCTGGGGGATTGTGTTATCTTTCTTTCATTCATCAAATGCTTCTTGCTGCTCTAGTCTGTCCATACAAATGATACTTTTCCTTTAAAAGTTCAGTTAGTGGTCGCGGAGTATTACTGCAAAATTTCCCTATGAACTTGCGGTAAAACCCTGCTAAACTAAGAATGACTTTTACGTCCTTCTTTGCAACTGAGTTTGATATTCCTTAATCGACTTAATCTTTAATTCGTTTACTTCTACGCCCTTTTCCACTAGTGTATGACCAAGGTAGTCTATTTTTCCTTTTAAGGAAAGTTAACACTTCTTTAATTCAAGCTTCAGGTTTGGCTTTTCTTAATCTCTTTAGACTTCTCTGACTAAGTCTTATGTGTTTTCCTTATAGTGTCTGTTGCTAATTACTAGATCATTATATAACAGTGTACGTCCTTGCCTAGTAAATCGCCCAAAATTTATCATTAATCTTACAAACGTTACCAGGGCTTACTTTGACCAAAGGGCATTCTTAATACTTGTATCTGCGTTACTCAGTGGAAAAAGCAGTCAAGGTTTACTTTCTTCGTCTAGCAGGGAGTTTGCAAGAATCCCTTCAATAAATCTGTAGTTGTGAAGTACTTCTTGGACCCTATAGTAGCGATAAGATGCTCGCATTGTGACGGATTGATAAGGGATCATTTTCAGTAAATTTGGGTCAATTTCTGAAATCCAACTATTCTATAAGTTTTTTGTCCCTTTTAGGAACTAGCAAAAGTGGACAAAGACATGGGGATTTAGATGGTTCTATTATTCCTTGCCTATTCTTCTTTGTACTTCTCTTTCATGATTTCCTTCTGGGAATGTGCTACTCTGTAGGCTGGTATGTAATTGGCTTTTGTGTTTGATGAATGTCTTCTTGTGCGTTATTTCGCGGTATTTCCCCAACGTGTCCGCGTCAGACGCTATATCATTATATTCGCCCAGTAAGTCTATGAATTCCTTCTCTAACATGGTTTTCTTAATGTCCTTTAAATGAGATCCTATCTAGCTCTTCTTCATTTTTATGTCCCTGGAGCGTACTTTTCATTTTCCTTACTAATGCTGCTACTGTTTTCCCCGTCTAACAACTCGGATAGGTATGGCGTATACTTCTGCTAGCCTATCTATCTCTGTACCTGGTGTTAACCTTTAACTTTCCTCCTCTGTTATTGGTACTGTAACGCTATTTTCTCTGGTCCTGACTTCATGAAAACAGAAGAATAATGTATTCCGTTTACTTGCGACTTTCATGTAAGCGTGAGAATTTCCCTTCCCTTTCGAAAATTGTTTACTGTCATTCTACCCACGTGCTTTCTCCTGTTAAGTCTATTCCCTCTCTAAAGCTTTAAATAAGTGCATCGATTTGATTCTAAAGTTAATGATCTGTTGTGAACTCGTGATGCATTCTGGATATCTCCCTCTGTCTATCCTTCTTTAAGATACCTTTGCACTGTGGGATTCTTGTTTGAGTCTGAGTTTCTTTTAATTGACTTTGCTATTGGTATTCTAGAAATCTCACTACCGTTTTCATCACTAGTTGTTCTCTAGGGGCATCAATGCTATCCTTGTCTATCCATAGTTGGATAACCTATCATCAAATTAGCAAGCTAATTGTATATCTCTGGGCTAACCAGAACCTTGTTCTCTTAGAGGCAATTCTTCTAGCCTAATTGAAAATCAACTGTCCGATTACGTGATTCATTACCGGGACGTCTGTGATTCTACAATCTACGCTGATGTTCAATCTTAAGTGAGAAAATTCCAACCGATACACCTTTTCTGACATTATATTCTTAGGACGACCTTTATCAAGAATGTAATAATACGGTTTCTCTAGACCGACTGTGCGGGAAATAATGGTCTATAATTATTTCATTCCCTAACATCAACTTTGCTGATCTGTGTAGCTGGTCTTAGCTTTGTCATTCCGGACGTTCTCTCTGTTATAGAGGAAGATTCATTGTACCAGTAAGCAGAAATTTCCATTGCGTCGTCTGACATTGGCTGAATTGATTGATAACCTATGCTTGCTGTTTGATTGGGATATCTATTTGGACGGAATTTCTATTTCCTCTAACTGGGGGAGATTGACTATTGTTTCTACTTCTGCCTCTCGACTGATCTACCTCTAGGAGCTGAAACAAATGTTTATTACTGCATTCTCGAGCACTATGTCCTGTTCTCTTATGGAAAGGACAGAAGGCTATCCCTCGGCAGTCACTGGCATAATGTCCTTTCTTCTGACAGTTATAACATGTGACTGTCGAAAATCCTCCTTGAGAAGATTTACCTGGCATCTTATTCTGATTTCTAGATGGTGTCCTAGATCTATTTGGACCTCTTTCCTGTTGTCCTATAGCGACTAAAGGTCTGTATATAGGATTCCCTTCAGGTCTTCTACCTAGATTTTTGTTTCCTCCCTCTTCAATCTCTGCTACATCATCGGATGTCTCCCACTTACGAGTCATCCTTGCAATAACTTCCGTTGGCAGGCTTCCAATCATTATTGCTAGTCTAAATATTTTTTTAACATGACTCATTAGCATTTTTTGCTTGCCTCCTTCTACCTCTATCCAACCTGTGGATTCCATGAAGTTACCCCATTCATTCATATGTTATACAACTGAGAGCTAAACTCTTGATAACGTCTTTCGTCTAACTTAAATTGACGCACTATCCTTGCCAAACTAGTGACTGGATCTCTTCACCAACTGTGGAATAGACCTTCCTAAAATACCGTTTCAGTTCTTCCCAATTCTTAAGATCTCTGTAAGTCTCGGAGTGGACATATCGCTCTAAGTCTCCTCCGGCTTCCAAATCAAGATAACTCTTGGCTTCAATAAGCTTTTCTCTATCTGTCCCCGTTTATGCTATCTAGGCGTGTCTCCACCTTCTGCTATCCAGTTCTCTAAGTTACAAGCTAACTGACCATTCTTTCTTCCGCAAAATTTAGCTATGTGATTAATCACATGTCCCTTATGTGTTCCCATTACTGCTGCGTTCGAATTCGCGGACTGTGTACTTTCCGGCATGTTTATTTTCCTTGTTTGACTTCTCGTGAGCACAGGCGTTCTTACGTTCTGATAAGGAGTCGGTCTCCCTTTGACCATCGACTCGTTAATGGAAATTTCTTAAGTACTGAGTATCATTATAAGTATCAAAGTTATGACAGTAATCCCCCCCCCATCCCAAAAAAAGAAAATAATAATAACAATAAACTGTTTTTACTAAAGTATTCGATCGCCAAAAAAAATAAAGGTATTTTCCCTGAAATATTCTCAAAGTCTTACGTTACCGGTAAGCGATTCCTAACAACAAAACAACTCTTAACAGTACTGGTAAAACGATACTGAACTGACCGTAAACTGTACGCTAACGAGAGACCTCCCGTGAATTACCCTTGTTATCCTAAACAAACAAAATAAAAACAAGTAAACATTCACTCGACGTAACAAGTAAAAAGCAAATACTAAAACAAAAAAACAAAGTACAAGAAATCACAAAACAACCAAACCTCACAAAAAAAAAACAAAATAACACAATCAAATTCAAATTAAAATTTAAAGTTATTGGTTAGTAAATACAAATATTCGGGAAAAGGTCTAGTAGCTAATTAGTTATAATTAGTAAACTAAAGAAATATCGTAGTTCGTTGCCAAAAAAAAGTTCAGAGTGAAAATCTTTTGATCTCGAAATACCAACTGGGTATCTTAAAATTGTATAACTGAAATGTTAATCGCGTAATTTACTTTTGATAAAGTTTAATGTTATGTAAGTGTGGGATATTATTTTGGACTTATCTTCTTTCGTTGTCTTCGACATCTGGGGTTACGTCTGACAGCTTGCGTTCGCCTACCAGCGCGTTGAATGATGCGTTGGTTCCCCCTCTCTCTCTCTCTCTCTCTTCTTCTCTTCGGGAAAGGGGACCTCTCTCTTTCGATGGCGTTGACTGATGCGTTTTCGGAATTGTTTTCTTTCCTCTTGATATATTTTTATGCGTTAAAAATCTTCATCTTCTGGTAGAACGACCGTTCTTGTTCTTCGGAGTGGAGTTTTTCTTCGTGAAGTGTGGGTGCCTTTTTTGGAGTGCTTTATTGTTACGACTCGGTAACTGTCTTTGTATTTGGGGAAGCACTGTTAACTGTCTTTGGGGAGAACTTTCTTTTTCGAGTGGCGTGAATGAATTGAAATCTCTTATGCCGACACTAAACTTTTGATTCTGTTTCGCTGCCGCTGTTTTTAACTGTCATTCGTGTCTTCGTATTACGTCGCTAATCACCATTTCTTTGCTGTGTCTTTTGTCTCTTCCTATCCTTACCGCTCGACATCAATTAATCTTGTCACTATATCAATCTTTATCTCATCGTATCCCACCGCTGCCACCAATTAATCTGTGCTGGTACTTACTTTCTTCGCACAGATCTAAGGTAACGTGTGCCGACACTGGAGGCTATACTTTGGGGAATTTGACTTATATAAATTTGCTTACCTTGCTGAATTAGCTAAAAAGGGTTCTAATTTTAGATGAGATTTGAAAATTAATGGGAGCTTAATTCTTTATTCTTTGCTCGGGTTCTATAAAAGTTTTTCCACCTTCTGAGTTAATGGGCTCTTTGGACTGATAAAACTTAATTGCACTTGTTGCAATTACGAGGTCTATAGGCACGAGGGAATTTGACTGAATATTGATTGTCACTTTCACTGTCCTTGATTGATTCGCACACCACACTTTTTGCACCTGTTCTTCTTCTGGGGATTCTTCTGTCTTTCTCTCTCTTCTCTGCCTGTTGCTGCGCCACTGGTTCTCCTCGTTCCCCTCTTTGTCGTTATCTTCTCTCGACTTCTCTGTTCCCCTTTTTTCTCTGCCCTCTTTTTCTGCTGCTCTCTCTCTGTCTCGCCTTTTGTTCAGTTTGAATCTCCTTAGCCCCGCCTTTGGATTTTTTTGGATTCTGACTGGGTGTGGCATTTTCTGAGAGACTTTTTGTGTCTTAGTGGCTACTAACTTCATACGAGACCGCCTTCCTGTCAGGTCTTCTACAGTAATTCGTAGGCTTTGAAGTTTGTATACTGCCATCCTTCTTCATGTCCTGGCTTCTTAGGGGCGTATCCCTTGGTAACCTCATAGGTCATTCGTTGATACTTCTTTTGGGCTGTCTTATGACCAACACTCATGGCTTTTGATTCGTCGAAGTCCTTAGGTCTATCTCGAGAGGGTGGAGCACTTAAGAGTTCGGCACTCCCCTCCTTTGAACAACGGGTCATAGAATTCCTTTTTAACGTATGCCAGATGGCTCTCTCTGACCTGTTCACGAAACGGGAACGGCGATTAGTCATAGGCGCTAATGAGAGTAGTTTCCAATTTCTCGAAGATGCCTGGGCGATATCCCTCGTCGACTATAATCTCTTGTGGTCACTAATCGCTGGTACGGACAGAGGCTTTTTGGGGGAGATGAAAACCAGATGTCTAATGGCTAAAAGCCTAATGTTTTGAGTAACAAAATCGCTTCTCTAAGATATTCCCTTTTCTCCTTTCTTCCTTATTATCCGTTTCGTGCCTTTTTCTTAAGTATTATTAAGTTATTGTCTTTTGTAATAACGACACTGTGCCACACTATTACATATATATATATATATATATATATATATATATATATATATATATATATATATATATATATATATATATATATATATATATATATATATATATATATATAAGCTACTAACAACTTAAAACAAATAATGACGCAAAAAATAGAAAAAATACCAGAGACAAATATATCCTTTTATATCTATGCTGCCAAGATCTTTCTTCGTGTAGAGAGAGAGAGGAGAGACCTCCCTGGGTCTGTCTCCTGGCGCCAGGCTTGTGAATGGGTTAGCCTACTCTGGCGCCAGAGGTCCTCCCCTGCCTTATAACGCCCGCCATACGTGTGGGTGGATGGTTTGGCGCCATTCTTTCTTGTTGTACGTGCACGGTTATGAGCCCGTGCGCGCGCGCGCGCAAAAGGCTTCCAATTTTTTCCCCCTTGACCCTCGTCAATATGTAACGACGACGGTTCCTCTCTCTCTCTCTCTCTCTCTCTCTCTCTCTCTCTCTCTCTCTCTCCATCGAGCTTTTTGATGTAAACAGTTTTTTTTTTTTTTTTTTTTTGCTCTTTTGTTTTTCTTTGTTGACGTTTAAAGTTTTTCATTGCTTGGCTCCTGTCCCCGTCAAGTTTCTATTTGTATTGTGATTCTTTCAGAGCGGAGCATCTGCTTTTTTCAGTTATACAATTGTAGCAGCAACTCTCTCTCTCTCTCTCTCTCTCTCTCTCTCTCTCTCTCTCTCTCTCTCTCTCTCTTTCTGGAAAGAGGGGTTATTATAAATTCACTCGGCTTTCTCTGTATGATAGGTAGTGCAAACGACGCAGTATTTAAGCGTTTCTTCAAATAGATACCTTCATTTATTTTTCCCTTTTAGCGTAAATCGAGTCTAAATTAAGAACAGGAAAGCTAGCCAAGAGTTATGTAACACACATGACGATGTTCCTTGTTGCAGTCTCACCTTTGTTGTGGAGAAACGCTCACGTGGTCCAGGGGTTATAGGACGTTCTTCTTTTTGTTCCTTCGTTGGGTAAAGTTGTGGATTATAAGTATTTGGCAGTTAGGCGACTGTAGTCTGTCGGAGCAATGTATATATTATATATATATAATGTGGGCGTGTGTGAAGTTTAAAATGCCCGTAAAAAAACATTAAATACACTTTGCAATCATATATTTTTTTTTCAATACTTTTATATTCTTGATTACTGGTGAAGTAGGCTTTTGGACCAAATGATTATTAACAAGGCTATATTACATACATAGATACATACATATATATATATATATATATATGTATATATATATATATATATATATATATATATATATATATATATATATATATATATTATATATATGCAGCTATAGCAAGCACGTTACTGATGTGTATATGACCGTTGACCCATGACGGAAAGAAGAGATTATTTCCTTGATGAATTTTGGTTTTTGTCTAACCTGTACCTATCCGCCGCCTTCGTCGGGTCTGGTGGGCGTGTCGGCTGGAGAAACACCTGTTCGAGAAGAAGCCTTTAGGATTAATACTCTTTGGTGTAGTCCGATTTCAAGTTGTGAACGTTACATTCATCACTTAACACAAATAAAAACACGCTAAAATCTAAGGTCAAATAGAGCCTTGTTTCACCAACGAAAATTAAAATAAATACTCTATATTTCATTATAAATAATATTTCTGTACTGTTTAACACCATACATTATTCATTTTTTAAAATTTCATTCTGCTAAATAAATCATAAATATCTGATGCTAAAATTCCTGTTTCTTTACCTCAGCGTGAAACACCTTTTATTTAGACCTGTATAGGCTCTCCCATAGACCTTAACTAACAACCCCCCCCCCCCCCCCCCCACCCCCCCCCCCCCCCCCCCAATAAGAACAAAAACAACAGCAGCAAAGTAGTTAGTAAGGCTTACTCCCCGAGCAAGCGAAAATAAAAAGTAAACCAAAGAAACTGTAGTACTTTTCCAGAAAGAAAGAGAAACGTGTATATATATATATATATATATATATATATATATATTATATATAAAACTTTTCCAATTACCCTAAAAGCCTTTGGGGGTAAAGCACCAGCCATTTCGGCCGGAAGGCTTCAGCCGAAAGCCTGTTCAATGAGGCAGAGAGGCGAATGGAGAGCGTACATATATTTATAGGGGTATGGCGTGGCCATATTGAGGAGGTATGAAGGGAGTTGGAGGAAGAAGAATTGAAGGTACGAAAGGAAGAGAAGGAGGTTAGGAAGAAGAGGTGCGTAGGGAGGAGAAGATGAAGAGGAGAAGGTACGAAAGGAGAAGGAGGTTAGGAGGAAGCGGTGTGTAGTGAGGACGAGGAGGAGAAGAAGGAGAAGGAGGAGGAGGAGGTACGAAAGTAAGAGGAGGAAGATGAAGAGAAGGTACGAAAGGAGGTTAGGAGGAAGAGGTGCGTAGGGAGAAGGAGATACGATGGTAGAAGAAGAAGGAGGAGGAGGTACGAAGGGAGAAGGAGGATGAGGAGAAGGAGGCGAGGAGGAAGAGGTGCTTAGGGAGGAGGAGGAGAAGAAGAAGAAGAAGAAGAGGAGAAGTTACGAAGGGAGAAGGATGTGAGGAAGAAGAGGTGCGTAGGGAGGAAAAGGAGGAGAAGAAGAAGAAGGAGATACGAAGTGAGGAGGAGGAGAAGGAGAAAAAGAGGTGTGTAGGAAGAAGAAGAAGGAGGAGGAGGTACGAAGGAAGGAGGACGAAGAGGAGGTACGAAGGGAGGAGGAGGAGGAGAAAATGGATAGAGTGAAGAGAAGAATGAGAGTGGGAGGAAGATAAAACCTACCTCAATTCACGAACAGGGAAAGAGTTGTCAAAAAAAAAAAAAAAAAAAAAAAAAAAAAAAAAACTTCACACGGGAGTTTGGAATGAGCACTGCGTCCTTATTGGGAAGACAGATAAAGGAGAAGGGAGAGATAGTGCATGGGGAAAAGAGAGAAAGAAAGAGAGAGAGAGAGAGAGAGAGAGAGATGAGAAGATGTTTTTAATGTAAATGTTTTTATTGTAAATGGAAATGATGGACCTTTGGAAAGAGAGAAAGAGAGAAAGCATGATTTTTAATATTATTATTAATATGTTGTAAATGGAAATGATTTGCCTGGAGAGAGAGAGAGAGAGAGAGAGAGAGAGAGAGAGAGAGAGAAAGAGAGAGATGTTGTTGTTGTTGTTGTTATTGAGAGAGAGAGATATTATTATTATTATATTATTATTATTATTATTATTATTATTATTATTATTATTATACTTGAAAATACTTTGCATGGGAGAGAGAAAGAGCGGGGAGGGGGGGGGGGCGGTCAGAAAAATGCTATTTTTTATATTATTGTAAATGGGTATAATTTTCCTGGCTATAGAGAGAGAGAGAGAGAGAGAGAGAGAGAGAGAGAGAGAGAGAGAGAGAAATATATGTTATTTTTAATAGTATGTTGTAACTGGAAATATGCTGCTCTAAAAGTACAGGAGAGAGACAGAGACAGAGTGAGATAATTTACCTTGAGAGAGAGAGAGAGAGAGAGACCTTACCTTACCTTACAGACCTTACAGTTCGTTTCGGGTTGCCCCAGGTCCCTCAGTGTGAGGCGCCTCTAATGTCTACCAGAGGAGTTGCTAGTACATCTTCCGGTATATTTGCATCTTCCAATCTTGGATGGTCTGGGATGCAGTTTAGATATTTGTCGAGCTTATTCTTAAACACATCTACGCTCACTCCTGATATATTCCTCAGATGAGCTGGCAAAACGCATTGAATAGACGCTGCATTATCGATGTTTGCTGGTGCGTAGTGGATTAATGTTCTGTGTGCTTTCCTTATTTTTCCTGGTATAGTTTTGGGCACTATTAATCTACCTCTGCTTGCTCTTTTCTGATATTTTTAGTTCCATGATATTTTCTGTTATTCCTTATCTGTTTCCATGCCTGAATTATCATGTAGCGTTCTCTCTCCTTTCTAGGACTATATAATTTTAAGGATTGTAGTCTTTCCCAGTAGTCTAGGTCCTTAACTTCTTCTATTCTAGCTGTAAAGGACCTTTGTACACTCTCTATTTGTGCAATATCCTTTTGATAGTGTGGGTACCATATCATATTGCAATATTCAAGTGGACTACGAACATATGTTTTATAAAGCATAATCATGTGTTCAGCTTTTCTTGTTTTGAAGTGCCGTAACAACATTCCCATTTTTGCTTTACATTTTGCCAACAGAATGGCTATTTGATCATTGCATAACATGTTCCTATTCATCATCACACCAAGGTCTTTAACTGCTTCCTTATTTGTGATTGTCTCATTATTAGGTCCCCTATATGCATATAGCTTTCCTTCTCGTCTCCATAATTTATTGATTCAAATTTATCAGAGTTAAATACCATCCTATTTACCTCTGCCCAATCATATACTTTGTTAGGTCTCTTTGTAGAGCGTTCCTATCTTCATCACAAGTAATTTCTCTACTTATTCTTGTGGCATCAGCGAAACTCACTACGAATCCTTAACATTACTGTCTATGTCTTCATCATAATAACAAACAATATTGCAGCTAGCACCGTACCTTGTGGCACACCGGTATATTACCTTGGTTTCATCCGATTTCTCATCGTTTGCAATAACTATCTGTTTTACTGTTGTGTAAAAATTCTTTTAACCATCTTCCTACTTTATCTACGATATTGTGTTTTCTAATTTTCTTTGCTAATATATTAGGTCTACTTTGTCAAAAGCTTTTGCAAAGTCTAGATAAACCACATCTGTTTCATTTCCGCTTTTCATATTTTTGAATATGTTCTCACGGTGGACTAACAGTTGGGTTTGTGTACTTTTTCCGGGTACGAAACCGTGTGTCCTATATTAAACAAATTATTTTTTATTAAATGTTTCATAATATTTTCATTCATTACCCTTTCATACACTTTCATAAATATGTGATGTTAGACTCACAGGCCTATAATTACTGCCCTCTAGTCTTGATCCACTTTTGAAAGTAGGGGTGAATATATGCTAATTTGTTGCTCATCATAAATGCTTGCTGTATCTACACTTTGTTCTTAATAATATTGCAAGTGGCTTTGCGATAGAATGAACTACTTTCTTTAACAAAATAGCAGGGACTCCATCCGGCCCTGCAGCAGCTCCATTTTTTAATTTCATTATTGCCTGCACAATATCAGCTTCATAATTTCTATGTCATAAATATTCACTATTTTCGTCCCTTACTTCTATATCAGAGAGAGAGAGAGAGAGAGAGAGAGAGAGAGAGAGACGAGAGAGAGAGATAAAATATACAATGTTATTTTCAATATTATTATGTTGTAACTGGAGATATTTTGCAATAAGAGTACAAGACAGAGGGAGAGACATACAGACAGACAGAAATTTACCTTGAAAGAGAGAGAGAGAGAGAGAGAGAGAGAGAGAGAGAGAGAGAGGAGAGAGCTCTTAAACTGCCTCATGCAAAAGGGAGTCCCTCGGCAAATGAATGCATCGGTAAAGACAGTTTATGTGCTAGGGGAAACCTGACCGAAGGAGGGGGAGAGTGGGATAGGGGAAGGGTGGGGGCGGGGAGGGAGGAAAAGGGAAAGGCCGGTTGGGAACCAGGGAGGAGGGCGGTCGCTCTCGCTTATGGTAAGGAAGAGGGGAATTCGCAGAAGAGAGAGAGAGAGAGAGAGAAAAAATAATTTTTTCCTATTGATATAATGGAAATAATTGGCTTGGAGAATACAGAAGAGAGAGAGAGAGAGAGAGAGAGAGCGAGAGAGAGACGAGATGAGAGAGAGAGAGAGAGATTATTTTAATTGTAAATTGAAATAAGTTGACTGAAGAATACAGAGAGAAAGAGAGATATAGGAGAAAAATAGTAATATCATTATTCTAAATGGAAATACTCTGCCTAAAAAGTGGACAAGGAGAGAGAGAGAGAGAGAGAGAGAGAGAGATAGAGAGAGAGAGAGAGAGAAGAGAGAGAGAGCATGGCCCCAAAAGAGCAGGGCGGGGTGGGGGAGGGCGCGAATTGTTCCGAATTTCCGCTTAGTAATGGCACTTCTCTCTTGAGCGAAGGAGGGTCATGCATAGTGCACTATACAGAGGAGACTACTGTCTCCTCTTTTATTTATTCATTTTTTTTTCATTCTCTTTTTCTTCCGTTTGATCTCGAGAAGAAATATGTAAAGATGGCTTCCTTTCTTCCCCCTCCAGTGCTTCCCCTTTTGGCAGATAAATATGGAGGAAGTAGTAGTCCCTTCAAAATATTATAGAATAGATTCTTTAAAAGCAGGAAGTATTTGCCCTCAAGAGTAGAGGTTCAGTTGCATTCATTTTATTGATATAAATTTCGTCCTTTTGTGAAAATAATGTTCGTGGTATGTGTGTCTGTGTGTATGAGATGATTTGTTTAAATATCTATCTAACTATATATATATATATATATATATATATATATATATATATATATATATATATATGTATATATATATATATACTTAGCGCTCTTATATGTGTCATGCAAAGCAGTTGACATTCTCTGTTTTAATTTGAGTAACATGCAACAGAGAATGTCAACTGCTTTGCATGATATATATATATATATATATATATATATATATATATATATATATATATAATATATATATATATATATATATATATTGCGTGTGTGTGTACACGTTATGTATAACTTTAAGGCTAATAGTGTAGAATAATAAAACTGTCTGTATATATAGTGATTTGATAATCTTTAAATTGTTAAAAAAAACTAATTTTGCATGCAAAGAAAAAACTCTTATTTAGGTGTTTTTTTTTAATATTTTTACACGATTAAAAGAATACATTCGCACGTAAAAAAAAAAAAACATCATATTTCACAATATCTTTCTTTTCAATTTGGATTCGCATGCAGATCTCTTCATTGATACGAAGACAATGCTATTGATTGATCTGCTCCCAGTAAAGCATTTGTTGATTTGCTTATGGCTTATGACCATTTTGGAGTGCATGAGTGCATGTAAATCGGCTGTGCTCTCTCTCTTCTCTCTCTCTCTCTCTCGCTCCGCATCTTTATTTTTGTTACCCTCTATCGCCCTCTTCCATCTGTCTCCTCTGTCGGTTTCCACCACCACCACCTCTCTCTCTCTCTCTCTCTCTCTCTCTCTCTCTCTCTCTCTCTCTCTCCAGTGACGAAGACTGGGAAAGCCCAGCAGCATTGCTAGAAATTGCAACAGCAAAAGGGTTGAGAATTGGGCGCAGGATGTAGTATATACCCGTCAGTTGTTCTTGGAATTTCCCCTCTGGCGCTGAGGACTTCTACGACAGGACCTCACAAAGATCACTGAGTGCATCTGATTGATGTGATCCTGGTGGATGGAGGAGGAAGGATGGTGTGGGGGGTGGGGGGAAGCTTATCCCCATGTTGTAATTATGAAAAAAGAGAAATGGTAGATACAGTGAAATGGGGATATTGCGAGTGAGTGAACGACTCCATCGAGCTGAAGTGGTCGTGGTGTGAGCGTAACCTTGTCGTTTCAGCTGGGATTGAACGGTTGTGTATTGTCCTTCTTCCAAACGAGTGGCTTTTACGTTTTGTCTTGTTTCTTTACATTATTTATGGACAGTCTTCGCTTCGTTTCTTCCTTATTTATTCGGCGTGTTTGAATAACAAAATATAACTTCCAACGTTCATGTTTATAAATTGATGGACAAATAAGTTTTTGTATTCCAGGTTCATTAAAATAAATAGAAAAATTTTTATTCATTTTTTTATTCACTGGAAAATGTTACTCATTACTCGAAAGGAAATATAGTAGTTTTTAGCAAAGCTTCGGTGAATAGATTGTAGATCAGGGCATTATAGATTAGTCGAAAGGTGTTAAGCTAGTTACAGAACAGCTGTATTAAGAGAGAGAGAGAGAGAGAGAGAGAGAGAGAGAGAGAGAGAGAGAGAGAGAGAGAGAGACATTCATTAGAAACTTTAAGAGGTAGATTGTAAATCAGGGAATTATAGATTAGTAGAAAGGTGTTAAGCTAGTTGCAGAACAGCAGAGAGAGAGAGAGAGAGAGAGAGAGAGAGAGACTGCAAAAGGATTGATTTTTGCCCTGCATCTGTGCACTCGTTGCTGGTCACCCACCCGGGAATCGACCTTATCCAGTGGTGGTGCTTGAGACCAGATATAATTTCGTTTTATTTGTATTTTTTAAAAAATGTATTGTACAATTTCCACGTTTCATAACAAGAAAGGCATCTTATGGAGTGGCCATCTTTTTGCTGTAGGGTATATAATAATAATAATAATAATAATAATAATAATAATAATAATAATAATAATAATAATAATAATACATTGAATTTCAGTGATTTCTGCTGTATTCCATATCCAGTCACTCGTTTTTCTTGGAAATATGATAAGTCATCTAACTTTCCTTCAGTTTTGCGTCTTATTTTGTATCTCTTCTTTTAAATTATTGTTTCATTTTGTTAGTTTGGATTTTCCTGCAATTTTCATTATATTTTCAAATGTATTTTGATGTGGTGCATGACTAGAGCTCTCTCTCTCTCTCTCTCTCTCTCTCTCTCTCTCTCTCTCTCTCTCTCGAGTGATTTTCCCTTGACTGTAAGCTAAGGAAAACCCAGTTTAATTGGGATAATAAAGAAGCCTTTTTTTTATACTGGTGTTCGTGGTGGGTTCGCGCCGTTAGTGCACCTTACGCGGTGCACTGTAGGCAGTGTTAAGGTTCTTTGCAGCGTCCCTTCGTCCCCTAGCTACAACCCCTACCATTCATTTTACTGTTCCTCCGTTCGTATTCTATCTTTCCATCTTACTTTCCACCCTCTCCTAACAATTGTTACTTAGTGCAACTTTCAAACCTTTTCGCTCTCAATTTTCTTCCCATGCTGAGTGACCTCATAGGTCCCAGCGCTTGCTAAATTCTATATCCTTTTCTGTTCTGTACTAGTCAGAAGGGGGGGAATTGAAATGGTAGATGCTGTCCGGTGTGCTATTATTACATCTTTTGGAAAAATTAGTTTCGCGAGGAAAAGTAACTGAAATGCAAAAAATAGATTGTCTATTTTCTGTTATGAAGAGATACGTTTAAAATTTTTAGAAAGTCTATTTTTTGTAATGAAGAGATGATACGTATTAGTTTTTTAGAAAAATCAGTTTCGCAAGGAAAAGTAACTGAAAAAAAAAAAAAAATAGATTGTCTATTTTCTATAATGAAGAGATACGTATTCAATTTTTAGAAAGTACATTTTCTGTAATGAAGAGATACGTATTAAATTTCTAGACAGTCTATTCTCTATAATGAAGAGATACGTATTGAATTTTTTAAGTTTGTTTTCTGTAATGAAGAGATACGTATAAATTTTCTAAAAAGTCTATTTTCTATAATGAAGAGATACTTGTTAAATTTTTAGAAAGTCTATTTTCTATAATGAAGAGATACATATTAAATTTCTAGAAAGTCTATTTTTTATAATAAACAGATACGTATTAAATTTTTAGAAAAATCAGTGGTGCAAATAAAGGTAATTGAAAAAATATAAATAAATAAAACTGTCTGTATTTAAGAGATAGAAAATTAGCGTTCTTCAAAGAGGTCTTAACAGATAAGATATACAAACACAGTACATTTATTTATAAAAGGCAAGGTACTATGCTGTGAACATACCAACCGTGAGAATTTTCCCGGTAAATTTGGCACTATCGTAGATTCACATCACCCGTGCATCTGATGTCTAGACCTGTCCCTTACGACGCTCCTGATTGGCTGTTGATAAGCCAATCACAGGGCTGGAAACTCTCCTTAGTCTCTCTCGAGAGTTCACACAGGCAGGATG